>NC_134544.1:19453000-19757500 GCF_050624435.1 Tenrec ecaudatus
AAGAAGCACACAGCGAGTGCACTTGGCTGCCGGCTAGGCCCACCCTGAGGTGCCTCGAGGTGAAAAGGTCTGGCGATCTGCTTCCAAAAGCGTTGACCCGGAGCCCCTTGACGCACACTCCTGAGCTGGGATGGGCTCCCCGAGGCGGGGCGGCTTTTTAACGCATGGATGTCACACCACCACCACGGTAGCCTGCCTTCGCTTGACAGACAGAAAGAAGCACGATGCATCCGGGAAACTGCATTCCCTGGAGTCCTGGGACCAGGATAATAACGCTTCGCTTTTCAGAGCCCCTTTCTTGGAAGCAGGGCTCATAAAACTTTATCATACGCTGCTTGCTCTGCTAATGCAATCATTTGATCTCCCTCCTGCTTTTCTGAAGGCATCTTTACTGCCGGGCGGGCGGCGGGACCCCAGACTAATGATGTTGACAGAGAAGCCCGCATCATTTTCTGGAAAGGCCCGATTTTCGGAGGGAATTCGACGATGGGAAAAAGAAAAGAAAAGAAAACCCCGCAAGCTCGTTCCCCTTCGTGGAAAGACATCGTCCGGGTTTAATAACGTGGTGGCCAGTGAGCTCTGGAAGCAGCCTGCTTCTCATGCTGACGAGCCTTATCGGTGGCTTCCTCCAGCATGCTCTTGCTCACCGGGGCGGCTGCCGTGGGAGAGTAAACAGGGGCCTGGGGCTGCCTGTTTGCCTCCTCCTAATCTTCCTGTCGGGCTCCTAGCAACTCGCCTGCCCACCAGCCCGGGCAGAAAGTGGAGGGTTGAGCACCCAGACAGAGCCAAGTGTCCTTAGACCAATGTCAACCAGGAAGAGGGACTCTGGGCTCCTCCCTCCTCGTGGGCACTGGACGGATGCCACCAGGGAGAACACAGCCGGGACAAGCTGGGTCCACTCTTACGTGCCCCTGGCACTGGGACGTGAAAGGCCCACATTCAGGCCCAGGTGCCAGCTTCAGCAGGAGCACTCCATCCAGACTTCCTGTCCCACAAGAGGTGCCCTGTGTCTGCGTTGAGATTTTATCCTTTTAACAGTTAATGAAAAGAGAGAAAAGCTACAATTACCAGCCATTTAGGGGCCAAGAGAGCATTTCCAAAGGCAGTACTCAGATGTCTCCAGCCATTACTCTGCTGTCCTCTCTCCTGATAGAGCTGTGTTTGCTCCGCGTCGGATTGGAACTCTCCCCACTTCTGCTCCTGGTGGAAACACTAGGGGCTCATGGGAGGTTGTTGGGGTGCGGGATCTCATGATTGGGTGCAGGGTCTGATCGCATCTCATTGCAACAATCTGGCTGGATAGGCAAGTCAGGTCTAGCCCCCACCCCCTTTGCACAGATGCCGAAACTGGGGTGCCGAGAGCCCTCGTGCCACCCTAAGGCAACCAGGAGAATGCCGACACTGACGTAGAACTCGTGCCATTCTTTCTACCGCGGCGGCCAAGCTAAGTGGACAAGCCACAAGCCAAGTCTGCACGGAGTACATTCTTAGTAGGGCCATTTCATCGATAAGCAATTTGTCCTAGTCTCTCCATGTGGCCCCCTTCCCCGTGTCCACTCTGATCCATCCATGTATTCCCAGTGCCCAGTCCAATGGAAACACTGCTTCTCCCAGGTTCCCCTCACAAGACCTACCACTCCGCAGGCCCCCAGCGCCCCCCTGAGGTGGCCCATGCTTTTCTAGTCAACCCTTCCCCTCACCCCGTCTTCTCAATGACCCAACCTGCCCAGCATCCTTCGCATTTCTGGCTCCTTTGGTGGCTCCCACGAACCCATGCAGCCCAGGGTCAGGCCCAGCTTTGCCTACGTGATGGCCACTCCCACCTCTCCTGGGAGAAGTCCAGTTGAAGGAAGTGTTTGTGTCAGTCGTTGGTGGGCAAAACCAAGACCAGTCCAAGGGTCGTTTCCCTTCTCTGCGGGAGCTGAGACACGCAGGTGTGTTGGAGAAAGCGTAGGTGTGACCGCCCCCCCCTTGGGTCTCACTTTCTGAACTCAGTGTCCCTCCTTTCTTTGCCTCTTTCTTTTCTTGCCCTGGTCACCACCGCAGGCAAGGAGTCATTGTGTCCCCACTCCTTTAGATGAAAGGTACTCTTGGTCAAACCCCAAACCAAACTGTCAGCCATCGAGTCCATGCTGACTCCCCGAGACCCTGTTGGATGCGGTAGAATTGCCCTGTGCGTTTGCACGACTGGGCTCTTAACAGAGGTAAAAGCTCCATCCTTGTCCCGTGGCGTGACTGGTGGTTTCCCACGACTGCCCTCGTAGACCACTCCACTGCCAGGGCCCCTCCCGGCCACTGTGCTGCGTGTTCTTGTGTCTCATGTGTCGTGTCCGTCATGGCTTGTGGATTCTTCTTTGGGATGGCGCTCGGGGTGGCACGTCCCCTCCTTCCAGCGAGGGTGGACTTGGCCAGATGATAAGAGCAGTGGGAATGTCTGGAGCTACAGCAGCCTTGAGGAAAGCCAGGGTGGGAAAGACTCTATGCAGAGAGAAACTGACGTGACACTAAAAGAAAGGGACATGCTTGGCACAGTGAATGTATGTGTGGATTGTGATAAGTATTGTACGAGCCCCCAGTAAAATGATTTAAAAAACAAAAAAGAAAGAAAGAAAGGGACAGGAGCTCTTGGGGGCAGGGAGTGGGCAGTCTGTGGATTGCCCAGGAGCCAAGTCAAGAACCACATGATGGGCCTGCTCTGAGTCTTGGTGGCTCCCCGGGTTGCCACGGTGATGATACAGTAGGGGAGCACAGGTCCGCATATGCTCCTGTAACACACTTGCTCTTAGCAATCGCTACCACTGTGATGGGGGCTTTTAGCAAGCATTTATGAAGACCCTGCCAAGTTTCAGGCTCGAAGCGTAAGAACAGGCTCAGGGCAGGGGTGACTGGGTTTGCAATCCAATGAAGCCGGGTGCCATCGTGTGCCAGACGTCAAAGGGTTGTGTCATCTCTGAGAGCTAATGGGGAGGAGAGGTTGGGGACCAGGCACGGAGCACCAGGAAAGACTCCTTAAGACAAGCACCGCTCATAGCCCTCCAATGACAACACTGATATTCTCACGGTACAGATGCAACAAGAGGAGCCTGGTGGCATAGTGGGTTACGCTTTGGGCTGTCAACCACAAGGCCAGCAGTTCAAAACCACCACGCACTCTGCAGGAGAAACACGATGCTCTTTAGTCCCCTAAGGAGTGACAGTCTCAGAAACCCACACGGGTAGTTCTGCTCTCTCCTATCGGGTCACTGTGAGTTGGCATCAACTCGGTGGCAGTGAGTAACAACGAGTTCACAGACACAGCACACAACCGCTGCAGGCTGGAGAGCTTAACTCACTGCTCAGGGTCACCCAGCTAGCAAGTGTGGAAACAAAGGACCTTCTTTCTGCCTGCGCATCGCTGCATCTCCACCTGAAGGACCCAGCACTGAACCCAGGATGGGAATCTGGTCTGTCTGCAGCCCAAGGAATGGCTGTCTTTCCGCTCCTCGACAGTGCTGCCTTCACCTTCTTAAAGGGCCAGTTGTTGTTGCTGTCTTTCTGGCACACCCCAACTAAGGCAGAGTCCCCACAGTGGTCCCTGGCGCAGGACTGGGGCTCTTTCCTGATTGGCGGAGAATCGTTTTATGGTGGGGAAGTGAAAGTCGCAAGATGTTTGTCATTGTGTCGGTTTGAAAATGTCCATCAGTTACACTCACCGTGTCATGCCACCAAGCTTTATTTCTTGAAGAGTGTTTCTCAAACATATATGTATATATATGTTCATTTTAAACACAAAGGCCAGCAATATGGAGGTAACTTGAGGGGTGAAACAAAAACAGCTCTTTCAGGAAACTCAAAGGCGGTGCGTGGGGCAGACATGCTGCAGGGCTATGCGGATGCACGGGGGTGGGAGGGAGGGCTGTCCAGTGAGGAGAGCAGATTTGTGGTGAACATGGAGCATGAGTTGCTAGGTGACCTGGGAAGCCACCTCACCTTGCCAGGTTCCCATTTCCTCAGAGGGAGAAGTGGGGAGGCATTGAATAAAGTAAGAGGTCACCCCCTCAGGTGCCCGTCCCATCTGGTGGCACCCTCAGTGGGGTAAGGATGGAAGCCCCAACGAGGGGCAGCTCCCTCTCCATTGGTTCCAGGCAGGGATGTTGCCGGCATTGCCAGAGCTTTCAGAGTCTCCAGAAAAGTCTCTCAGACTTGAGTTTGATTGCCCATCTCTGATTTCTAATTATTGACAGCTCCCTTGGCACGCACCATTGGGAGAGCCCAAGCCCCCACAGAGAACCCCATGTGTGGTTGATCAGAAGGTCTCCACCCGCCCTCCATGAGACGGAGCAACATGGTACTCACAACAGTACCCTCACACTACCCACGATGGTGCAGATGGGGCAGGACTGGGCGGGGGTAACTCCATGGTAATGAGCAACAACAACAATTCAGCTGTAAACAAACAAACAAACAAACAAAACCACTACAAGTTTTTAAAAAGGGGGGCCTCAGATGCATGCTGTAGCCTCTCATCTCCAATTTCAGTGACATGACCTTCGGGGCTTCAGAAAGCTGCACTTTCACACTGAAGTGAGATTGCTTTTTCTGCTCCTGGGGCCTGGCAGGTAGAACAGGGAAAGCAAACCTGGTGTTTTCTTTGAGGCGACTTGAGGATGTTTGGGACTAAAGCCAGGGGACAGGATTAAGGCCTGCAATATGGATTAGGGACTCAATGTGCAGAAGAACAACATCTTCAAAACTGGACCAATAGGCATTGCTGTGATAACTGGGGGGGAACTGACATTGTCAAGGATTCCGTCTTGCTTGTTGGCCCCACAAGCAGTGCTCATAGCGGCAGCAGTCAAGACATCAAAGGAGGCACTGCACTGGGTCAGTCTGCCGCTCCAGACCGCTTAAAAGTGTGTAAAAGCAAGGATGTGACTTTGATGGACATGACCCCAGCCATGGTATTCTCCATCCCTCCTCCTATGCACATGAACGCTAGACTGTGACTGTGGAAGATGGTGGTGCTGCCAATGAATATTGAAAGTCCCACGGCCTGCCAAAAGAAGAGAGCGGCCTCTCTCGGAAGAAGTAGGGCCAGGGCAGGCCTTCGTGCAAGGATGGCTGACCCCAGTCCCTGGAGAAGGACCTCGTGCTGAGTAAGGAGAGTGACAGTGAAAGGGACGAAGGCCCCTGACCACAGCAGCGGCAGCCAGGGGCCCAGCTCTTCCGCCATCGCTCTCCTCCCTCGAGCTCTGGCCACCTTGAAGGCCACCGTGTCCGCTGATGACCTTTGTCGCACCCCAGGGCCTTCGGGTATGCAAACTGTGGGGCTTTCCCATCCAAACCAGTCCTTGCAGGCCGACAAGCAGCTCTGTGCAGCCAAGGCTCGGTGGCAGAGATGGGGGAGGGTCGGCACAAATTGTATATTTTTTAAAAAGGTAAAAATGAGAAGGGTCATCAGTTAATAACAGCTTTTACAGATTGGGGCTGCTCAGAAGGGGGTCTATAAAACACTCCACAGAGACTCAAAGGGGGTATTGATCTTTGAGGAGCAGAGGGGTTTGGAAGGACAGCCCTTGCAGGACCGTAGCCACCGCCCCTCCCTGCCGGACCTTTTCCAACCCAGAACGGGGTCAACAAAAGCAGGCAGATTCAAGCTGGCAAGGGGGACAACGAGGATGGCGTCTTCTGGTCCCTGAAAACCTCCCTCCGTGGCCACTGCGTGGAGGCAGGGGAAGTTCTCCAGCAAACCCACACCTGGTTTTGTGTTGTGGTCGCTGAGGGTGACAACTGCCTCCAGGGACACGAACCCTGGGTCTGCAGCAGAACGGGGGAAGGGGCAGGGCGGGCAGTAGCCAGCGGCTCCCAGGCTTGTTCACGTGAGACAACACGAAGATGTAAGGCCCAGAAGGAAGCGGACACTTCCAAGCTCCTGGAGGAGCATAGTGAAATCGACCCGGGAGACTCTGGGTGGTTTGCTCCCTGTGAGCAGAATATAGATACAGAGGGGTGCTGTTTGCTCGGGAAGGATGGGCCAAGGGGAAGGTGGGAAGGGTCACCTTGGTGCCCTTGCAAGATGGACCCGGTACCAATGGTCTTCCCTGAAGATGCCCAAAGGTCGCAGCAGAAGGCTCCCATCAGAAGAAGACTGGGTTTTAAATCGGAAGGGTGCTCTCCCGGTGGCTACAGCCCACTCGGGGCTGCGATTAGGGATGGACACAATGCGTCCATGCAAGCAACCTCTTCTTCATTCTTGCTGCACATGACGAGCATGCTCTTCTTCCGTGTGATCATTAGATCAGCGGTCCTCAACTTCCCAATGCCAAGACCCTTTGATACAGGTCCTCATGTTGTGCTGAGCCCCCAACCGTAACATGATTTTCATTGCTACTTCATCACTGTCATTTTGCTATTGTTATGAATCGGGCGACCCCTGTGAAAGGGTTGGACCTCAGGGCATGGTTTATCCAACATCAAATCAAGGTAGCATCCCTCCTCCCAGGGGTACACAGGCTGGATCCCATCAGCATGAGACCCTATAAGACAGGATAGAACTGCCCGGGTCAGGAACTCTCTACAGAACTAGAAAGCCAGCCCTATCTCTCTCCCTAGATGCTGCTGGTGGTTTCCCACTACTGGCCCCGTGGCTAGCAGCCCAGTGCATCAGCGCTATGCCCCCAGGGCTCAAAGGAGAGAGACCTCGATGTAAGGAAGCATTCTAGACAACTGTGTTAGTCCCGCTAGACTAGAGAAACAAATTCATAGATGCTACTATGTGTATAAGAAAGAGCTTTGTATCCAAGAACAATTGTATATTGAGAAAACATCCCAGCCTAGTCCAGATCAAGTCTGTAAGTCTGATATTAGCCCCTATGTCTGACACCAATCCATAAATTCCTCTTCAGACTCACACAAAATATGCAATGGCACCGAATGCAGGAAGATGACAAGCCAGAGGGTGGAAAGTCTTGTGGATCCAGTGGCAGTGGAAGCATCTCAGCACTGGCAGGGGTCTCCACATGGCTCCTCCAGCTCCAGGGCTCTGGTTCCATCAGAGGTCTCCATGTGTCTTGTCAGAAGACGAACAGAGAGTGTGTGGATCTGGCCTCCAGTGAGCTCTTTATCTCCGTCGAGCCTCCAAATGAGGCCATCAAGCTGCGATCTGATTGACAGGCTAAACTCCACCCCTTCGCAAGTGGACAGATTATGTATCTGCCACAGCAACCATTCTAGAATTTTCTGAGCGTGGAGCTTCTCCCTAATCTGAATGGTTAGGGAAACGAGGGCTTATGCACCATGACAAATCAGTTCACGGGCAGAGTAGGGGTCAGGTAAAGAGGGAGCGTCCAAGAACACGCTATGACGTAACAGCAAATACTACTCAGTCAACTTACCCAGCTATGACCCTGCCTCTCACCTCCCCCACAACACCTTCAGGCCTGAATGTCGTTTAAATATTTATGAAGAGAAACTATTAGCTAAGTTCATTAAATGAAGCCGTGTTTACACTTGTGTTACGGACGAACTATTGCTTTCATTAGGTCCAGTTCTCCTTGTTCTGACACTGCTCGTTAATGCTGACCTCCGGAAGATTAAGGGGCTCGAGCTCACGAGAGTATCTCAGCTTGCACCCTGGTGCCTGGACACAGCTTAGGGTTTTTGGAGCAGCCTGGCCCTCGGAAAGCTCAGGGCTTGCTTTCTCTAAGGAATGGTTGGTTACCTGGCTCACCAAACACCACGGACAGAACCCGAAGGGAAGATGGTCCCTGGGATTTAATGGAGTCTTCCCTACAAGCCAGTCCCTCTCCTGTCTCCCCGAGTTTCCTCTCACTGAGCCACACGTTTCTACAGAATGGAAGCTGGCCATGCATCCTGCCAGACCTCGGGCACGAAAGGGATTTGTTGGAGGTGAATGAAGCCATACTTCATAAAGTTCAAGGTGGGGAAGCCTAGGAGGAGTTAGGGGGCTGGGGATGCGGAGAGAAGGGCTGGATCTCAGGACAGTAAAAGACCTTAAAAGGGCCCAAAGGTCCGTGTGAGTGTCTCCTCCCTCCCTGGTAGCCTCGTTGGAGTGATGAAGACACCAAAGTTCAGAGGAATTACAAGACTCGACCAGGGTGACCCAGCTAGTTCTCTGACTAATAGGGATCCTGGACCTCATGCTCAGGCCGGAGCTCTCTACTCCAGTGTGCCCCACGCCCTGCTAGTCCACTCACTGCTGCCCTGGCCCCCTAGAGGGTGTGGGCTTCCTACTAGGAAACCCAGTGGTCTGCATCTGGACGTGATCTTGCTGACAAAACCGTCACAGCCGCCGAACGAGGTATGCACAGGTCGTACTTTGCGGCGTGTTTTTCTGAATAGAGAGACTGGGAAGTGACGTAAAGATCTTTCCAGAAGAGATTGCTCGTGTACAGTGTGGTATACCCCTGAGCTGGATATTAGTTACAGGAAGGCCGTAACGAAGATGGAAGGGTCGCCGAGATACACGTGAAGGCAAAAAGCAGCTGAATACAGCACTGTGTGTGGCATGCTACCATTTTTTGCAAATGTGAGTGAGTGTGTGGGAGAGTGAGTGTGCGCGCTCACGTTGGTGCATGTGCCCGTATAGAACAGAGAATAGTTCTAGAAAGACTGGGAGCCTGGGAACAGCGGCTGCCTTTTGCGTACTGATGTCTGATACTGACACATAATAGACGGTCGATGAACAGCTGTTATTGGAGAGACGAAGCTCACCCTGCCCGGTATTTGCTTTCCACTCAGCAGAAAAGAAGGGTCTATGCACCCAATTATTTGTGCTCCCCAGAGTGGACAGCAGGGCTCATGCCAAGATTCTCCGATTTTGAGGCATGAATGAGTATCTGTAGCCAACGTCTGTGAGCCCACCATCTCTGCCCAGGCTACACTGGGCCCCAGAAGCCCAGCCTCTGAGCTGAGCACTTACCTCATCCTGTCAGGACGAGAGACTCGCCAGCCACGCAGTGTCCCACGGGGATGCTTGAAAATGTTTCCTAGACGCCGTCTACCGGGAAGTAATCTTCTCCAAAGCCATGCAAGAGTGGTCCAGACCCAGACTCTAGTAAAAAGGCAGAATTCCTTCTCGAAGCTCACAGGAGAGAGCCAGAATCGGAAATGCCCAGCTGTTTGTTTGTCTCCCTTTTATAGTGTTAAAATTTTTATCAAAGAAATAGATGGATTAGATTAAAACGTCAAAGCCATCAAAACATAGTGCAGAATGTTATAGCACAGAAAGCAATAAACGACCTTCTTTTCAATACTAAATTCCTTATGTCTCTTAATGGACTGTGAATAACTTTCGAGGCAGTTTTAAGAGAAATTTCGGGAAGAGAGTTCTGATCGATTGACTATTCTGGTTGTTGGGAGTTCACATGCGCGAGGGGGCTTTGAAAAAGTTCGGGAGAAAATGGAATTGAAACATAATGGAATTTTTCCATGAACGCTCAGGTTACAGAATTGAAAGATAATGATTTTCCCAGGAGCTTTTTTCGTTCATGAATTTTGTGACGATGGGGTGTTTATATAACCATTCTCCTATTTCTCTTTTGTAAGAAGAGAAGCAATTGCTATTTTAAGACCAAGTCATCGAGTCTAATTTGGTCCGAACATCAGAGAAAATTCTTACCTTTTCCCTGGAGAGCTCAGATGCCCCTCCAGGACTCCGCGGTGCTCCCGAGAATAACAGAGACAAGTGGGGAAGAAGCAGAAACCCCAGCCCAAATGAGCTTTCCTCCCATATGCTGTTCACCCCCTCTTTTCCTCCGGTCTCAGGAAGCTGGGGGGACTTCCTCGCTCAGCCTCAAAGCCAGTGGCTTTGGCTTGGTCCTCCAAACCATAATTTCTCTGGCCTGGAGGTCTTCAGGTGCAATTCCCGTCACACTGCCATGAAGTGCTTGATAGAGACGGGGTCTCCCAGGCCTGCTGAGGTAGAGACCTGCCCCTGAAGAAGAAGAAAACGGCTGAGTGATGGGCACCAGAACTGGAGACCCTGGCGGCAGAAGGAGGTGGCCCAGGGTGGAAGATGGTACACGGGGGCAGGGGTATTCCTTGGCTGGCCTTGAGGTTGTGGGGTTACACAATGTTCAGAACATTCCCCTCCACCACCACCCCCTGCCCTGCCGCCTCCTCTGAGGTGGTACCGTCCACAGCCAGGGTGGATCATGTGATTCAAGGGATGGGGAAACTGAGGCCCAGAGAGGTCACAAGCCTGTTGGAGAACCTGGGGCCCCTCCTGGCTGTGCTGGGAAGAGAACTCAGAGCGTCTGATTCCTGTTGCCTCTGCCATCATGACATAAACTGATGGACCGGCCCGAGGTTGGCCCTGGCTGCCTGTACAGCAATAAGAACAAGGTGGGCTCATCCCCAGTGAGGAGGTCGATCCACGCTCAGCATCACTGAGGTAATGCCCTGCTGAGCTCCCTATGGGAGAATTTAGGAGACCAGTCAGAACACCTGACTTCTCCTGAGAACCCCACCCCCACCACACACACACACACACACACACACACACACACATACCAGATGAAGGACTGGTTGTCCTGGCTGGGGGGTGGGGAGGGGGGAGTGTCGGGAAGGTGAGGGCAGGAAAAGAGGGAGTGGGCCTTCCCCTTTTACTTGGGGAGTATAAAGTCCACCCCTAACAGACCTCTCTGCAAACACCCAGGGGTAAAGTAGGACACCAGCCACAAGGCATCTTACAGCACGCCAGGGGCAGGATGGGATTTGGGCTAAGCTGGATGCCGCCTGGGAGACCCCAGCTGGCCTGGCATAATCACAAGGCAGGGAGAGCGCACCCCCTATTGGGCAGATTTCCCTCACCAGATGGCCCCTGGGCGGAGTTCAGTGAGGGCTGATAGAGGGCCGAGAGGACTTCAGGCTTCTGCCAAATGCCCTGTGCTCAGGCCCACGGCCCAGCCTGGATCTCTTCCAAACACAGCTAAAAGGAGCGCTGGAAGGTGTTGGGGGTGTAGTACAGGGAGGAACGCCCCCCCCTTCCCCCCAGGGAAGCTGCAGCATCCGAAGCAGCGTTGTCCAGCTGAAATACAGAATGAAAACCACAAACACCAGGCACAGGCGTCCTCTCTGGTTTTCTCCTAGGCCCGTCCATAAAAGTACAGAGAGACGAGTGGAATTAATTCCAATCGCCCGTTTTATTTACCCTAATAGATCCAGAACGCCATTTCCACCTGTGATCAATATTTTTAAATGATGGATGGCATTGTGAGCATTGTGCTTCTGTTTTGTCTTACTGAATCTTCAAAATTGGGTCTGCGTTTTACGTAGACCCAACCCATGGCCACTGAGTAGAGCCGTCTGCAGGGCAGAGGAGGGCAGCCTCTTCCAGCCTCGAAGGCTGCAGTGTCGGTGGAAGCAGCTGGCCCCGTCTTCCTCTTGAGGACCGGCTAGTGTGTTGGACTACCCACCTTTTGAGTAGCAGCCGAGCGCTTTACTCCTGTGTCACCAGAGCTTCTTGAGATGCTTTGGCCACCTTCCTCTTGCGCACCAGCCTCGGGGGGCTGTTGTGTCAGATGATCGGGCTCTGGAGAAGAGCAGAGGTGTGGCTCCAACCTCGGGGAGTTCACATTTCATCAGAAGAGACAGCATGTAGCTTCTTCTCACCCACAGCGACTTGACCTTGCACGTATCCTGCACACTCACAAATATGTGCCGTTGTTGCTAATTTCTTGCCTGGGATTTCACCTTTTCCCACAGAAAATATTTCTTATGTAGACCCCCGAACCTACCCAAATTTAGACCCTATTATGACTTCTAAATTGGCTGCTTAAAATACATAGGAATATTCTAGCAAGTCATACCTGCTCCACCACTGCCACCCCTCCACCCACCCACTGGAAGCTTCCACGCTGCTCAGATAGATTTTTCAGATTAAAATGCGTTTGATTCCATGGGTGCTAACTGAATATCCAACGTTGGTCCAGGGACCCCCTGGGGGCCTCTGAGACGCCTTTGGGAACCCCACAGGTCCAGCCTGCAAGTAGCACGAGGTTGGGTTTGCCTTTTCCACTCCCATTCTCTAATGATTGGTTAACGGGGGGGAGGGGGTGTTTCCGTAGCTACACGATGGGTGATCTCGCAAGACCCAGGAAGCCCTGATGTTGCAAGAGCTATACACTCGGCTGCCTATCAAGAGATCAGTGGTTTGAATCCACCAACCTCTCCTTGGGACAAAATATGGGTCAGTGGGCTCTATAAAGATTAAGCCTGAGAACCCCATGTGGCACATCTACTCCGTCCTAGAGGGACCCCCGGGGTCTGAATGAACTCCCCAGCAATGGATTTGATGCAAAAATCAACCGAGAAGTAATTGTGGGACTCTGGAGATGTGTCGAAAGTGTTGAAAAGGATGGATGTTACTTTGAGGACTAAGGTGCGCCTGATCCAAGCCAGGGCATTTTCCATGGCCTCACCGGTATATGAAAGGTGGACATTGACGAAGAAAGACTGAAGAAGCCATGCGTTTGGGTTATGGTGGCAAACAACACTGAAAACAGCAGGGACTGTCAACAGAACAAACAAATCTGCCTTGGGAGAAGTGCGGCCAGGATGGTCCTAGGAGGTAAGAATGGAGAGACTTGGCCTCACGTACTGTGGATGTGTTTTCAGGACGGACCAGTCCCTGGAGAAGGACGCTGTGCTTGGTAAAGTAGAGGGGTGGCGAAAAAAAGAGGAAGGTTCTCGACAAGACGGATTGACACGGTGGTTGCAACAACGGGCTAGAGCAGAGGAACCACCGGGCGGCACAGCACCAGGCCGTGTTTGGTTCTGTTGCACAAGGGTTTTGATGAATTGCAACCCATGCAACG
The DNA here is from genome assembly GCF_050624435.1 of Tenrec ecaudatus. Lineage (NCBI taxonomy): Eukaryota > Metazoa > Chordata > Mammalia > Afrosoricida > Tenrecidae > Tenrec > Tenrec ecaudatus. Next base: position 19,465,819 of record NC_134544.1, read on the forward strand.
GCACCTACCAACAACAACAACAACAGAGAGTTGCTACTAAATCAGACATTAAGGGGATTTGCCAAAATAACAATCACTGTCATTCTTCTCGCCAAATTCAAATCGTCCTGACTACACTCCTTCATTTCAGAAAATGTAGCTCTTCTTCATAAGAATATTGTTTACGTTAGCATTAGCAATGTGTTTATTGTTGTTTCAACTAAATTGACTTTTTTCATTTTAATCATGGGTGCAGTAAATATTGAGAGGTATATTCCACATAAACAAAACCTCTTTAGTCTCCAATTTTTTTATTGATTCAGAAAACAAAACGTTGATGAATTACTTATCTGATGTGTGCTCTGTGCTTAGTTCTGACATCACCAAGTAAATGAGCATCTTTCAGGGAAGCCCCTCAATGCGGTCCAGCTCCTGGTGGGTCTGCCCCCCTTTTACCCGTCGACTCTGACTTCTTAGGAGAAGCCACTAATGGAGTGATCTTGAAAGTGTCCTGTCCAGAGAGCCTGATGACTGCATTGTAACCTGTGGGGTGAGTGATCATCAGATTTATTGCCCCCATTGGGATACTTTATTGAGGCAAAAAGACTTTGGTTAAGCTGGAATGGCCATCCTACTGGGACACTCTCTGACAAACGGGGGCATACTCTACAGAGAAGTTTGTGTGTCCTCTTGTCAATAACCGGAAGTACAGACTGGGAAAATCCCTGTGGATGGGTACAGGACATGTGGCTGCTATCCATATGTGGGGTGCTAATGAGCCCCTCAAGACGAAGGCATGGGCAGCTGAGGCCCAAAGAGAGAGCTTCCATCCAAAGAGCCTGGAGGGAGACATATGCAAGAAACACAAGCCAGCTGCATGGGGGTTGGCATCCTGGGCGCCGGGCCTGTCTCAGTCCTGGTCATTTTTTATGAGTTGCCATCAAGTGGCATGATCACGGCTGTGGCTGAGCCCATTCTTACAGCCACCATGTCAGTCCATCTCATGGAAGGTTCTCAGCCACTTCACCAAACACAAGGTCCCCTCTCAGCAGCTGGGGTGTCTCCCATGGAACAATATCCTGTTGTGACCCATGGGGTTCCTGTGGGCTCATCTTTGGAATTAGACCGCCAGGTCCTCTCGTCTACTGTAGGCCTCTTTGCAGCTCACTGGCCTTTATTAAAAGGTGAAGAAGGCTCACTGTCAACCGCATTTGGGGGTACCAGTTGAGCAGAAAGTTGACTTGGTTTATGTAAAGCCGAGGCCATCATCGCCCTCCAGGAAGAAGAGGTTAAGTTTATCCAATCAAGTTTGGCCTTTCTTTTATTTTATATCCCAGAGAGTTCCCAAATTACCTACTAAGAGCCTCTGATGAGCGGGGTTTTAGAACTGTCATGCATTTTGACTGTTCTAAAGGGGACAGGAGCATGTGGGGATGGCAAACTTCCCAATTTCTTCTGGAAGCCTCATGACTTTGACCAAGCATACAGCTCATGCCTTGCCTCACAAGCTGGGCCTGAGCAGTGCCCTGGGCAGGGGGGGAAGGGGGGGGGACAACGGGGCACAGCAGCCTCATTTGCACCAGGGGTGAAAAATTAGTTTGGAGCGGCCCATAGGATGCATTTACCCTTGTCCCCAGGATAATGTCTTTGTTCACTGGTGTTACCATATCAAAATACCACGTAGTGGGCGGCTCTAACGAGTAACCATGAATTGTCTCGCAGTTCTGCCGGCTAGAGGGCTGGCTTTGAGGCGTTGGGAGCCCACGCTCCCTTGGTTGGCTCTAAGAGATTTTTCCCGGTCTCGTCCAGCTTCTGTAGTCGTGGGCATTTCCAGACGTTCCCTGCTTGGTTTGTGGATGGCCCTTCACGTGCTTTCTTCCCTCTGTGTGTGTTCCCCTGCTTCCAGGTCTTTCCTTCTTGATAAAAGACCACTCAAAAGGGATTAGGGTTAGGACCCACCCTGCTGTGGTATGATGTTGTCCATGTAACAGGTAAGAAACGCAAGGCCCTGTTTCCAAACCTGGTCGTGTTCACAGGTCTGGGGGATTGGGATGTTCACTTAGCATTGTGGGAGATCTAAAGGTTCAGTCAGCTCAGGGATGATGGCGTCCGGTTCCAGATCTGGCCAGCTCTGAATGGAAGCTCAGGAAAGCTGAGGCCCACCTCCGTCACTGTTTAGCTGTGGCCGTGCCTTTTAAGTCCTACTTTTTTTGCATCGGGCAATCAGATAGGTCCTCCGAGATCGCTGTGATGGAGACAGTTACCCTTGTCAAGGAGCTCTGGGGGAGGTTCATAATGTAAGGGGGTACAGTGGATATCACATGCAAAATCTAACCTAAACCACAGAGTTCGCCAAAGCCGGCACAAAGGTCCTGCTTTACTAAAGTAATGGCTGGGTGACCATTGAGAAAATGATGGCCATCCTTCTCACAGGTGTATGCAATAAGAGAGAGAGAGAGAGAGAGAGAGAGAGAGAGAGAGAGAGAGAGAGAGAAGGAGGAGGAAGGGAAGATGGAGGAGGAAGAGAGACTGGAGATAAAATTAGAGAGACAAGATTGGTTCCTTTAACTTGGAATTCAATCCTGTCATCTCCTTGACAACTAGCCCAGCCGAGGGACAGGGGGCAGAGGTCAGGTCCCAGGGGCTCACCTGCCTCAGCAGAAAGCCAGGCCTGGGGCACGGCCTCATCGGCAAGCTGGAAAACCTGAAGTGGGAATCTCCTAGCTGGCCTGCCCAGCCTGTGGTCTTCCCTCGGCTGAAGGCTGGTGGAAGGGCTGCCGGGCTGCGGCCTCTGGGGACTCCTCTGGGACTCTGAGGGCACCTTGAGGGGCAAGCCAGATGGGGTCAGGGTCCCCGACTTGGAGTCTGCTGACCATCCAGAGCTGTCTTCTGAGAGACAATGGCCTCTGTGTCCTCCCTTCCCCCACAGCCAGGGAAACAATGTCACCCAAAGGCCTCTGCAGGCCTGTCCCCATGGATCTGGCAGCTTTTGTGACCTGCCACGCTGGGCCTGCCTCCAGTCCTGAGCTCAGACTGAGCCACTCTCAATGGCCCAGCCATGCGCGCCCCTTGGCCCTTTAAGCCACATTCATGTCCAGTCCGTAGAGTCATTTGAAGCCAACTGTTTGGGTCCCATTTGGCTTCCGTGCCATCTTTCTAGAGACCTTGGGTGGTGTGATTGGTTCAGTGCTCAGTGGCTAAGACAAGGGTTGGAAGTTCAAGGGCACCCAAGGAAGCTTCAGAAGAAAGGCAGGGTACCCAAGGAAGCTTCAGAAGAAAGGCCTGGTGCTCTACTCCCGAAAGACTAGCCGTGCAAAGGCTTTGGAACACAGTCCTGCATGGGTTGCCGGCAACTGGTTACAGACATTGCAGGCCAGGTCCTGCTGGTCAGAGCAGGAATGCAGGGCTCCCCAACTCCTGCCAGGCACTCAAAATACTAACAACCTCACCCAAACTAACCCCACTGCCATCCAGTCAATTCAGACTCATAGAAACCTTCTAAGGCTACACATCTTTACAGGAGCCACAGCCTCATCTTTTTCCCATGGAGCGGCTAGTGAGTTTGAACCACCAACCTTGTAATTAGCAATCCAATGGGTAACCCGCTATGGCATCACGATTCCAATCATTTCAAAAAAAAAAACCTGATCCAAACTCAGTGCCATTGAATTGATTCTGACTCATAGCAACCCTACAGGCTAGACTAAAACTATAACCCTTTACGGGAGTAGAAAGCCTCATCTTTCTCCTGAGGAGCAGCTGGTGGATTTGAACTGCTGATCTTGTGGTCTGCAATGTAACACGTAACCCACTACACAGCGACATAATAATGCAGCTACCATTTATTGAGCACCACCCATGTGGACACAGCTTCTCAGACAGACATAGCTAACCTTCTTCATCTTATTGATGATGAAACTGACCGTGGGAGCCTTTAGGTGATACCACCTATGGCCAGGGCCCTCCTTCTTCTTCTGGCAGGGTGGGGGCCCCTCATTAATGCAAAAATCTCACAGTCATGGAATGGACACAGACTCACAGCAGCCCCAGAAGACAGAGCAGACCTGCCCCCATGGGCTCCCAAGGCTGTATTCTTTGTGGGAACAGAAAGCCTCGTCTTTTCCCCACAAAGCAGAGGGTGGCTTAGAGGTGCTGGCCTGAGGGTTAGTAGCCCGACTCATAACCACTACACAACCAGAGCTGCTCTCCGGCCCCTCATTAGGAAGTGAAAATGGACAGAAGACACGTCCTGGGAAAACAGAGACAGAGCAGCTTCTGTCCCCAAGCCCCCTGGGGTGAGGAATAACCTTTTTGTATCTGGGCCCCAAGATAAATTAGGAAGGCCAGGTGTCTGAGCCCTCAGGAAACGAATCGCTGACAATGGCGGGTCTGGACCGGCATCTGCAAGGGAAATCTCTTGGCCTGTGGTTTCCCACTAACCTGGTTACCATCCTCGGAGCGGCCCCTCCAATTTGTTAAGGCCCAGAGACAGACTGTGATTAGGTTTTCGGCCGGTCATCACATGATACCTGGATCATATTTGGGCAGTGGCCTTCCCCTCTGTCAGAACTGGCCCCTCCCAGTGGTGGACTCCTCAACCTGACGTTGTCCTGCGTGGGAGTGTGTCGGGCAGCTGGGCCCCAGCCTCACAGGAAACAAAGGACACTAATGGGAAAGATGGGCCTTGAGAATGCCCCGCTCCAGGGACACTGCTTGGACAACTAGCCTTTGGGAAGAGGAAGTGGTGGGAGAGCCAGCAGAGGGGTGGCCCCAAACCTGGCTCCCAGAATGGAAGCTGTGCGTGCCTGACGCCCGGAGCCTTCTCACAGCGTCTCCCACGGCCTCAGCCTGGAGTCATTACGCACCTTCCAAATCTCTCTAGTCTCATTACTATGCGGACCCATTTTTCATTCATCTTGAATCCACTGTAGCATTTTAATGTGGCCTTCTACTCCATTTCTCTCCCCTGAAGAAAAATGGCTTAATTTCTCCAGCTGATAGATTCCGCCCCCACCCCCACCCCCTGATCTCTCAGACAGTAGAAAGAGTCTGGAAAAGCAGCCGTTGGACAATTCACAGACATTTTATGATGGCCATAAACAGGGCTGCTGGGATGACACGCCGGGCGGCTGCCGTCCTGCTCGCTGGCCTCCATGCTGCTCTTACCCACCTCCTGCAAAAAATGATCGATGGATGGACAGATAAAAGGATAGACAGACAGATATATAGATGAATAAATGGATAGAAGAGTGAATGGACAGATAAATAGACAAGTGGATATATATAGATGGATAAATGGACGAATGGAATAGATGGAAGCAAAGAAGGATGGTTGGCTGGATGACTGGATAAACCATTGGGGGCTAAGATTTCTCCCATTGTATTTGGAGAGTACATCTGCCCTACATGTGTCTGTGCAGACATGTGTGAGACCTTCTGATTCTAAACCATTCCAGACTCCCCTATCTACCCACTGCCCACCCCCAAATTGAGACAGATTTCATCAGCAGGGGAAAAAATCTATTTAGGAAGGAAATTAGAGGCGAAATTGGGGTTAATCATTTTAGCTGTGTTCTATTGTGAGCCCACAAGGCTGAGCTCAGATGGATGCAGGCAGCGCACCCTGTCTGTGGCTCTTCCTCCGGGCCTGAAGTTGGTCTGCTCTGGCGTGGGGCGGGAAGGGGCTGAGGGTAGCAGGAGCTAGGCCCACCTCTGGATAAAGGATGGGATTTTGTTAGGAGCGTCTGTTCATGTAAGCATCGCCCCTAAATCCGTGCTCTGTCTCATGCTAATTTTGTGACCTTGGCAAATTTCTTAGCCTCTATGTGCTTCAGTTTCCCCATCAATCAAATGAGGACCCAGAAGTGCATGCCTCGTACAATTTCTAAGAGGCCTAAATGGGTTAATATGTATCAAGTGCAAACACAGTGACTGGTGAACAGTTAACACTATGATGTAAGCCAAACCACACTCTCTAGTCCAACCACCCTTCAACTAGCAAGTTCTCAACACAAAAGATGGAACTTTAACCCCAACAAGAAGAGACGCAAATGTCATGAACTCAGCCTTAGGTTCAAGGCAGAAAGCCAGGCTTGAGTGTAAGCGTCTTCCTTTCTACTGTTTACTGATTGCCACAGGCAGGAAGCAACCCTCATCCAAAGCAATAGTCCACTCCAGATCGGAACTCTGAATGAAGACGACGTGAATGCTCAAGTCTGGTCCGAGGGCCAAGCCCTCCTCCCACAACCTTGAACTTCCAAAGTGGAATTCCCTATCTTCCAGTTGCTCTTGTCTTGGAGGAACCATGGAAGCAGTGAGATGCCCCTCAGTAACCATGGAAGGTTTGAGAGACTTTATCATGATGCTTTATACTTGCAATAGCTATGGTGTTATGAATAAGCATTGGACTGCTCACCTCAAGGTTGATGGTTCAAACCCACCAGCTGCTCTAAGAGAGAAAGATGAGGCGCTCTGCTCTGGTAAAGGTTCCCAATATCAGGAACGTTGTGGAGTAGTGGTTCGATTCTGTCCCAGAGAGTCACTATAAGTAGAAATCGACTCGACAGTGAGGGGTTAAAAACATGCTTCTCAGGCATTAGGCAGAAGGTACGCTGACACCTGTATGAAGATGAATGTTAGTTGCCGCTTTGCTAACTGTGCTTACTGACAGCCTCTTTCAGTGTCTGGGATTTTAGAGAAACTGAGGACTGGTGAGTTGCCCCGCCCCCGCCGGCCCCCCAGGTTTTGGGAAAGTTCTAGCATTGTCTCAGGACCCCATCAGCGATGTGCTTCCCAGACAAAAAGCTCCAGTTACGGATCAGCATTGATTCTCTCCACTCCTCCCCCAGCTCTGATGGCTGGCAGATCTCTCTGCTCTACCTGCTGTCATGACAACGAGCCTGCAGGAAGCAGGGCGTTTGTCTCTGGCGAACAGGATGCAAAACTAGAGCATGTCAGCATGAAGGAGTACTAGGTTGCCATAAAAAATGACAAGCATGTGGATTGTGTCAATATATGGAAATGAGTGTACGGAGTAATATTAAATGGGAAGACGCAGAATACGTGAGAGTTTGTCCATACTGATTTAGTTAGTTTATTGGGCCAACCTGGCCGATAAACACATGTGGAGTGAATTGAAGGGCAGAGGGATAAATGAGGCTCAGTGAGCCTCGCCTTTCTAGTTCTCAGGTCTCTTGCTTTGTGATGGTGGGACCAGGGTGCAGCTGCCTTAGCCAGTTCCCTGCTTTAGCTGGCAAGGCTCACTTCCTGCAAGATATCCCTGAGAAGAAGCCACATGGACCTACCCTGATGCAGCCCTGGGTGCTGGAGCAGCCATGTGGAGACCCCTGCCAGCGCTGAGGTGCTTACACATTCACTGACTCGGTTTTCCTCCTGCCGTCGGCATCATTGCATCGGTTTTGTGAGATGGAGGAGGACTTTGTGGATTGATGTTGGACATATGGGTTAATGTTGGACTTGTGGGCTTGGGCAGCACTGGGTTGGGATGATTTCTTGATGCACTTAACCTTTATATAAAACTCTCTCTTATGCATGAGTTTCTGTGGATTTGTTTCTCTAAAGTACCAGACTAGCACACTGATTATAATTCCAGTGATAACTGTGTCTGCACACAAACACGAGCAAGACCAGGACATATTGAGAGTAGTGTAGAGTTGTTTACTGAGCTATTTTTGGCTTACATCGAATGCATACCTACACATGTTCTTTGGTTAACATATATGCATGCATATGTATGTGTACACATGTGCACAAGAATGACTCAAAAAACATCGCTACCAGGTATCCAGTAGGAGCACATTTGAGTTTATTCCAAACAAAATGCTTTTGGCCACGCCTGATGACGACAAGTTCTCCCAGGAATGCAGTCTGAGCTTCACGAGGGGCCTAAAGCTCCATCCAAGCTGACTCCCCAGGGGATCTACGGGGCCAGTGAAATCCAAAGCAGAGAGGTCAGCTCAGAACACTGTGGCCACTGTGTGTAGGGAGCCCAAGGGGTCATCTTGACAGATTTTCTTGAAGGATTCGGGACGCTCCCAAAGGCTTAGAATGAGGACATGCTAGGAAAGTCGAAAACTGCATTGGCGAGGAAAGGCCGGGAAGTTGCACTGAGGATTTTTTTTCATCACAATAATTCATCTGCTGATTCTTTGAAGCAATATCTTTTTTAATTATACGTTTTAAAAAAGGACATGGAGTTCACACTTACATTTTAAAATAGCAGCACCTAGCTGCTCGCACAGTCACTTGGACAGGGAGGTGTGTTTGTGGTGAGTGGCATGAAGGATTTTAAGCTGCGCAGCTTCATGAACCATGTAGGCCTTGCCCCCCTGTCATAGACTGAACTGTGCCACACAAAGAGCTATGCTGAGGTTTTACCTCTCTGCGAGTACCGTGAATGTGAACTTGTTTGGGGAAACAGAGTTTTGTTTTGTTTGTTTGTTGGGGGTTTTTTTGGCTTGCAAGTCACAGTAATCTGAGTATTCTAGAGAATCAAAACCAGTGAGAGAGAGAGGTTGTAGATAGATAGTTATAGATAGAGTGAAGACATATAGGTAGATATACATAGGTAAATACAACATTGTAGTGGTTACACATCGGGCTGTTAGCCACAAAGCCAGCAGTTAGAAACCACCAGCTGCTCCACAGGAGGAAAATGAGACTTTCTACTCCGGTGAAGAGTTACAGTCTCAGAAACCCACAGGGGCAGCTCTATCCTGTCCTAGAGAGTCCATGTGAGTCATCATCGACTCAATGGCAGTGAGAACTGAGTAACTAAAGAAAGAAAGAAATTCATTTCAAGGAAGTGGCTCACACAGTTGCAGACAAGGGTAAATTCAGTCTGGTTCAAGTCTGTTAGGCTGAAGGCTCTTCTTGACGTATGTAGCCGATGAACCAGAAAGCAGGAAGACCATGGCTGCTGGATGTAGTGGTTGATGAGTCCCGGATTGGCAGTACAGATATTAGATCTGATGGGTCCCCGGGTGAGCAGGCAACATGACAGGCTCAAGGCTCAAGACCCAAGAACCACATGGCAATGAGGCTGCTGCACCATCCAGATCAGCGAGAAATGAAGACGTTCTCCACAGCATCTACTGGTAGATGTCCACGATCAAGACTGAAGTAGACCACACCCCAGAAGAAACGTCATCATGCTGTGCCCTAGTAAGAGGATGGACTCCACCCTAATCTTCCTACTCTTGCTGGGCTGCTGACTGCAGATCTCATGATGGAGTTGATTACACTATGTTAGGTCACACCATGGGGGAGGCCTCTGCTGTGAAACCAATGAGAATCCTGACCCAGAGAAGTTGACACAAAATGTGCCACACAGATGAGATCTGTTCAGATAATGAAGTCACACCAGACGAGAGGGGGACCAAGTCCTCGTCCTTTTGGGGCGGTGATCTATAAAAGAGAAGGGCAGACAGGGAAAAGGAGACACTATGTGCTGATCCATCACTAAGTCAAGGAATGTCCAGAAGTGTCCAGGGCACAGAACTAAGAGAAAGAAGGAAGGAGCTTTCTCTAGGGCTGATGACCTAACTTTGGAACTCACAGCAAAGAAATGGCAGTTCTTTAAGACACCAAGCAAGTGGCATATTTCTCTGGCCACTCTAGGGAACTAGGACAGTCCCCCAGGCCGACTAGCCCCAGTCATATGGCGCAGAGAACCAAGCATTGTCCATTGGAACTGAGACAATGGTGGGGAGTCTCAGTTGTGTACAAAATTTGCTTCCTATTAGTTTCACAGTTTGCTTTCAAGAAGGGTGACTACTGTGCCCTGGTTTGTTGAGCACAGTCCTTGTTGTCCTGTTACGAATAACATTTCATTTCAATCTTGTAAGTGTCTTGGTTAAGTTATAAAGGATCAGATCCATCCTACTTAAAGCAGTTTGACCCAGGCCAGTGGGTGTCCAGGCCCACTCATCTGTCCTCAAAATGATCTGGGGGATCCAGATGGCATTTCTCTCCCTTTCCTGCAAGGAGACTCAGCTGTGGGGACACATTGGCATTGCTGACAGAGGACGCTGGAAGTGCGGGTCCCACACATGCGGGCCGATTGTGCACACCCCTTGTCGACTCCACATTCAGTGAGCTCCTGTTGAAATCAACCATCACGGGGTGTCTTTACTGCCTGGGAATCGGGAAATGCAACAAATTAGGGTTTCTTTTCTCCCAGAGAGCTGGTTGCTACACAGTCAGCTGTCTGCCATAGATTTCTGAAGTCATTCACACCGTAGCATGCATCAGTTAAGTGGTTTACCAGATCAGAAAGATCCGTGCCCAGCCCCCAGCGAAATCCCACAGTTAGGTTTCGCTTAAGCCCCCAAAGGTTGACTACCGCCCAGCATATCATGGTCCCTTGCAGAAAAGAAAAAAAAAGACAAGCGCCTCTTCTGTTCCACTTACATTAGAAGCAAAATGAGGATTCCAACCAATCAATCCAGTTGTCCTGGACGATGATGACTTGACTCACAACCCAGCTGTCCACTACCAGACAAGGCTGTTTGCATCTTATTAAAGCTGATGACGGATATGTTATGGGTTTGGGCTCTTTTTTGTGTGTTTTTGGCAGCTTTTGAATTGTGGCTCTTCCTTCATCCTCTGAGTCACCAAAAAGCCCTGTGCCAATTGACACCCTAGCATGCCTGTCATTAGACAAAGTGCTTTACTCCCTGGCATCAATAATGTCTGATTTCCTTTCCCTCCCCTTCGCCTCTTTCCACCACTGCAGCCTCTCGGTGGACCCCGTTGCGAACGCCATATTTCAGGGGGAAAAAACAAATTCATCCTTCTCTGCTGCACACGCTTCGTGTCACTTGGCCTTTGTAACCACGGCCGGCAAACGACGGACAAAACTTCAGCTGGGTCGTCCAGTGCACTGGCACCTGCTCATCAGCGCCTGCTTAATGACTCAGGTACGTGCAAAAGGTGCAGTAGAAGTCAGGGGAAAGAGATAGCTGGTGTTCCCAGGGAAACTGCGTGAACACGAGACAGAAGGACATCGCTGGCCAGACAATGCCTGCTGCGTAGGCTCAGAAGACAAAGGAACCGATATCCTACATTGACCAAGTGTCTCTTGGGGGCAAAGTGCTCGGCTAAGTGGCAGAAAGCGTAGGATGCGTGTCCTCTGCCCTTGTGCGCCAGTGGAGGAGATCGGGTGGCAGCAGAGGGGTGAGGGAGAGCATAAAAGGGAGAGAAAGGCCAGAGAGAGGCGTGTGCAAGTCGACTTGTCCCAGACCAGTTGCCACCAACTCAGTTCTGAGCCGCGGGTGCCAGGGCAGAGCTGTGCTCCGTGGGGATCGCCAGGTTTTTCTGCTGAGTCACTTCTGGGTGCACTCCGACTTCTTCCCTTCCATTTACCGGCAGAGTGCTGAAACTTTGGCCCTACCGGGGACTGACTGACCATGAAACATGACGAAATGCTGAACTGTCCCGTTCCCCCCACCCCCAGTATGTGGCTGGATTGGGTTAATCAGGGGGTGTGTGATAGTTAAGGTTTATTGTGCCAACCTGGACGATGAACACATCTAGGATGCATTGAAGGGCAGAGGGATAAATGACTCGGCGAGCCTCGCCTGTCTGGTCTCTTGCTCTCTGAAGGTGGGAGGCCGCCTTTGCTAGTTCTCTAAATGCTCACTGACTCATCTTTCCTCCTGCAGTCGGCGTCCTTGCGTGTGTTTTGTGAGTTTGAGGAGGACTTTGTAGATCGGTGTCAGACATATGGGCTTGGACTGGACTGGGTTGGGATGCTTACTGTACAATAACCCTTTATATAAAGCACTCATAAAATATGAGTGTTTGAATCTTATTTCTCTACTCTACCCAGAGGAACACAGGGGTCTTCTGGGAAGGTTTTTTTTTACTCCAGACCTTGAGTATTTTTTCTGAACAGCTGGAAGACTTGGGCCTTCATGAGCTGAGAGTTAAAATGGGAACAGGCTCCCGCGTGACCACGGTGAGCCTGGGGCAGGCCTGGTCAGGGTTTGCCTCTGCTGTACTCAGGGCTGCGAGGTGCTGGGGCATCCGGTGAAGACTTGGGGGCAAGTAATGAAAACAATAGGAATGTTCAGTCCAGCTGTGTTACAGCATTCGTTCCATTTTTCTTTTGAATGTATTTAGGTCTTTATCTTGAGGTTGTTGTTTTTAAATCACTTTACTGGGGGCTCTTATAGCTCTTATCACAATCCATCCATCCATTGTGTCAAGCACATTTGTACATATGTTGCTATCATCATTTTCAAAATATTTTCTTTCTACTTGAGCCCTTGATATCAGCTTCTCCCTTCCCCCCTCCCCCTCTCCCCTCCCTCATGAGCCCTTGATAATTTATCATTTGTTTTTCATGTCTTACACTGACCACTGTCTCCCTTCACCTACTTTTCTGTTGTCCGTCTTCCTGGGAGGAGGTTATATGTAGATCATTGTGATCGGTTCCCCCTTTCTCCCCACACCTTCCCTTTCCCCTCCTGGTATTGCTAATCTCATTATTGGCCCTGAGGGGTTATCTGTCCTGGATGCCCTGTTTCCAGCTCTTATCTCTATCTGTGTACATGCTCTGGTCTAGCCGGATTTGTAAGGTAAAATTGCGGTCATGATAGTGGGGTGGGGGTTGGGAGGAAGCATCAAAGAACTAGAGAAAAGTTGTATGTTTCAACGGAACTGTACTGTACCCTGACCGGCTCATCTCTTCCTTGTGACCCTTCTGTAAGGGGATGTCCAATTGTCTACAGATGGGCTTAGGGTCTCCACTCTACACTCCCCCTCATTCACATTGATATGATTTTTTGTTCTGGATCTTTGATGCCTGATAACTGATCCCATCAACACCTCGTGATCACACAGACTGGTGTGCTCCTTCCATCTAGCTAGATGGCCGCTTGTTTATCTTCAAGCCTCTAAGGCCATCTTTACCATTTTTCTAGCAACAATTCTACTCTCCCAAAATTTCCTCCAAGTTTCATTTCCTAGTCAGGAAATATATGAAAGAGGGAGACTCGGGAAGGATGTACCATCTGAAGCGATGGCAGGGCTGCTGGTGATTTGGACCGGTGCTAACATGGGATAGCAACTAACTGGCATCAGCCATTTGTCAGTAATTCTTCTGCGCTTGTGAAAGATGGTACAGCTGCCTCACGGAAACTCCCAGGTGACAGGCACTGTCAAGACTGTGCCCTCAGCTGGGGCTGATGCTCTGAGCATTCCTATTTGCATGGCGATTTAAAGTCAGCTTCTGTAGGGGCTGGAAATCTCTGAGACAGGGTCGTTTCTCCTTGCTGGTCATATAACAGGAGTTGGGTCCCACCCAGGCTGGACTGACGTCCTTTGAAAGAGGGGGAATGGAGAGCAGTGGGTGCAGGTGTTTCAGGACTAGAGATGGGGCGGTGACAATGGTAGGAATGATGCATTCTGAATTTCTGCATGCTCAAGGAAGCCACCTGTGGATTATACAAGCAAAGGAGGTGACCCCTGGACACACTGCTTCGGAGTGTATTTGTTTAAATAAGTACTCCCCAGCAAGGCACCTGGGATCATACGATTATGCTCCAGACACATGTCCCTCTCTTGGTGACACCATGGAACTCTTCTTCAAGAACTGACCTACTGGACCTGCACGTTGCTGTGCCGTAAGTGGTGTCCTTGGTTTCTCCCCAGAAGCCCTTTAACTGTCTGCTCGTGGTTCAGGAGAGCACTTGGATCACACCTGCAGGCATGAGCATCTCATATCCGCCATCTGTCCCTGTCCTGCAAACATCACCGCGTGTGGTCTTCAGCTCCATCTCCTCGCTCACAGGTAGTTCAACGAGCTTCTTAAAAGGAAGAGCAGAAGTCTCGATCATTCCTTTCTTCCCTAAATGATCTTGTTTAATATCAATTATATAAACTCTACTAAGTTTTATGAACTTCAAGCTCAGTTTTCATTATATCTGATAAGCAACGGTCCAATTTTCTTCACTTGGGTTTGATGAAGCTCTCATTTCTCTTTGAGGCTGTTCCTCTTAGACATATTTTCTCCATGCTCACTCAGGTGTGTGTATGGCAAGAGGAGGCTTTATTTTAGAGGGTGTTTGTTCTTCCTCCCTAGACCTAGGTCAATTTTTATTTAAACTTTGGCAATTAAGTGATGATGAAGCCCCCAAATAATGGTAACAGTTGAGTCTCAGTATGTCTCCGCTTGAGTTCACTTGGTGAATAGTCAGTCTGGGGTAGCACTGGGTTAGGAGGCTTGGTCCCTTTTGGGATGTTAGTGTTTTGCATTTTGAAAGTTTTTTCTTTTTATCGTAATGTACTGTCTCATCAAAGTGTGGAAGTCAAAGTTTCATTGAACCTCATTTTAACTTCTGCCCCGTTAAATTATATACCTATCAGTATTCACTCCACTTCTTCCAAGGACACCTGAGAAATTTCCCAGGTAGGACATGTTCCAGAGGGTGAGCGCTCTGGGGGATGAGAGTGATCATACACTTCAGTGTTCTCATTGCACAGATGAGAAGGTCACTCAGCAAGTTTGGGGCAGTGGTAGGTAAAGACCCACCTGCTGCTATGCTCACGACTCTTATATTAGTCCGTGTACTTTAGAGAAACAAATCCACAGAAACTCATGCATAAGAGAGTTTTATATAAAGCTTAAGTGCACATCAAGAAAACATCCCAAACCAGTGCTGCCCAAGCCCACAAGCCCAACATTAACCCATATGTTCAACACCAATCCACAAAGTCCTCCTCCATCTCACATAACAGATGCAATGATGCCAACTTCAGGAGGAAAGCCAAGTCAGTGAATGTGTAAGCATCTCAGCGCTGGCAGGGGTCTCCACACGGCTGCTCCAGCACCCAGGGCTGCATCAGGGTAGGTCCATGTGGTTTCTCCTCAGGGATGTCCTGCAGGAAGTGAGCTTTGCCAGCTAAAGCAGGAGACTGGCTAAGGCAGCTGCACCCTGGTCCCACCAAACAAAGCAAGAGACCTGAGAACTAGAAAGGCAGGGCTCACTGAGCCATTTATCTATCTGCCCTTCAATTCACCCCACATGTGTTTATCAGCCAGGTTGGCACAGTACACTAACTCACTCAACTCTGTACCTTCTGACGAGGCTCTCTGTCTCTGTGCTATAATTGCCTCTTTCGTCCTCACATTTGTCCTCTCGCATCCCATGGATAAGCTGTTTCCTGGCCACTTATTTTACAGTTTGACCTTCCCTTTTACCAAGAAACATCAACTCTTCATCTTGGGTTTGACTCAGGGCCTTCTTGCACTGTTGGATAAGGTCATGGTCTCACTTTCACCCACACTCACCCTTTCTAGTTTCTGACCCTGACTTTCGAATTCTGGGTGCATCATCTAGCAAACCAAAACAGGACTAGACCAGACTAAACACTAGAACATTGCAGTCCTGTCAATTACACTGATAGTAGCCCTGTAGAACAGAGTAGAACTACACCATGAGATTCCCAGGGCCATAAATCCTTACAGACGCCGAGGGTCACATTTGTCTCCCAAGGAGTGACTGCCTTAGGGACAGCAGACAAGTCTTTACCTCTGTTCCCCCAAGACGCTTTTCACCTAATATTAACTCCCTTCTTATCTCATTGTGGATTCATCAGTGTCTCCTCATTTTCAGCACACAGTCAAGGCCACATCCTTGACGGTATTTTTGGCTCTTCTAATTACAGCCACGTTATGGATTTTGCCGTTGCTGTCCAGGGTGCTGACGTTAGCAACAGCAGTGCCAATACAGTGTGCTTGGGACTGGTATTAAGGAATTGCCAAACACACCTGATTCCTTTCTTGCTCTCTCGATCTCTCTTTCTCCTTTCCTTCCTTCCTTTCTCTCTAACAGTTTTATTGGCACATAATCAACATATCGTAAAATTCAATCAGATCAAGAAAAGTTGCACAACCATTACCACAATCAATTTTGAACATTTTCTTCTTTTGTGTACCCATTGCTGTTAGCTCTCCATCTACCCCTCCCCCAAACCTCCCCTATTAGATCCCCAAGAAACATTAATCCAGTTACTGTCTCTATAGATTTACCTATCCTGGATTTCAAATACAGAAAAACATACAAAAGAAAACAACAACAATTAACAAAGTAAAACAGAGAAAACCCTCCAAAAGAAAGCAGAAAATATTAAAAACTAGAACAAATTTTAAATGGATCAATAGGGAGATCAAATGCTGTTACATTTTAACCTAGCCGTTTGCAATAATCCACTTTCGAAAACACTCTGCATGACAGCAAGGCCCGTCACAGCCCTGGTCTGTGGTCAGAGGGCCCTCAATGGAGGCTTCATCCACGGGTACTACCCCAAAACAGCTCTTCAATGGGCCCAAAGGGAGATCAACTGATACTGCCTTTGGACGGAGCCCGATCTGTCATAATCAAGTGTACAAGGACAATAAAGCTCATCTCCCTCAACTGTGGTCAGAGGGGGTTCACCTACGGCATCTTCTATGACACACCGGTTCTTTCTGGTGAACTCTGTTGACAAGCAAAGGAAGGCAAAGCGGCAGTAGAAATTACAGATTTCCCTACATAGTTACTTCAAGCAGACATATCCCTATCAGCACCCTCTGTTAGTGCTATAGAGAGTAACAAGAGATTCTCCGGGTGGACGTTGCTGTATTGGAACTTCAATGAAGATATAGAACTTAGACAAAGTACCTAATCCCGTGGCGATAAGTACTAAAAACGAAAAAACTAAAGACCTCAAGCAATCCCACATGGAGGAGTTGAGGCATCACCCACTGGAGCGAGACGCGGTGTGAACCTGGCTTGTCCTTCAAGAACCACCAGCAAATTGTCCCTATACATAATAATTTTTCTGAAAAAAATACAAGGAATGTTAGGTATGAGATTTTTAAAAGTAGACTAAAATTAGCAAGGCTTTCTCTCGCTCGCGCTCTCTGAAGGTGTTTTGTAAGCAGCAAATATTTTTGTATTAAAAAAAGCAAATATAGATCATTGCATTTTGAAAAAATTGTGTGTTAACCCTTTGTTCATGCTTCTTCCACTCTCAGGAAAGGGTCAAATCAAACGGGTAGTCCTCAGTGGTGTGCTGGTGTTTAGCAAGTGGCTCTCCAGGAAAAGGTTTTAAAAAACAAACCCCACAAACACCAACTCATGTATTCCCATTTCCACGGTGTCACTGTGTCGTCAGTGTTCCGTCTAAGTGATGTCATTGAATGTGGCACACCACAGCAGCCTGTAAGCCACCGTGCAGCGCAACAAATTGACAAATGTAGCGAGCATAAAAGTAGAGACCGCTATCACAAAACACACGGGTGGCGGTCAGACACGGGTTCAGGAAAGAGAGGGAGAGGCAAAGAGCACCTTCCCTAATTTTGACTGCTTGGCCTCTGGACCACACTGACGTTGTCAATTCCTGCAGGGCCTTGCTCTGGCCTCTAGGTATCCCAGGGACAAAGCTAGGAGCCCCGAGCGTGAGTAGAAGGATGTGGGAAAGGACCAGCTCCTGCAGGCTGGGTTTTCAGCATTTGTATTATGTTCTAACAGTTCATCCAAGGTGCAGGGCTGCCTCCACCAGGGCAAAGGTCTTCCTTAGAACAACCCAGGCCCCAGAGCCATCCGCAAGGTGTCGGGCTGAAGGTCAAAGCAGGGGCCCGCCCTCAATTCATTCGAGCCCACAAAATGATTTTTCTTTGGCTTGAAAAGCCCATGCGTTGGGTTTTGTTCCTCCTCTTATCACTGCTGCCAGGCTCTCTTCCCCCTATGAACCATTCCCTCTTGTTTCCCACTGTCTGACTTCTTAGCATCAATATCCCGCCTGGTGCCTTTGCTCTCTGCAGGAAACCCAAGCTCAGATTCCACCTCCTACTGAAGCCTGGCATCTTTGCAAAGCAGGGGGAGCAGATGGGGTCTTCTCAGACTCGGTTTTTCTTTTTCAGCGCATATGGTTCTCAGTGGCCATCTGAAAGGTCGGCCCCATTTGGGCAACCCCTGGAAACTTCCCAGAGATGGCGAAGGCTGAGCGGGGATGAGTTTCCCGATCCTGGGCTGCGCATGGCATTGAGCAGCATGTCTGCTGGCGGAAGTGCCGGGGATTACGGTTATCTGAGAGCTTTGTCCGTTCCACAGGGGTCACCGCACTGCTCTGACCTCCCTGACCTTATTTGTCAAGAAAATGCCACTTTGCACTTTTAGAAAGAGATGCTTGAAGTTGAGTATCTCAACATTTAATGTTCCCCCAGTGCCAAAATTACAGATGGAGGAAGAAATATCGAGAAGGGCTAATTGGTTTCCCCCTGGAAATTCAGCTGGTCAGCAAATATCAAAATTAGATCTTGCTAAGCTCGATTGCTAGGGACTCGGCCGCTTTCGGAATCATCAATGTGGGGGCAGGAAGGACCGAGAGCTCTGCTCCCCTCCTTTCTCAGAATCGTCGGAGAGCTTGCCCAAGGCCACACAGTCAGTTAATTGCACCAGCTGCCCTGAGACCCCAGCCCCTGACCCCCAGGGCAGTGCCCTTTCAGCCAGACTTCCAGTGTTCTCATTTTGGGATTCAAGGTTGGGGAGGCAGACTTCGGAGTCCCTGATTGGGGTCTTCAGAAGTAAGAACTGGAGCCCCTAGCAAAGGGCCTTCTCTGGATCCCAAGACCTCCAGAGGTCCAGGAGGGACACAATCACAAGGTGCTTCTTGATGAGACCACACAAATCCTATTGGAGTGGCCATGCCGGGACGAGATGTGGGAAGGGTTTGGCCATGACCTGACAGCTCGGGGGAGGTGGGGGGCATGCCTCTGTTCTCAGGGTAGGGGAGCTGGCGGTGGTGCGTGGAGGCCAGGCAGGAGGAGAGGTGTGCCTGAAGTAAGAGATGGCTGAACCTTGGAATTGGGTGGAAGCAGGGGAGGAGCCATGAGACGGTGGTAGTGGGCATGAGGTGGTATAGGAACCGCAGTGGTCACAAGGACAGAGCCTGGCCTTCCACTCTGTGGGCCTCCCCGGAGGAAGGGGGACCATGGAAGTGTGATGCTGAGCCCCGGGGTCCCCTCCTGCTGCAGATGCTGCTGGGACCACATTCCTGCTCCCGCCCAGGAGCACGGCCAAGAGCTCCCTAGGGGCTGGGGATTCTGAGAAGTGCCCGAGGCTTTGCGACGGCTAGAGAAATCGATAGAGCATACTAGGGGTGTGGAGAAGGGAGGGTCGGATGGGAAGATAGCAGGCTCCCACAGCACTGTCGCTCCGGACACAGAGACCCGCAAGCCCTTCTCCTTGGGGCATTGGGGGTGAGACAGAGCCTCTTCACTCCAACATGGGTTTTCTCTCTGTCCCTTTCTCTCTCCTCTCTTCTTTGCCCCGCCCTCCCCGTCCCACCCCTCCTCCCTCTCCCACTGCCGGTTATGGCGTGGCGAGCTGTGCTTCATCTTGCCATCACCAATTTGTTAATTAGCAGCGTCCCATGCCATCTCTTCCCCATGCAAGTGGCTGGGCTCCCTGACCCAGGTCGGAAAGGGGCACACCCAGACCCCCTTGGCTGCAGCGCATCCCCACAGCTGTGCAAATTCTGCCCGCAAGCAATCTGCAGCGTGGATGTGTGTGGCGGTCACGTGCACACCTGCGTGGAAGAGTTTGTGTCCCTTGTGCGCACTGGTTTGAATGCTGTTGTCGCCTTGTTGGAGGCAAGGCTTGATTTTTTTTTTTCAACCCCTTCTTCTCAGCCGCGAGTCCTGGAGGGGTGTGAATGGACGGCACTTGGTTGCTAACTGAAAGATTGGAGGTTCAAGTTCACCAAGGACATTCAGAAAGGCTGGCAACCTGCTGCCAGAATGTCAGCATTGAAAGCCCCGTGGTGGCACACGGCCCCCTGGCACCCTCCCAAGGCCGCCCTGAGTTGCCGTCCGCTCCACAGCACCTGGTTTTCTCCCCACCTGTCCTCTAGACAGGCCTGTTCCTTTCGTGTGGCATCGTCAGGATCTCCGGTGGCATCGTGGGTTAAGTGTTGGGTGGCTGTTCCACAGGAGAAAGCTGAGTTGTAGTCTCAGAAAACCACAGGGGCAGCTCTCCTCTGACTTCAGGGTCACCATGAGTCAGAATCCACTCAATGGCAGTGAGCTGGGTCTGGGTGACAGCGTCACTCATTCGTCCACTCCTTTGCCCACCGTTGGGCACTGGGAGCATCTCCTGCTAGGGCAGAATCTAGGGTGGTGGGAGGTGAGAGAACTTAGGTCCTAGCATCTCCCCTCAACCCTGCTCACCTCGAGCTGCCTGGGCAGAATGACCCAGCAATGTCACCCAAACCGATCCCTTCCTTGGCCCCGGAGGACCGGGACCCAGGCCATGAACACAGGCAGCACTGATGGGCCCCTGGGTGGGGTGGGCCTCTTTAATACCAGAGGGATGGTTCTTAGGAAGGACACGTTTTCCGTATGTCTAGTCTAGACGAGGACAAGCCCTGGGATCTGCCCGGAGTCGTGGCCACTTCTGCATCTGTGCCCACTTGTCTTTGGAGTGGAGATGAGTTCCTGGCTCCCTGGGGCCGCAGCACATCGTTTTGCCTGGCCTGTTGGTGGCCTGCAGCCTTCTTTCCTGCATGGTGTGAGCCAATGCCTTAAAATAATTCCCTCAAAATAAGATGGCTTCAAAAAGTTCATGGACAAATCCTATTGTCTCTTCATTCCATTTCTCCTCAAATTTATTGAAGACTCCTTTTTAAAAAAAATCATTTTATTGGGGACTCATACAGCTCTTAACACAATCCATGCACAGATCCATTGTGTCAAGCACATTTGTACATTTGTTGCCATCGTCATTTTCAAAACATTTTCTTTTTCTTGAGCCCTTGGTTTCATCAGCTTCTTATTTTCTCCCCCTCCCTCCCCCACCCTCCCTTCCTCATGAACCCTTGGTAATTTCTAAATTATTATTTTTTCATTTCTTACACTGACTGATGTCTTCCTTCATCCGCCTTTCTGTTTTCTATTTTGTAGAGCCTGTTGGTTCTGTTTCTCTAGAGAATCCCAGAGGACACGAGTTCCTCATCTATTCACTATGAACAGCTTAAGTGCCAGACATGGTGCTGGAATTAGGAATAGGAAAGAAAGGAAGTCAAGATCTCTACTCCTCCGTGGGACCTTGAACCCATGTGCAACTTTCACATGCCACATGTGTCTGCCCTGTAAGTCCCTTCAGGGGAGCGTTTCTCAGTGATTACATAAGGGTGTTGCTCTGGAACTTTGCCTGAATTTCTCAAAATCTCCATAAGAGCCAGCTAGAAGCAAATAACAGTAATAATAATAATGAATATTGGTCGCCCTCCTTCCTCACAAAGGAATTATATAAGCAGCATTTACACAGCCAGACAGAGTTGCATCCAGTCAAGCTGTAACTTAAGAGCACTTAAAAGCGCCAAGCTATATGGCCAACCCTGCAGTCTTGAAAGGAACCAGAAGCCTCCAGTCCTGTGAATTCCCAAGTGAATTTCCTTTTTAGTAAAGATGGTGCGCCGCACTCCCTGAAGCTCAGACCTGATTATGAAAGTCCCACTGTGGAGTCAAGATTTCACAGACGGGAGGACTTCTCACAGTACCGAATCATGAGACAGAGCAGTTGGCATTCCTGGCCTGCTGAATAGGTGCCTCTGGGCAAGAGGCTGGCTTGAAGACTGAAGTGCCATTGGGCATTTTTCAGCACCAACAGAGCTTTGTACCGTCTCCCCAAGTGAATGTGTGGGGGTAAATTGAGGTTCGCGTCTGCCAACTTTAAGACCTCAGCCGCTATGACCCTGAGACCAGAACTCAGTGGTGTCTGGCTACCAAACAGCAACCTCTCTGAATGGGCTCCTAAGGGAAGGCGCTGGACAGAGGGAGCGAAAAATGTGGAACAAAACTCAAGATCATAAAAAACTTCCCTATTTTCTTTTTTTAAAACATTTTATTAGGGACTCATACAACTCATCACAATCCATACATATACATACATCAATTGTATAAAGCACATCTGTGCATTCTTTGCCCTAATCATTTTCAAAGTCAAATAGATAATAATATAGATATTCTACATGCCATATAATAGTCACTCCGCTGGTATATGGTTGTTAAATGGGTTAAAAAAATGAAAATACTACTCACTGATGAAAGAATAAATCAACAAAATTTTGCACACACACACAATAAAACAACTTCCCATGGCCCCCTAACTAGCCTTTTGGCCACTTGAGCTTGCATGAACCAGACCTCCTACTCCTTCCCTGCCTCCTCCAGCAAAAAGATGGAGGCGACCTTTCTCTCTATAACCTTGCAGGGGGACGTGGGGCCAGCTTTCTCCCATGGGCCCTTCCTCCACATCCTTCCCTTTCCCCCACTGGTCTCCTCCGGCTCACTTTCCCACTTCCGAGTAGTTGGGGTGGGGGGAAGGCTGTTCCCCCGAGAGCGTTCACACTCAGCCCACCCCTCACCATCATCACCGCCCGGAGCAGTGAAATGTGAAGGAGCCCAGAGTGCTTCCATTATCTCCTGAGAAGTTCATCCCTGGAGGCATTTCTCTGCCTCCAGAGAGAAAGCTAGAGTGAGAAGCTGGGAGCGGGTAGACAGCATCTTTGCTTGACAAAACACACGTAAAGAAAACACTGATGATAGAAAGAAAAAAAAATCCAAGTGAAGGATGAAGTGACACGGGCTTCAACTTCGCTCCGAAATGCATTTCTTGCATTTTCTGACTCCTGGAAGCATTTTGCTCACGGTCTAGAATTAGCTCTTACTATGCGCTACCACCTGTCTGTTTGTCCTACTGGGGCGGCTTGAGTTCTGCTGTGACGCTGGAAACGTGGCCACTCATATTTCAAATGCCAGCAGGATCGTGGACAGCTTTCAGCAGAGCTTCCACACCCAGACGGGCTAGGAAGAAAGGCTGCTGACCGACTTCTGAAACTCCTCCAAGGAAAGCCTAATGGACGACAACAGGATACCGTCCTGCTGATGCAGGAAGACAAGCCCCGAGGTTAGAAGAGACTCGAAATACACAGTGTGTATTTTGTGTGTGTTAGTCCAAGTGGAGTAGAAAAACAAATTCACAGACACTCATGTGTGTAAGAAAGAGTTTTATGGACCAGAGCAATTGAATATTGAAAAACATCCCACCCAGTCCAGATCAAGTCCATATGTCACTATTAGTCCATATGTCCAATACCAGTCCATAAAGTCCTCTTCAGACTCACAAAAAACACATACAACGACAGTGAATGAAGGAGGATCACAGGCCAGTGGGTGGAAAGTCTTGTGGATCCAGTGGCGG
Organism: Tenrec ecaudatus; assembly: GCF_050624435.1. NCBI lineage: Eukaryota > Metazoa > Chordata > Mammalia > Afrosoricida > Tenrecidae > Tenrec > Tenrec ecaudatus. The sequence continues at coordinate 19,489,071 of NC_134544.1, forward strand.
TAGAGGCATCTCAGTGCTGGCAGGGGTCTCCATGTGGCTCCTCCAGCTCAGGGCACTGGCGTAGCTCCATGTGTCTTGTCAGCTGCAATGTCCCCCAGGGAGTGTCTGTGTGTCCCGCCTCCAGTGAGTTATTTATCTCTTTAGTGCCTCTAAAAGGAGGTCATCAAGGTGCGACCTGATTGACAGGATAATGCCACCCCTTCACTCTTAAATCTCAAACTGACGACAGGTTATGTAACTACTACAGGTTGTCCCCTGACCCGAGAATGTGAACTAGTATGAAGATGGCCCAGGCCCCGGGTGCTATATTGTACATAACAAATGAATAAACCCGCTGCCATCCAGTTGATGCCAACTCATAGCCATCCTAGAGGACAGGGTAGAACCGCTCCTCTTGTGTGTTTCTGAGACTGTAACTCTTTACGGGCATAGAAAGCCCCATCTTTCTCCCTCAGAGTGGCTGGTGGTTTCTAACCTTGCACCTTCGGTTTGCAGCCCAGCTCGTAACCACTACACCACCAGGGCTCCTGACAGCAAGTAATGATAAAAACGAGAAGCCCTGGTGGCACAGTGGGTTCAACGTTAGGCTGCTAATTGAAAGGTTGGCAGTTCAAATCCACTAGCTGCCCCACTGGAGGAAGACAGGGTGACCTGCTTCTGTAAAGATTTTTCAGAAACACGCTGGGGCTGTTCCACTGTTTGGGGCCAGTGTGATTTGGCCATGGGTTTGATGACAAACACCTCGTCCTGCACATGTGAGGTGTCCAAGTTCAGTCCCTGTCCCTGGAGGGTCTCCCCAGTGGTACTCAGAATCAAAGACTAATCCCGACAACTCTGAAATTATACTGCCTTCAGGAGGAGGGGGTAGCTAAGGAGGTGTGGAGAAACCATTGAGAGGCGAGATCTTCCTAGAAAGTCTGTTGAATTCATTCAAATCCTGCTGAATTTATTCTGCAGGCTTCCCGGTTCTCTCCCTGAGCAGGTGGACAATGGCCCGGCCGGTAGGATTGAGTCCTGCCTTTCTTAGAGTCCCCAAGCAAAATATTGAGGAACAATAAGTCAGTTGTCTAGGGTGTCACCAGCCATAACCAAGGTGCTGCCCCGCGTGGGTGGGAAGCAGGCTACTCGGGGCGGGAGAGGCTGGCCTGAGAATCAGAGGCACCGAAGGATGATGTCCTCACTCCACAGCTCTCAGACAGCCCCTTCTGTCTCCATCTCTCCTTGTCCGTCTGCTCTGCCTGTGCCTTGTGTTTCCTCTCTCCTTCAAGGCTCTCTTCTGGAAATAACCACTCTGCCACGAGTCAGCCACCACCAACTGCAGGGATTCTGGACTGTCCTGCAGACATGCTGTTCGCTGGTACGTTCCTAAAAACTGCCGGAGGACCCGGGTTGGTGTGGCAGTGAGGCACACATCCCCCTGCTCTTCTGTGTTCCCTGCTCTCTCCTGGGCATTCCTTATAAACAACTGAAATGAAAATAATCATCCAGAACTTCTCCTGTATATCTAATTCAGGCAAAGGATTGACCTGCCACAGGGAGAGGCCATGCTATGAGCAGCGTGGAGGGGATGGGAATGAAAGCCGTCCGTTGTTGCCCCATCTTCAAGCTCATTCAATCACCCCAGGCCTCGGTCTTCAGGTGAGAACTCGGAGCACTAGTGTCCTCGGTCCGCATGGACTTGCTCCCGAGTTCTCACTTGCTCATGGAGGAATGCGACATTGGGAGGGGAAATCAGTGCAGTGGACTGTTAGCAGAAGAGAGGAGATGGGTCAATCAGGGTGCGAGGTAGTACCGATGAAGGACACAGCTTTCCCCCAGATCCTGGATGCTTCCTTCCCCCAACTACCATGATCCGAATTCTACCTTGCAGGGCTGGATAGGGCAGAGACTGTACACTGGTGCATATGAGGGCTGGAGGCACAGGGAATCCAGGGTGGATGATACCTTCAGGACCAAGGGTGTGAGGGGCGATGCTGGGAGAGTGGAGGGTGAGTGGGTTGGAAAGGGGGAACTGATTACAAGGATCCACATGTGACTTCCTCCCTGGGAGAGGGACAGCAGAGAAGGGGGGGGAAGGGAGACTCAGGATAGGGCAGGATATGACAAAAAACAATCTATAAATTATCAAGGGCTCATGAGGGAGGGGGGAAAGGGGAGGGAGGGAAAAAAAAAGAGGACCTGATGCAGAGGGCTTAAGTGGAGAGCAAATGCTTTGAGAGTGATTAGGGCAAAGAATGTAAGGATGTGCTTTATACAATTGATATATGTATATGTGTAGATTGTGATAAGAGTTGTATGAGCCCCTAATAAAATGTAAAAAAAAGAAAAGAAAAGAAAAAGATGCATGGAGGGGACACACGAGGAAGCAGATGCTAAGAGGAGTTCTGAGAATATCAGGACCCGGGGATGGTGGTAGGAGGTGAGGAGAATGTGAAAGTCAGATTTACAAGTAAAATTAGGAGTGACTCGATAAATTTAGGAATGATTTTCTTTAAAGGCTCCGAGTCTGTCTCTGTTCTGTGCGGGTAACAAACCAAAACCAACTCACTGCCACTGAGTCGATGCTGACTCCCAGCGGCCCTATAGGACTGGGTAGAACTGCCCTTGTGGGTTTCCAGACAGTGACTCTTTATGGGAGTAGAAAGCCCCCACATTTCTCCTGCGGAGCAGCTGGGGGTTTCGAACTGCTGACCTGGCAGTTAGCAGCCCAACTCGTAACCACTGCACCACCAAGGCTCGTCTATGCTGGTAACAAGCCAGCACAACACCTCGAGGGCCCACAGCGAGAAGCACTTTCTCACAGACAAGCATCTCGAGTCAAGACCTGCCTTGGCGCTGCGGACTCCTTGTGCTTGCTCCCGTGTTGGGGTGACTGGTGTGTGGCTGTTCTTGCTGGACTTCTCCAGGCCCACTAAGTCCATTGGCGCATGCCAAAGAAAGCCCGATGGGCTTTGCCAGTGTGTCACAACAGCAAGAAATAGGCCAGCTATGGGAGTCATCACATCGGTGCAAAGACTGAATTTGCCTTTTCTTCAGTCTTCCAGCTGTGGTCTCAGTGGCCCCCTAGCACATTTCCTTCTGCATCGGGGTCTGGTGGCAGGGCGGGAGGAAGTCTTAATTGTAGTGAATTGTATGGTCCTAAGACTATTAATGACCACCATTAAAACACTATCTCCACAAATAAGCAACATTAATGATATTTTATACCACATGGCCTTAAACAAAGCCCTATGTCTCCTTTCTGATCGTCACCTTACCAACGAGACTGATCTTACTGCTTCCTCTTAATTTCCCAGGAATCATTTCCAGGCTAGAATCCTCTCATGTCAGTCTACGACCAGAGGACCCAGATTGGCCTTGAGATATCTGACTTTTCTCTTCTTCCATTGTTACAGTCTTTTCCCTCTTCACTCACATTCCTAGGTTTTGGACAAATTAAAATGTGGTCTGTATTCATACAATGGAACATTATGCTGCCATGAAAGGAAATCCAGTTCTGTTACATGCTACAACATGAATGAACCATGAAAACATATGGGGCAATTACATAACTTGAGTGAAGGGGTGGAGTCTAACCTGTCAATCAGCTCACAGCCAATAATGCCTTTCTGTGGGCATGGCCTTCTTTAGAGGATGCTGGGAACTCTGGTCTTCCTCCCTGGAGGCAGGACACACGCTCTCTGCTCGACGTTCCTGTTGACAAGCCACATGAGACACACTGTTGAAGCCAGAGCCCTGGAGCTGGAGGAGCCCTGCCTATGCTGAGATGCTTCTACCACCACTGGATCCACGAGACTTTCCACCCACTGGTCTGTGGTATTCCTGCATTCAGCATCATTGCATGGCTGCATGAGTCAGAAGAGGACTTTATAGACTAGGATCAGACTTGAGGACTTGATCTGGACTGGGCTGGCATGTTTCTTAATATACAATTGCTATTTGATATAAAGTTCTCTCTTACACTCTTATATGAGTATCAATGAATTTGCGTCTCTAGTCTACTTGGAGTAGCACAACATAGTAACGAGAAAACTTCAGTTTAAAAAAGCCCACATATTATCGAATTCTATTTATTAAAAAGTCCAAGAGTAGGCAAGTCCATAGAGACAGAAAGATTACCTAGAGCTGCCAAGGGTTGACGAGGTATGGGTGGGTGAGCATCCTGTGTGTAGTGAAAATATTGCAAAATCAATTGTGGTAGTTCATGTATACACACCTCCGTGAATATACTATAGGTCATTGTTTTAGACATTTGGAATGGATGAAGTTATCTTATAAAAATTACACTTCAATAAGACTATCTTTGAAAATAGCCTTACCACCAAAGGTGCAACTAATGATCACTCCCCTCCCTGTATGAAGCAAACAAAAGGGAATAAGATCACAGACATGTGGACACACAATTATCAAAATAAAACAAAAAGCGATGGACTACAGGAACCCTGGGTTCCATGACCTTGAGACCAGAAGAACTAGATGGTGCCCGGCTATCACTGTTCTGACAGGGAGCACAATAGGAGGTCCTGGATAGAGTGTGAGAAAAATACGAAACAAAACTCAAAATCATAAACAGGACCAGGATTCCTGGCACCAAAGAGACTGTGCGACTCCCAGAACCATGGCCCTTTAGACCTGCTTCAACCCTGTGAGGATGGCACAGAACCATGCCAGGGCTGACTCGGTGGCACTGCGCAACAGCCGACACAGAAAAGAGAGAAAATGACCCCATGAACCATTCGTATGACTGATGTTGTTGGCTGCCATCCAGGCCCTTTCAATTCCTGTGACTTGGGGGTGAGATAGGAAAACTACTCCGATTGGATGCTCTGGGCCTGCGCAGTAGTTGGTTGCTAACCAAAGGTGGCTGGTTTGAACTCACTAACCCCTCCTTGGGGGAACGATATGACAGCCTGCTCCCATAAGGACCACAGACTTGGAAACCCTATAATGCAGGTCTATCTGTCCTATAGGGTCACCACCAGTCAGGATTGACTCAGTGGCAGTGAGTTTGCTTTTCAGGGAAGCAGATAACCAGATCTTTTTTCCTTTGGCATGACCGGGTGGCTTTGAACCACCGATCCTTTGGTGAGCAGCTGTGTGTGCAGAATTAAGAGGAAGGAAATTCCACGTCAGTGTGTTCTTGGTCCATGAGGCACAAGGTCCCATTTTGAATCTTCACACCATCTGTTGAGGGCTTCCGGGTGTGCTCCTGCACACATAGCTGAGTCTGACGCCATGGATCTCGTTCCTGCTGGTGGAATCTTGAAATACTATGTAGTTCAAGGCCAGCAGAAACCTCATGAGAGAACAGAGGCTCCGGGTTGGACAGGAGGGTGGGGAGGGGACGACTGAGAAAAACCACCTGCCAGGACTCCTTTGCCTCGGTGCCGTTGACCAGACGTCTTCATCCATCAGCTGGGTTCTCACTTCATTCATGACAATGGTGCCCTGAGAGGGACTTGCCATCTCCAAAGCCTCCCATGGTCCTAACCTTTTATTTTTGTAACAAAGAGAGAAGGGGGCAAAGACCCCAAACCAAGTCTAACACTTAGAAGGCATGCGCTGCTGGCCCTGAGCCTGTGGGTCTTTGGTGCTGGCTCTGTGGCTGTACAATGGGGATCAGAGAGGCAGCGGGGCAGAAGGGTCGGATAGCTCATGTTAGCTACTGTGGGAGCCATTACATGGGACCAGGCCCCTCTTAGAGGTGGAGATGGAGGTGCAGGAGACAGAAGGAGAAGGGGTCTCACACTTCCAGAATGTCGATTTGATCACTCACCAGATAATTTTTACTAAAGGCCTCTCTATAGTGTTACAAAGTTAAGAGGTCACTCAAGAGACTAAAGTGCCCCTGGCCCAGTCTTGCTACTTTCAACAACCACATCTGCAGGTTGGACAATGAATGAAGAAGCCCAAAGAAGAAATGAAGAAAGAACCCCAAAGGCTTGGAACCATGTTGGAGAAGAGTCTTACATACATCTTCGATGGTCAGAAGAACAAATACATCTGTTTTGGAAGAAGTAAAGATGGGATGCTCCTTAGAAGTGAAAATGATATGACATCTGTGATAGTTGCATAATCTCCTGTCAACAAGGGTATTAAGAGTGAAGGGGTGGAGTTTAGCCTGTCAATCAGGTCACAGCTTGATGTCCTCATTTGGAGGTGTGATGGAGATAAGATGGACATGGAGATTGGAAGCCAGACCCACTCTCTCTCTGTGCCTTCCCTTTCCTGCTATTGAGACACTCAGAGAGCTGGAGGACCCACGGGAAGACTCACATCAGCATTGAGATGCTTCCACTGCCACTGGATCCACGAGACCTTTTTTCTCACCAGCCTTTGATCTTCCTGCTTTCAGCATCACTGCATGTGCTGTGTGAGTCTAAAGAAGAATTTATGGACTAGTATCAGACATATGGGCTAATACTGGCATTCTGGACTTGACCTGGACTGGTCTGGAATGTTTTCTCAATATACGATTGCTCTTTCATATCAAGTTCTCTCTTACACACGAGTGTCTCTGGGTTTGTTTCTCTAGTCAACCCAGACTAACACAATGTCTCATGTACTTTGGATGTACTATTATCAAGAGGAACCAGTCCCTGGAGAAGGGTATCAGAAGTAGAGGGCAGAAAAAGAAGAGGAAGACCCTCAACAAGATGGATTGATCCAGTGGCGGCCACCCGGGGCTCAAGCACAAGATTGATCATGAGGATGGCGGTTGTTGGTTCTGTTGTCCACAGGGTCACTCAGTCGGAACTGACTCGACAGCACCTAACAGCAACAGCACGTGGCCACGTGTAGGAGCCCTGGTGGTACAGTGGTTAATATCTCAGCTGATGACCTAAAGGTTGCTGGTTCAAATCCACTAGCCCAGCCACGAAGGAGAAGAGAGGTGTGGCCATCTGCTTCCATGAAAGCATACAGCCTTAGAAACCCTGTGAGGCGATTCTACTCTTTCCTATATGGTCTCTGTGATGGCTAGGGTTATATCAACTAGACACACCTGGTAAGCGCTCAGCCTATCAGTTTGCAGCCTAATGGCACTTCCTTGGGAGTATAGCCTTTTGTACAAGAGGTACCAACCAGAGTCAAATTCTCTTAGGCCCTTCACCTTTTGTACAAAAGTTGCCATCATCATTTTCTAAACTTTCTATTTGAGCCCTTGGCCTCAGCTCCTCTCTTTTCTCTCCCTCCCCTGGCCCTTTATCTTCTGGTGGAGCTGAGTTCATTGATCTACTGTTCCTCTCTTGCCCCTCCCAGGAGCTGAGAGCAGACTACCAAGGGTGGATTCATTCAATCATATTACCTGTGCATCCACCAGCCTGCGCCTGCCCCCCGAATCTCTGGTTTGCCACCCCGCTTTCTGTTCATTGCCTTCCCCAGGTCAAAAGCTGAACTTGAACTTACCTAGTTCTACAGCTGTGTGAGCCCTTTCTCGATAGAAATCTCTGTGTGTATAAACACGTTTAAGCATCACTGGTCTTGCTTCTCTAGAAAACCCAATCTACCAGAGTCTCTATGAGTTGGAATCAACTCGGTGGCATCAGGCTTGGGGTTATGTGCCAAGTCCTTTTCATAACAAAGCAGATACTAGTCCCGTCTTTTGGGAGTTTACAGCCCAGTGTGGAGGAGGTCAGATATTCAAGCAACCAGTAAGGAAAAGACCCAGTCATTGTGACTGTGACCACTGCTACAGAGAAAACCAAGCAGCCTAGATGCCATGAATGTTTCTAGTTGGCAGAAAAGGCTTCTGGGAGATGGGAGGGTCTCCTAGGATAGCAGAGGACATGGCAAGCTAGCAGGCCAGAAGTCTCAGGGGGAGTGTACTCCCATATGGAAGGATGACTGCGACCAGGTGGCTGCCACCATAGTCAGATGACTACTGCAATATTGTCTCCTGGTCACAGAGGAGGTCTGTCTGAGAAGGGCTGGCTCTGGGGGTGTGGATGGAGAAAGGGTCTCTGTTTCCTCCACTGACAGTCCTTTGTTGGAAGCCATCTGGGAAGCCCACTGGGTCTGGGTCTCGGCCACCACCTCCCGCCAGCACCATCCTCAGGCAGCCTGTGCTGGGGGCTCCAGCAGCCAGGCCCTGAACCCCTTTCCCATGCCTGCAGCTGCTCTCCTGATCCGAGGGGTGGCAGGAGCAGGGGGCTAGCATCTCAGGAGGCATGAGAACCCATAGTCCCTCAGCCTGCTGGATGGATGGGCTGCTCACGCCGATTGTCCATTAGCAACTCCAGATCCATTTTCCAGGTTCACATTCTCAATTCATAAAGGTTTAAAAAACTATGGATTTTCATTTTGCTTGTTGCACCTGTAACCTCCCCAAGCATCCTTGGGGGCGCGGTGTCAGTGGCCAGTGGCCCGGCTCGGAGGTAATGTAGCACCTCTGCCGCTGAGATGGGCGCTCAGGGAGAAGGGACATTAAACCCATCAACAGCTGTGAATCAATCAGGTTGGTCTGGCTGCAGCCGCTCGGGCTGACCGTGTCACGTGTTGGGGTATGTGAAGAGAGGGGAGGGGTGGCAGATGGTTCTGAAATACCTGAGCAGTGGGCCTTGTTGGGGCAGAGGAACCGGGCACAAATCCTCACAGGAAAGGACCCAGCTCTGTGGCTCTCCCACCCCCCACCCCCACCCCCCAGGGCCACCTCACAAGCCCTAGGCCGCTCCCAAGTGTCATCCCTGTCAACAGGGTTGGAGACAGAAACAGGGACTTTCTGTGGGGCCTCATCCCACCTCCACCACTCTGGTTACACCATCCACTGCCCCCCAGCCCTGCCGCTCCACCTCCCTGCCATCTGGGAAGGCCCCTCCCCCCACTCCTGGGGCCTGAGAGGTCCACACAACTGGTCCTCCATCACCGCTACAGGGAGACCCAGAGACAACCAAGGCCTGAGAGGGGCAGCTGGAAGAGGGAACACAGAGGGGCCCAGGGACCACCCGCCCTACCATGTTCACCCCTCTCTTCACATAGACACAAGCCTTGCTATTTCAGTAGGGGGTTGGTTTGGGAGGGGGTGGGGAGATGGGTAGAATAATGACTTACAGGACTTCAGCAAACTTAATTCCTTAAATGTACTGTCCAGCAAGACCATCACACAAAGGCAGGGCCCTGTGATTGATTCTCTCGGGGAAGAAGACAGGCAGGCCTAAGAGCCGCTTTTTTCCCAGGGCACTCAGCGACTCAGGGTCCTCCTAGTTCCTTGGGCCCGCCATCTTGACCCCACCTGCAGACCGAGCATTGCTGTCTCAGGGGTCAGCATCCCCTCTCTCTGGGCTCCTTGAGCTCCTGCCCATCAGCTAAGTCTTGCCTCAGCCCCTTGGGTTCTCCTCAGGGGCTGCTCCCCTGGGCCAGGCTCCTTCACACTCAGATGACCTCCACACTGCAAACACCCCCTACCACCACCACTCCAGTCTCTGGGACAGTCTAGGACCCAGCAGGGTATCAGGAGGGGCGAGCAGAGGGGTCCCTCCACCTCACACAATCCCAGGACCATTACTGCATGTGAGACAGAACAAGCCACGGCCGACCCGACACCCTCTGCGCGGTCAGTGGGGTGCCTGCCCATCTCATGGCGCAATTCGGTTGCAATTCATGGAGATTGTATTGGGGATGTTTCTGAAGCCCCTGGGACCCGTGGGCGGACCCCCAGCGACCCTGGGTTCACTGTGTTACCTGCATCACTGAGAATAACAGCGACCCAAACCTTCCTGCCCCCCAGTCAATTCCAGCCCTGTGAGTTCCCGAGTTTACGAGAATAGAGTACCTCCTCTGTCTCCTATGGAGTGCTGATGGGTTTGAACTGCTAGCCTTGTGCTTACCAGCCCAACGCAGACCCACCATGCCATACTGCCCCGGAGTAGAACTGCCCCTGTGAGTTGCCAAGACTGTAACTCTTCATGGGAGCCGCTGGTGATTTCAAACTGCTAAGCTTATGATTCACACCCCAGCAACATGCGCATCACCACTGAGCCCCTAGAGCTCCTAGAGCCGAGAAGCCCCTGTGAAATGGGGCCGTGGTGACCAGCAGGCTTGGTGTGTGTGTGTGTGTGTGTGTGTTCATGTTGGTCACAGGGGGAAAGCTGACTTTTGAAAGGCATTAAGGTGCAAATTGCTGTTTCCTTGTGGTGGGTAGTGGGAAAGCTAATCAGCCAGGCCTAGGGAATCACCCTGAGATAGGCAACTGGAGGTAGGCGGTCGGGGGCAAGTGTGGGGGGCTAGGGGTCAGGCATTTCTGGCTCTGGAGAGCAGAGCCCCCAGAGTGGGTGAGAAAATGGGCCCTGGGCTGCTTCTTGGGCTGCATCCATCCAGAGGACCTACCAGCCCCCCTGGGCCCTCTCTCCCCCTTCTCACCAGGGGGTAGCTCTGTGTGGGGGAGGAGAAAGGAGAGGAGGCGGAGGGGATAGCCAAGTCCTGCCTGACCTCTGGGTGGTGAGGCTGGATTGGCCCCTGGCTGGGTGGCAGTGTGGGGTGCCCCCGGCACCAGCCAGGAGGCCAGAATGGAGGCTGTGCCTTGAAACAACCATTTAAAGCTTTCCTATTTGGGGACCAATTAATTATCCAAACCTCCCGATTTGAAAAGGAGGGTGTTTAATCTCCACTCCTCCCCTGGGGCTCAGCCTTTTGACCCCTGCTTCTTGACCCCTGCCCTTCCACCTTGCTCTGCTCCAGGCCAGGGCTCCTTGGTGCAAGGGCTTTGTTTGGTAAACAAGCCTCTTGTGGGGGAGGGTCTGAGCAAGGCTAGTCTGCATCTATGATGGGATGAGGGGCAGCCAGGCCAGAGGAGAAAGGCTGAAGCCCGCTGGGCAGTGCCGGGCACTTGCTGGAATTTCCTAGTGTCTCAATCCTCCTGATCCACAGCCCCACTGAAACACAGTCCTTGTGGGCATTGTGCTCGCCGAGCCTTGTCACCAAGAGGTCAGCCAGTGCCGGACTGCAGATGCTGCAGAACAGGGGTCCTCAGGAGGGCGTCCCTGGCCGTACCAGCAACCACACCCAGCTGCTAACCAGTAGGCTGGCAACTGGAACCCACCCAGGGGGTCCTCAGAAGAAAGGCCTGACAACTACTTCTGAAATACCTGCCACTGGAAGCTCTCTGCACCAATACACAGGGTCCCTGACCGTCCCTTTACCTGCAAGAATCTCAATGTTGCCCCATCCCAACTGCTCATGCCCACGGTGGGTCTTCACCTTGATTTCCTCATGGGCCAATGAGAAGAAGAAAAGGACCTCTCTAAACAAGATGAAACACTGCACATATTAGGGCTTTGGTGGTGCAAATGGCTAGGTGCCTAATGGCTAGCCCAAAGGTTGAGAGTTCAAACCCAATCTACGGCTCTGGCAGTCCAGGGTGGCTAGTTTTATAGTTTCCCTCATGAGAGATTTGTTTATAATCCTTAGCGGGTGATTCTGCCCCAGCGTGATCCTCTCCCCACCCTGCCGCTGCAACACCTTCGTGTTACTCAAAACACAAACCTCAAACGCACTGCCATCAAGCCGTCTCCAGTGGCGTGGGGTTTTACAGCCAGCCTGGGTCTGTTGGAGCCTGGATGCCCTGAGCCAGAGGCACTCCAACCACATTGGCGGCGTCTGCCCAGGGGAAACTCGGCCACGTCTGTGGCCATCACCAGGGGCGGGGCTGCTGACCCTAGGAATGCAGCATCCTGCAGGGGACGGCGCCACCGGAAAAGTTCTGGTCCAAGATGTCGACCGTGCCAAGATTTGGAAACCCTCCCTGACCTGAGCGTTCCACCAGCCAATTAGAGGGAGGAAGAACGGCCTTTCGGCTCCAGTGACAGTGACAGTCTCAGAAACCCAGGGGCAGTTCTACTCCGGGCTCTAGGGTCACTCTGAGTCGGCATGGACTTGATGGCTGTGATTTTGGCTTTTGGGGTTTAGCCTGAGCACATGGGGTGGCACAATGATTAAGTGCTTAGCGAACCGAAAGGGTGGGGTCTGAACCAACACCCTGCAGGGTCCACCGTGCAGGTGGAGGACGGGGTGGTCTGCTTTGGCAGAGATCACTATCAAGGAAGTCCTAGTGTGCAGTTCTATGCGCAGACGCGGGGGCTTGTGATGAGTCAAATGGGACTTGGTGGCACCCAAGCTTCAGGCTGAGGCGAGACTGACGTCAGGACAGGAAAACCATCCACTGCCTGCCATCAGCCGGTCTCCCAGCATGGGGGAGTCTGCTTATCATTCCACTGGGATTGATCAGCAGGGGTGTGGTGGGGCAGTGCCTTCTGGTGCCATGTCTATCCTCCCAGGTTCCCTACAGTGTTCCCAGCAACAAAAGCACCTCCTGACACAAATGAGGTATGCTGAGAAGCAGCTACAACATGCATTCATGTAAATCAATGAACAAACCCAATTGCTCCGGCATCAATGGCTAAACAAAGCCTGGGAGCTAATGCCTGTGATCTGAAGTATTCATGCAAGTGATAAAAATCTCTCCACCTTGCTGGACCCTCTTCTGTCTCCTGGTGACACTGGCAGCCACCTCAGCTGTCACTCAGCCACAGCAGCTCCTCCTCTGAGCCGGAATCTGGTCACCAGGGTCCCCTCCAAGTTTAACCCCTTGCTGGGCATCGTTATTTTGCTGGAGATAGTGACCAAGAGCTGCCCTTTGCGCTTAGGCCGTGGTTACCTTGGTTACGGTGGGGGGGGGGCAAACCAAAGAACCTCATTAGAGGGGCTGGGGGGAGGTGCGGAGAGAGCAGCCTAGGAGAAGCTGCCCTTGACATCTCCAGCACCTCCATAACTCTTCCTCAACATGAAGTCTGAGGGACACTGCCCTGCCTGCCGGAAGCTACCTTGGCCTTTCCCCTGTGCCCTCAGTGCAGACACACAAAAAGGCTTCAGAAAGTGCGTGGAAAAACGAAAGGAGAAGACAGTGGGATGCTTCCCCGAACTTTTTGAAGCCCCTCAAAATATACATATGGAGACGTTGATAGCAACCAGTATACATAGATATAGGATAGACCATTTCTATGACATACGAGGAGGTACCCCAAATTTTAAAATGGATTTTTTTTCACCCCAAAGCTATGTATTTCCTTTTTTAAAAATTTTTTTACAAAACAACCTCATCACTTTCAAAGTACTCTCCATTACACTTAATACGTGTCGAATCTTGGAAACACTTTTCAAATACACCTGTTTGGATGGCTGACAGCACCTCCCTCGCTTGGTACTTCACCTCTTCTATGTCATCAAATTGCTATCCTTTCGTGTCCCTCTTCATTCACGGAAACAAAAAGAAGTCGCGCAGAGTAAGGTGCGTGGGGCAAGAGAGGCATGCTGGTTTTTGCCCCAAACTGGCTCACGGTATGAAATCTGTTCAGCAGCTCTACATAGAACGCTCTGTAACAGTCTGACCTGGTGAAACAAACTCCAAAGACACTATTCCCCTCACATCACAAGAACAAAGGAGCATCGTCTTGATTCTTTATTTCACTTGACGAGTTTTTTGGGGGGTGAGGTGACAACGGCATCTTCCACTGGCTTGATTGATGTTTGTTTACAGGATCAGAAGAATAGCCCATGTCTCCTCACCAGTAGTGACCTTGGGGGAAGAGTCTGAGCTGCTTCAGACCTGTTCTTTCAAAGCACGGCATGTTTGCACTTAAAGCTCTTTTTCCTGGTCAGTCAGAACTCAAGGCACACATTTCCCAGTGAGCCTTCTCACTCCCAAATCTTCCATTACAATTCGCTGAACTGTCTTTGGTCTTCAAGCACAAGTGCATGAATTTTGTCAACATTTAGTCCATTCCAGAAGTTGATGGACGTTCAGAATGAAGTTTATCATCCATCGACATCTCACCTTTTTTGGAATGAGAAAACCACTTGTACACTTGAGTTTTTCCCATAGCGCTGTCCTTGTAAGCTGTGTTCAACATCACATCGGTTTCTGCAGCATTTGTTCTGAGCAGAAAACAAAATTTCACAACTGCACGCTGTTCTCTCAAATCAGCCATCACAGAAAACGAGGTTTGAGGGAACTTCCCAGGTGGCGCCAGGACCTCAAAGTCGGTTGCTTGCTGCTTACCTAGCTTGAAAAATGCACACTTTGGGGGGTACCCCCTCGTATATATGAGGGGGCTTCAAAAATTTGTGGAAAAACTATTATCTTTCTATTCTAATCTTCCATACACTTTTGGAGGCCCCTTTGTAGATACAGATATAGGTATGCATGCATAGGTATAAATATGTGTGAGCGTGTGTACGTAATCATATGACATACGGAACCCTGGTGGCCTTGGGAGAGATACATCGAGCCGCTAATTCCAAGGGGTAAAAAGGAAGCTGTCTACTCTGCTAACGAGTTACAGCCTCAGAAACCCACAGGGGCGGCTCTACCCTGTCCTACGGGGCTGGTTGCAATGAATTAAAGTAGACTTGATGGCATGGGGTATACATGTGACATAGGTGTGTGTGTGTGTGTCTGTGTGTGTGTGTGTGCCATCTATGTGAGGGGCTTAAAAAATTCCATTATCTTTCTGTTCCATCTTTCCACAAGCTTTTGCTTTTTGAGAGCACAACCTCATTTTTCGTTCACAGTTTGGAAACAATGGAATCTGTAGAAAGAAGAACATGAAATCATTAGCAAATCATTAGCAAAAAAAAAATCTTGATGAAACCATAGTTCTCTGGTCCGTCTAGCTTGGTCAGTTTTGCAAAAGTGAGTTCGCTGCTGAATTGCACACGTAACCAACCCTGGTCACCGGGAAATGAATAACAGTCATGTGTATTATAAAGAGGCTCAGTCGCTGGTCTGAAAAATCTAAAGATAGCCTACACAAACCCAGTGCCCTGAGTGGATGCTGACTGAGAGCAGCCCGTGGAGGGTTTAGTGGCTGTAAATTGTTATGGGCACAGATTACCTCATCTGTCTTGCAAGGACTGGCCGGTGGGTTTGAACCACAAGATGTGCCAGCAGACTTTCTGTGCTCTCCCGGGTGCATTGAAAGGAAATATTTCATAGCATATTATAAAATAGTGCATGGGATGGGATCCCCCCTGCCCCAGCATTCTCCCACAAACTTTGGAAACCCCTTTATAGGTCGATCACATGTACATCTTTCTATGTGGCCCGATGCGGCTGCTTTTGAAGACATTGCCACAGACAATCAGCCTGCCCGACCCCAAGCCGGACCCTGGCCTTGTGCTTCTTCATGAAGAACCTCTCCCCTCTGCTCTCCCAAGTGCTGACACACAAAGGGGAGAAATGCACTGAGAAGAGAGTGGAATTTTCCATAACTGGTAGACTGCTGAGCCAAGGGGAGCATCGGCTTGGGTTGCTTGGGTCCTCCTGACTGGTCACCGGGATAGCTGGCCACCGGAAGACATTACCAAAAAGGAAAGAATTTGAACGTCAGCTCGAAATCGTGGGCAAGGCACAGATGACGGGCAGGGAGGGCTCACTGTCTATTTCTAAAATGAAAATATGCAAGAGTGATTTAAAAACCACTTGTCTTTCTAGGGGGTGGAGGGTGGATTCCCCCAAACCACAATACTGCCACAGTTCTGCATTCTGTATTGGTAGATCCTGTCACACCGCAGGCTCGATTTCAGCTCCCCTCCCCCACGTGACCATGAGGTTTTTCAAGACGTCCACCGGCAATGAGACAGGGTCTTGGGGGCCATCAACTGTGAGTCGACACTGGCTCATGCGGCAGCCTCTTTCCTGATGATACGCCATCTTTGCAATCACCAGCATGCTCCTTCATCTTCCCAGAGTATGTGGCTCCATGTTTTATTGCGATTCACCTGGCGGTCATGGGCTAATCTTCGGAAATAGATGCCCAGACGTTTCTTCCTGCTCTGGAAGATCTCTGCTGGAATCTGGCAGTCGTGGGTGACCCTGCTGGCTGGGAAATACCAGAGTCATAGCTTCCAGCATCACAGCAACATGCAACCCGCCACAGTCAGCCGTGGGGCGGGGAACAGGGTTAGTCTATTGAAAACGGAATCAGACTCACCACGGTTGAGTCAATGCCAACTCATAGAGACCCTATAGGACAGGGTAGAGCTGCGCCTATGGATTTCGGAGACTGTCACTCTTTGTGGGAGTAGAAAGCCCCATCTTTCTCTCGAGAAGCAGCTGGTGGTTTTGAACCACTGACTTTGCAGTTAAAAGCCCAATGGATAGCCACTGTGTCACCGCGGCTCCTCAGTCTATGAGAAGAGCCTTGTCCAACAACTCCACCTCAGCCTTCTAAAGGGAGCTGGGACACACTTGGTCTAAGGAAACCTCAAAGGAGCCAGTGAGTGGCTTCCGTCGCTACCTCTGTTATGGATCACAATCCTCTCTAAGGGTGTGGCACCCACAGACCTGAGCTCAGTGCAGGTGGCTGCCTTTCACTACTCTGGAACTATACTGAATGCCAGCACCCCTCACTCGCTGAGTGTCGCCAACCAGTGACTTCACCTCTCTGAGGCCACCGTGGATAATGAGCGCACCTGTCCCACGATGCTCTTCTAGCTGAACTAGAAGGTGACTGCAGGTCCCTCACAAAGTACCTGGGTAAAAGGAAAACGAGCTGATTCCAGGAACCCAAGTGGAAGGCAAACTTTGAGAATGACGAGGGCAACGAATGTATAAGGGTGCTTTACTCAATTGATGTATGTATGGTTGTGGTAAGAGTTGTATGAGCCCCAATAAAATGATTTATTAAATCAACAATAAATAAATAAAGTGCCTGGGTCCTAGTTACTGCTGGAGGAAGCTCATGACTACAACCGTCAGGTCGGGCTGGTCCAAGGCTGCCCCAGCCCCAGCCCCTAGGGACTGGAAGAACTGTCCAAGGTCCCTTCCACTGAGCTAGCAGAGAAACTCTGAGGTTGGACTGACCTGAGAGTGGCCTTTACCTTCTCCAAGTTGTCTAGCTGGCCACCACGCCCAGTTCCAGGCGACCCGGCAGGAGCCAGCTCAATTCACAGACTCCACTTCCTTGCCTATAAGCTAAGCACTCTGAGCGAAGGGACCCCACAGGAGGCCCTGTCCACCTCTGAGCTTCTGTAGTGTCTGGGCCCTCAGCTGGAGGCGGGAGGGCGGCAGCCTGGGCAGGAATTGGACCATTGGTCTCGCGTCCCCATCGTGCCCAGCACAGTGCTTCCTCTGCTCAGTAGCTACTAGCCAGACCCCCGAACTGCTGGCTCCCAGCTCCTGGCCCTTTTCATTTCAAAGGGGTCGATAAATCAATACCTTTTCTCCAAGGCCACAGTGCCACTCTGCAAGTCAGAAGGAAGGAAGCCAGCATGGGCGAAATCATGTTCTCAACCCAACCCAGCAGGCAGACAGCACCCACCATCCCATCCCCACCCCCCACACACCACCCGCACAGGTGTTGCATACCCACCTACCCCACCCCACCACACACGTCCTGCACACCCACATGCCCCACATACCCCATACACAGTACACACCACACCACATACATATACGAGTACTCACACACCAAACACACATCATACATCAAAACCACAAGACACAGCCTATATTACATATACATATACATTACACATGTCCACATCCTACAAAACACCACACAGAGTGCACACATACTAAACGCATACACACGCAGCATCCATCTATCACACTACATGTACACACCAAATACACATACGCCACACGCACCCCCCCCAGGTGGCCCACACTACATATACACACAGCAAACAGACATCACACACAAACACCACAGACAGCCCAGACGACATAGATATACAAACCAAACACACATCACACACAAGTATCACACATATGTCACATACACACCACACTCAGCCCACACCACCTATCCACACCACACATACATCACATACAAACCTCAGGCAGCCACGTTGCTGGAGGCGGCCCAGACCCGGGAGCAGCAGCCCTTCCTGGGCTGGCAGGAGCCCACAGGGAAACAGAAAGGGCCGAAACTCCAGCTAAACAAGGAGCCAGGGCAGGGCTGCAAGGGCCCTTCTGCCCCAGCTGCCTCCCCAGAGGGCACGTCCAGTCCCTGTTCCAGGTCTGGCCCGAGGAGGAGCCAGGACCGGGGGTGGGGCTCTCCCAGAAGGCAGCCCCTGTGGGGGCTTACCCGGGAACTGGGCACTTTGTCAGTGATTCCATACATTTCTTTGTATCCACATCTGATCTTGTCAAAGAGGCTGCTGGAAGGGAGGGAGGGAGACAGGGAGGGAGGGGTTGCTGCTTGCGTGCCCCTTGCCTCTCCCTCCATGCTTCCATCTCTCCTTCCTCTGGGACCCCCCAGGCCTAAGTGCCAGCCCTCCTCCTCTGGAAGTCAAGGGCTCCAATGCTTTATTGTCTCTCCCACGTCTGCCAGCCCTGGTCGTTTACACGCACCTCTACTGCCCATACCTGGCACCTGGGAAGCCTCGTTTGGGAAACAAAGCTTCACCCGGTGCTTTCAAGGAGGGTTGTTGGATTCCCGCCCCCTCCCCCCCCTGTTCCTTTCCATTTTAGCAGGCTAGTGAAAAATCAATACTGCTGGGCTCCCATCTGGAGACCACCTGACATCTCATGAATGGTCAATGGAGATTGCTTGAGGCTGCCAGGGTTCCCAGCACCACCGTGGCTCCTGGGCCTCAGGGCGGGGCACTGTCCTCTTGGCCCACCTCTCTCCCGCAGAAGCTGGCCCTGCAGGACGGGTCTCTCCTGGAAAACATCAGGGAGGGAGGCTGGTAACTGAGCACAGAGATCCCCCCTTAGACACAGCCCTCCCGGGGTGAGGATGCGAAGGGGATCATAAGGGAGCCCCTAGCTCCAGGGGTTCAGAAGTTGCACTTGGTCCTGGCTGGGGCCTTTGAAAGGGTTGGGATCCAAACACTAGCCTGTGTGTGCCCGACCCCTGACCAAGCTGGGTGAGCCTGACCCCAGGCCATGGGCACCAGCAGCACAGCCCACACCTGCGGCCCAGGAGATGGAGGCTCCCCAGCTTTCCCCACCCAGGGCCCTCTGGGGCACACGTGAAAAGCCGTACTTGCTCAGAGAGCCGGCTCGTTGAGGCAGCGGAAAGCTGAAACAGCCTGCCCCGCAGCCCACCCTGGGGCCTTTTCAAAGTCACACACTGAACCATATTGTCACTCCCAAGCCAAGTTTTAACTTCTAAAGAAATCTTTTCAAGATGTTCAAAGTACCCGAGGGCCCGTTAGCTCTAAGCGCTACCATCTGCTGCCCGGGGCCCGCCTGCCGGTGATCTGTGAGGCCGGTCCCGGAGCAGGCTGCCCACTGTGCCCACTGGAGTATGCACAAAGGGCCCGCCGGCCGGCCGGGGCTCACAGGACGCCTGGCAGCACCAGACAGCGCTGCAGGGTCAAAGGCTCTGCGAGGCTCCAGGAGCGCTCCGCCCCCAGGGCCCAGACGAAGCCTTGACCAACCCTCCAAGCCCAGGACTTAGATTCCCAAAAGGAAATCTGCCTTATTTGGATTTATTGTTGTTGTTATTGTTGCACACTTAAAATTTTTTTTTCTTCTGACCCTCTACCCCGCTGCTTGTCTTGCTTTAGACTAGAGGATAAATGCATCTTTGAGTCTGCCATGGAGTCACAAAGTCCTTCATTCTAATGGAGGGGCCAATACTTCTTGGGGCTACGTGCTGGCCCCCATGGCCCTGCTGGCCTTGTCGATTCAGCATCCAGGAAGAGGGTGGCAGGCTGAGGGGTCTGTTATTCAGGGCCCGGAGCATGGTGGAGAGGGGAAGCCAAGGACAGAGCAATCCAAGGAGGTCCAAAGCAAAGGACCAGAGTTCAGTGGAAGGAGGCGACAGGCAGCCAGGGGCAAGGTCATCTGTGGTGTTAGCCACAGTCAAGTTGGCCCTGTGCCCGTGGCTTCCCCACACGTGATGGGAAGAGGCTGTGCAGCCTGCATGGCTTTCATGAGCCGATTTTCAGAGGTAGATACCAGGGCTTTCTTCCTAGTCCGTCCTTGGCTGGAAGCTCCATGGAAGCTCACTTGGTATCACAGCAACACACAGGTGTCCAGGCACAGATGGTGGCTGCCTAGGAATGGAATCCGGGTCTCCCTCACAGATGGCGAGAAATCTAGCACTGCATGCTGATGAGGAGGAAATGCAGGTGAATCCCCTCAGCGCTGAAATGCTGGGACCCAGGCTGCGGTCAATGGGAAGAGCAAGTCCAGGGTCCTTCAGTAATGCTTGCTCCCAACCCGGAGATGCACAGATCCCACGTTCCTGGGCAGGCGGCTCAACTCAGAAGGCACCGTGGCTGTCGACATGGGCAGAAGCTCCCTGATTCGATGCTCCCTGCTTTGAGATGCCATAGTGGCATAGTGGTTATGCATTGGGCCATGTGGTTGCTACATCATCTGTGGCCAATTTGATACCTATTAGTGGAGGGGTGGAGTCTAGGCTATCAATCAGTTCGCTGCTTGATGACCTCATTTGGAGGCGTTAAGGAGATAAATAGCTCGCTGGAGGTGGGACACACTCTCACTCCCTGAGAGACTCTCTACTGACAAGACCTGTCCTGTCCTAAGTCATCCCACCACCGCTCCCACACTTGAGCCCATGGTTCCAGCCACCATGTCCATCCAGCTCCTGCAGGGCCTGCCCCTTGTTCACGGTCCCACTTCTTCAGCAAACATGATGTCCTTCTCCAGGGACCGGTCTCTCCTGACAACACACCCAAAGGATGTAAGCTGGAGTCTCACCGTCCTGCCTCCACGGAGCCCTCTGGCCGTACTTCTTCCTAGGTAAGTGGAAGGTCAAATGAAGCAGGGGACGTCTGATGCCCGTAGGATTTAGGACGGTGCACCGGGCCACAGCTGGGGTTGCGGAAGCATTGGGCCTTCTTATTCGTGCCGTTGTCTTTATCACTGGCATGAGACCTTGGCAGTGTCAGATGTCGCCTCAGCTGAGATCTCTAGGCAGCTTTGGCCCCAGAACAAAGCTGAGCTCTTCTCCCCTGGCACTGGAGGCCGCATCATGGCTTCAGATTCAAAAGCCCATCCACAGACCTGCCCCCACCCCCGTTTGAACCCCTTAATCATAGCGGCTTAGCAGATTGAGACCAGCACCAGGGGATCAGGAGGTCCTGCGACAGGCTGAGGGAGGGTCCCTTTGGCTCTGCTCAGCCACAGGCCCCAGGCAGTAGCAGTGAGTGGGCTTCAAAGCGGCCCTTGGAATGAGAATCTCAGATGGGAACCAAGTGGCATGCCAGGGGACTGTGTGGGCCTGGTGACACCTGGCTGGCTTGAGCCATGAAGAGCAGCAAGTGAGCTGTGAGGAGGCAGAAGCAGAAGGCTGGTTCGGGTTTTGCTCCCCCCCTCCCCCGCCCCCCGGACCTGAGCGATGACAGTGCCACTGTTGACAGTCTCCAGCCACTACAGCCTGTCTGGCCGCCAAGATGCATCATTCAATGGAGTGCATAAGGATGCTTCTACTTCCCTTCTTAAGTCACCCATCCCTCTCCTCTGGGGCCTTCCTGCCCCATGCTCCTGCCTCCCCACTGATCTTGGCCGAGGTTTGTGTGCTCAGCCCAGTGACCACCCCCTGAGCTATGTATCCCGGGACAGCACCGTCATTCAGGGAGAATTCATTGCACCCGTGTGTTTGAGGTTTGGGGGAGAGTTTTGTCACAGTGGTTGGCAGGGACATGACGGGTGGGTGGCGGATGAGGGCTGAGGTCTCAAGATTGAGACCTTTGGGCTCCAAGTCCGGGTCTGCCTCTTCCTGGCTGTGTCACTCCGCTGACCTTGTCGCCTTCATCTCCTTGTGCACCGGCACAGTCATTAGACCCACCTCCTGAGCAGGTTGTGAGTGTACAGTGGATTCATCTCTACAGGGCCCGAGGACAATGCCTGGCACTTGCAAACCTTAGTTATCATTTTGCTGGGGCTGGCCCCGTGCCACAAACCATTGCCCTGTACCCTGTATATCTTTAAAATGTCCCAGCAGGCATCTTTAGGGTTGGGGGCCTGGGGGAGTGACTTTGTAATGATTTGAGTCTAAAACGGTACCTCCTTTTTATATATAAAATTAAAATCTCCGAGGTTTTAACATCTATCGAAACTCCCAAGAGTTGTTGTCTCACACGCCCAAGACCAAAGTCACTGTGACTTACGGCGATCCTGCAGGCAGGGCAGAACTGGCCCACGGGGCTTTGAAGGCTGTCAATCTTTACAAGAGCAGAAAGCCTCCTCTTTCTCCTGCGGAGCAGCTGGTGGGTTCAAACTGCTACCTCTGTGAGTCACAGCCCACTACCCCACACCCTAGGCCACCAGGACTCCTGTAGCAGAGATCGCTTCCTCACCACCTCCGATTCTCTTGCCTGCCTTGGCCTCTAGGCCCTCGGCATCTTTTACCGACTCCCGGTTCCACCACCTGCCAAGACCAAGAAACCACATGGCCCCAATCAAGTCTGGGCCCTGCTTCGCTTTCTAGGTGCAGATAAAAGGTGACACTCTGCAGGGCAGGGGTGTGGTGAGGGCTGCACCCCGGCTTCCTGAAGGGCCAGATGACCTACCCTGGAAGGACAGCGGCATCCATTAGCCTTTGGGACAAACGGTGGCCAACGGGAATTGTGATTCCCACCCCCTTCCTTTTCCCTGTGCCAACAGCTCAGATTCCCTCACACAGCCTGGCCCAAGGCATCCTGTGTGGTCATGAAGGCTGTGGGTGGTCTGGGAATGCATCGCCTTGCATTGCTTTCCATCCTCTGCTGCCCTGGAATGGTCCCTCCGGGAAGAAGCACCATGGCTCTCACCCCATCGGACAGGAACCTGGGTTAAAAGGTCCCCAAAGAGGCAAGAGTGATGTTGCCAGGAACGATTGCCATTTCAGAAAACTACAATCAACATCCACATTACTTATGACACATAAGTCACCCAGTCAACATATATAATATATATATTTAATTAAAAAATCATTTTATTAGGGTTCTTATAGACTTTATATCAATCCATACATCAACTGTATTGAGCATATTTGTATATATGTTGCCATCATTCTTTTCTAGACTTTTACATTCTATTTGAGCCTTTGGTATCAGCTCCTCTTTTTTCCCTGCCTCCCAGCCTCGTGACCCCTTGACATATCATTATTTTCATATCTTACAATGACCAGTCAGTCTCCCATCCCCCAGGGTTTCTTTTGTTCATACTCCTGGGATGGGGGTGCGTGTGGTTACATGTAAATCACTGCGATCAGTTACCCCTTCCTCCCCTCCTCCCCTCCTCTCTCCACCTTGCCCCTACCCCCCTGATATCCCTACTCCCATTTCTGTTCCTGGATTCCATGTGCCGTGAGTTCTTATCTCTCATCTGCATCTGTGCACACGATTCGCCCCTAGCCCACAGTGAGAGGCAGGACTGGGGTCATGATAGTGGGGGGTGAGGGAGCCCAAAGGAACCAGAGGAAAATTGTGTGTTTTATTGGTGCTGTACTACACCCCGGTCAACCTATTTCTGTCAGTCTGCACTGTTACTGTGGCACGCACGGTGATTGTCTTAGAGCACAGTGGTAACTTGTCACTGTATTTACTTATTGAGATATTCCACTCTTCTCTGGGTTCCTTATACTACATGGAGACTGTTATATTGATCTGTATTATGTATGAAGTCAGGTTAGATAACTTATAAACGTATGATAGAGAGTAAAGAGGAGTCCAGAAATAAACCCATATATTTATGGTCAACTCATTTTGAGCAATGGTGCTAAGTCCATTTGATGGGGAAATACGAGTCTCTTCAATTAATGACACCAGGAAAATTGGATGCACACCAACAAATTTAAAATAGATTATTGAACTAAATGTGTGATCTGAAACCATAAAACTATTAGAAGGCAATGGAGGGGCGGCCCTCTTAAGCCTAGCTCACGACAGTGGATCTCTAACATTACAAGCACAAAGAGAAAACGTAAGTGGGACTTCTAAAAGTCAAACCTCCCATTCACCACAAGACGTTGCCAACAACAACAAAAAAGACAAGCTACTAAGCTACTTACTGGGAGAATATCTTTGGAAGGGATACCCTTTGGAAGCCAATAACGTGTGTATGTGTGGTGATATGTGTATGTACGTGTGTATATACCTGTGTTAGTCTGGGTAGACTAGAGAAACAAATTCTTGGACACACATGTATGTAAGAAAGAGGTTTATATGCAAGAGCAATTGATTATTGAGAAAATATCCCAACCCAGTCCAGATCAAGTCCATAAGTCCGATATTAGCCCATATGTCTGATACAATCTATAAATTCCTCATCAGACTCACGAAACACATGCAATGACGCCAAATGCAGAAAGATCACAGGCCAGTGGGTGCAAAGTCAGTGACAATAGAAGCATCTCAGCGCTGACAGGGGTCTCCACGTGGCTCCTCCAGTTTCCAGGGCTGCAGCAGGGTAGGTCCATGTGGCTTATCCTCAGGGATGTCTCGCAGGAAGTGAGCAGAGAGAGAATCTCTCCTGCCTCCAAGGAGGACATCCAGGAGTTCCCAGAATTCCCAGGAAAAGGCATGCTCACAGAGAGGCCTCATTGGTTATATCTTGATTGACAGGCTAAACCCCACCCCTTCACTCATAATCCTCTCAAATTGACACCAGATTATATAACTACCAAAATCTGTGTATGTGTGTGTGTGTGTGTGTATACATATCTTTGACAATTTGCCAACAAAAAGGGAAATAGCCCAATCACAAAGCAGGTAAAGGATGAAGAGCCATTGTACCTAAGAAGGCATTCAAATGATCACCACATACATAGAAATATACTCAACATCACTGGTCATTAGAAAGATGAATATCAAAACCACAATGAGATATCATTTAACTCCCACTAGGATGGTCAAGGTTTTATATATATATATATATCTTATAATGAACATATATAAAGCAATGTGGGGAAATTATATTCCTTACCCATAGTGATAGAAATGGAAAATGGTACAGATACTGTGGGAAACAGGATGACAGTCCCTTTAAAAAAGGCATAAAAACTAAAAATAAATGCATGGGTTTGGATTTATGTATGGCAGGCTTGTCCCTATGGGCCTCTCATAGTGTCCCATGCCAGAGAAAACTGTAACCCTGAACCATTGCCTGGCCTTGTCCATGGGCTTCGGGCACTGAAACGGGTTGCACAGTGGGGAATAGATAGATAGATAGATAGATAGATAGATAGATAGATAGATAGATAGATAGATAGATAGATAAAACTACCATGTGACCTTGCAATCCCATGCCTCGATGGACACTCCTCTAACTTGACAACAGAGGCTCAAGCAGAGACTTGTGCAGCGGTGTTCACTGCAGTGCTGTTCACAATGATCGAAAGTGACACTGCCCATCAATAATGATGGATGAACAAATTTTCACCGTGAAGGTAGATGAGCCCCTGACATTGGTGTCCTGAGACCATCTTTAACCATGTGGCTCATACATTCAGTGGAATCCTTCTTGGCCACTAGAAGAAGTAGACTCCTGATTCACACTACGATGTGGATGGGGCTGACAGACTCTAGACATTAGGCTTAGTGAAATAAGTCAATCACAAGAAAACAACTATTGTGTGATCTCATTTATATAAAGAGACAAGATAAATGGGCTTTATCTTGTCTTTTTATATAAATGAGAAGCCCGTTTGTCGGCCACTGGAGATCCCCTTGCAGAGGGGTCTAGGGGAGGAGATGAGCCAGTCAAGGTGCGATGTAGCAACAATGAAAAACACAACTTTCCTCTAGTTCTTAAATGCGTCTTCCCCACCCCCACCCCCACCCCCCCACCAACTATCATGATCCGAATTCTACCTTGCAAGTCTGGCTAGATCAGATGATGTACACTGGTACAGATAGCAACTGGAAACACAGGAAATCCAGGGTGAATGATCCCTTCAGGACCAGTGGTATGAGTGGCGATACTGGGAGGGTAGAAGGAGAGTGGGTTGGAAAAAGGGAACTGATTACAAGGATCTACATGTGACCTCCTCCCTGGGGGACGGACAACAGAAAAGTGGGTGAAGGGAGACATCAGACAGGGCAAGATATGACAAAGTAATAAATTTATAAATTATCAAGGATCCATGAGGGAAGGGGAAGCAGGGAGGGAGGAGAAAATGAGGGGCTGATGCCTGGGGCTTAAGTGGAGAGCAAATATTTTGAGAATGATGAGGGCAATGAATGTACAGATGTGCTTTACACAATTGATAATGTATGGATTGTGATAAGAGTTGTATGAGCCCCTAATAAAATGATTTAAAAAAAGACAAGATAAATGTTCAGAGACCAAAATTTCTTAGTGGTTACTAGGGGCAGAAGGAAGGGGGCTGGCAGGAGGGGGATAATAAGTGGTGATGAGAATATTGCATTGATTGATGGTAGGGTTGAACAGACACTTTTTGTAATTGGCATCCATAAGCTATACAGCTATAAAAAGTTGGATTGGCAAAAAGTGATGTGATAGACTTACAAAAGGACCAAAAATAGAGTAGCTGCCGAGGCTCATGATATATAAGCAAATCTCATCACATTCGCTTTCTTGGTTTGGAGCTTTAGAGCCCTGACCTCATAACCTGTGTAGTACCTTTGCTTCTCCTTCTGCCTCAGGCCTTACAAAGTCTCCAGCAGTCATTCGGACACAACAATCGGCCTCTAGTCTCCTGGGGCAATAGTGGATAAAGGATGGGACCTATGGCTAATTACCTCCCTGAGACCAGAAGAGCTAGATGGTGCCTCTCAAATATTACTGAACATTTTTATCAAAGATTCTTCAGATGAGTCCTGTGTGAAAGAGGGAAATGCAGAATAGAATTTACCTGTATATCATCACACACCCCATAATTCACCCGATCTTGTCATTAGTGTTCAGTATGTGATGATATATGGTTAAGCTGAATAATTGCTAGTTTTAAGAAGACTTTCAGTGATATTTTGGGTTGAGGTTATAAAATGGTCTCAAAGCAATAGTGTCAGGGCCTCATCTACCTTTGTGGTTCCAACAAGTCTGGAGTCCATGATAATTAAGAGCTTCTCTATTTTCTCTTTTCACAGACATCATCAATTTGATTCCTATTAATCCCACATATATAGTTGCTGTTTATGTTTTTAAGAAAAGGTATTTACAAGAGTAAATTCCATTGTGGGGTCTCCAGCATACTCTCTAATACCAAATCATATTTGCTGATTATTGATATGCAGCGAAGTGAATTACTTGATGTGACCCTCCTAGCTAAATAGTCTTTGGACTTCCACCAAATGACAGGATTATGCAAATGTGGAATGTTTGTGGCCCACCAAAGGGACTGGATTGTAAATAAGGTACATTGTACTTTGGGGTAGGGTTCTAGGATACTATATAAAACTCGAATGTAGGGATTATTCAGTCTTGCTATCTCAGAACTGTATCCCGAGCATTTCTGACGCTTAACTGTACCCTGTTAATGGCCCTAAATCTGTCAAAGGGTTGCAGCCTTCGACATGGATTACAACTCAATGTCAAGAGAGCAAAAATCCTCATAACGGAACCAATAGGTAACATCATGATAAATGGAGGAAGATTGATGTTGTCAAGGATTTCATCTTGCTTGGGCCCACCATCAACGCTCACGGAAGCAGCAATCAAGAGCTCAAGCGGTGCGTTCATTGGCTCAGTCTGTTGCGCAAGACCGCTGTGAAGAGTTGAAAAGTACTGATGCTACTTTCAGGAATAAGGCGCATCTGACTCGAGTCATGGCCTTTCCAGCCGCCTCCTGTGCATGTGAAGGTCGACACCGAAGAAGGAAAACAAGAGACATGTGATGCATTTGAACCGTGGCGTGGATGAAGGATGCTGTAAATGCCATGGCCTGCCCGAAGAACAAGCAGATAGCTCTTGGGAAAGTCACAACCACGGTGTTCCTTCGAAGAAACGACGGTAAGATTTTGTCTCACAGACTTTGGACATGGAATCAGGAGAGACCTGTCTCTGGAGAAGGACGTCACACTTGGTCCAGTGGAGGGACGGCAAACAAGACGGACTCGCAGAGTGGCTGCAACAACGCGCTGAAGCAGAAGAACAGCGTGAGCATGGTGGAGGGCTGGCAGGCAGTGTTGTTCCCTCATCAGAACTGACTGGACAGCCACAACGACAACTTTCCTCAGAAAGGCTCTCCCTGTGAGCTCTGTCTTTCACTCTGTATGTTGGTTCCGATACAGTATCGGACTCAGCAGAGAAGTGGTGAGTGCCTTGGGAGGGACAGTTGGTGTCAGAACGAGTTACAAGGTTGGAAGGTGGAGGCGTGTCTGACCTCTATCTCAGAAGATATGGCCTCAGACTGAAGCTGATGGCGATTTCCCTCCCTCCTCTTGTGAAGGAGGTCTGACTTCTGCCCCCACCCCGCCCCTCCCCGGCAGAGTGGCTTCTCAGGGGTGAACGCTGCTGGGAGGACCCGCCACACAACTGGGGCTTGGAGGAAGCATAGCGATTGCTTACAAGTTTCTAGACTTCGTCCTTATTTACAGAATGGATTCAAGACCTAATGTGCTCGAAGTACGGCCCCTAGAAAGTCTGTTTTGTGAACATGACGAGGGCCGTGACAATGGGGCTCCTGAGGCCACCATCAGTGAGAGCGATGGGCTCAACTCCGGGACCTCTCAGGCTCAATGGCTTCCAAATGCCATGTGCATGCTCTCAGAATATTGCATCAGCGCCTGTGCACACATCAGCTCTGCATTCTCACAACCTAGCAACAAGGACCTGCTTTGAGGTCCCACAGCGACCTTGAGGGGCCCAGCCAGGGTCCAGGGGCAGTGGTTGGGGTTGTCTACCTGGGATGGGAGGAAGGTGTCCACCCAGGTGCTCACTGGTCCCTTGGGAGAAGTGGCGGTGACTGGCCTGCTGGGGAGATTGCTCACCCCATGGGGTGCCACCTGCTGGGCAAACGCAGGTGTGCAGGGAGGACTTGCAGAGGGTGCAGGGGTGCTATAGGCACCCCTGCCACATGGAGGGCTGAGATTGGAAAGCTCTGACAGGTTGGGTGCTGATGCCCCTGAATCAGTGCTGGGGGGCTGCAGATTTCCAGGCCCCTCCAGAGCCACTGGACTGGCCTGGCCAGTGCATGGCTGGAAGCCGGGTCTCTGCAAGGCTCCAGGCACGTTGTAGTCCTCTTGAGACTGCCTCTCGGTGACAGCCCTGCTGCCAAAGGTCACGGGTGAATCAATGTCATTGACTTTCAGAGCTTCAGGAAACACAGGACCTGGCTCAGATCGCCAGTCTGGGCGATGCAGGACAGGCATGCTGCGCCCACTCTGCACTCAGACCCCAGGCCACACAACTCCCATCCGTCCACAGCAAAGCCTTCCACGTGAGGCATTGGACTTGCTGGCACTTTGGCGTGATGATCACCCCGTGATTCCAAGGGCCTTGAGGGGGCACTCATTTATCCTCAGGTTCAGGGAGTGAGCAGGTGCAGAGATGCCAAAGGACTTGCCAAGGCCCCTACAGCTGGTGTGGGGCAAGTGCATGCCTGGGGCGGTGCCCTCTGCCCAGGGCCAGCAGCAGGTCAGAACCTCCATTCTCAGCAGGGCAATGTGCTCTGGCTGGGGACCCCTGGTAACGTGTGTGGGCACTCTGGGATGCGACCACCGAGGCGGGGCTGGGGGGCGCTGTGGCACCTATGGACAGAAAGGAGCAGGGATGCTGGCACATGGTGGGGAGGGACAGGAACGGCAGGGCCCACAGTAAACACTCTGGGACAGACAGACATGGCCTTGCTGCCCTGTGGCCGGGTCTCCCTGCAGGAAGGGATGCTCTGGCTTGCTCAGGAGCAGCACACAGAACATCTGGCTGAGCCCCACTGCTAGACTGCCAGAAGGGATGCCCCATAGCTGCTCCAAGAGCCTGTCACTTTCCAGCACCAACAGGCTGGCCTGCCACAGGGATACCCTTCTGCCTAAGGCAGCTCGCCCCAGCTTCACCGTCAACGTGCAGGGAGGGAATGATGGGGCATGCTGTGCGGCTGTGCCAAGCTGACACACTGCAACATCACCTGACCCGGGCTTTTGTTTGCCAATTTCAAGCTCCCTGTCTGGCATGTCA
Organism: Tenrec ecaudatus; assembly: GCF_050624435.1. Classification (NCBI taxonomy): domain Eukaryota; kingdom Metazoa; phylum Chordata; class Mammalia; order Afrosoricida; family Tenrecidae; genus Tenrec; species Tenrec ecaudatus. The sequence goes on from NC_134544.1 coordinate 19,519,105, forward strand.
CCTATGGGTGTACGGAGTGCGATGGGGGCTGCTGTTCTCAACTGGGTTCCCTTGGCGGCCCCTTTACATTCTGACTGGGAAATGAGCACCATGCCTGGGCCTCTGGGGCGGGAGATGCCAGGATGTGGGCGCATCGGCATGCCTATATTCTTGGGTGTGTGTGTGTGTGTGTGTGTGTGTGTGTGTGTGTGTGTGTGTGTGTAAGAGAGAGAGATAGAAATATTCTTGAGTGTGTGTGTGTGTGTGTGTGTGTGTGTGTGTGTGTGTGTGTAAGAGAGAGAGATAGAAAGAGACAAAGACAGACAGACACTGACTGGGTTTCTGGGCCAATGGGTCTGGCATGGGTGCCCTGATAACAAACATACCTTTCAGTGCCAGGGCTGGGAAGAGGTGAGGAAGAAGAAAGAAGGGAGAGAGAGGAGAAAGGAGAGGCAAGAGGAGGGAAGGGAGGGGAGAGGGGAAAGGCAGAGAGGGGAGGGGAGGTGAGGCGAGGGAGGGGAGAGGTCAGTAACAGAACACGAAGCTGCACATTCCAGGCGGTGAGGCCAGCGTGCTTTCCTCACCAAACAGATGCAGGTTTCAATCAATTCAATCAATGGGCCATGTTTGCTGGCCATAAAAATAGCCCAGAGGTTGCTGGTCAGCGGCTCCAAGATAGATGACCAGTGGCCCCAGAGGTCTCAAAGGTCAAAGATGACGAGCCCCTTCAAATGGAATCTGTGGTCAGACCCAGCTCTCAGGCTGCCGGGCAGGGTGACGGCTGCTGCCCACTTCCAGCTGAAAACCAAACCAGGCTGCTCTCAGTCCTGCCGTCCCTCGGCCCAGCAGCCTGTCAAATGGCCTCCCGGTGCACTGCTGCCCACGACATCCCAAAGCGGGTGCGGTAGAGCAGGGCTGCTGTCTCCCTCTGTCCCTCCTTCTCCTCGGCCTCCCCAGTGTGGGGATGGAAGCCATGATCACACTCAGCTGCCAACAGAAAGATCGGGGGGCACCCAGAAGAAGGGGGTCAGTGACCCACTGACCCCCAAGTCAGCCATGACAAACCGCATGGCGCTTCCTTCCACTCTGAAACCCCAGGGTCATTGTGAGTTGGAATTGATCAGGTGGCAACTAGTGGCCCCTGCGTGGTGAGCAAACCTTTGCTTCCTCCAGCTCCGAGCAGCTGCCCCGGCTATTTCTGTACAAAGGGATTTTCGGTTTTCATTTGTAGCAGACGGAAAGGAGAATTTGAGGTCATAGTATCGTAGCCAGCCCTTGGGGAGGGGTGAATGGTCTTCACTATTTTCTCTTTCCTCATTATACCGAAGGATCCTCTCATTTCACTGGCCCTTCTCTGCCTCCCATCTTGAACCCCCTCCTACTTTTTCTCCCAGATCCCCCCCCCCCCCCCCCCCCCCCCCCGTCGCCTGCCTGCTCTGGGGCAGCACCAGGCTGCGTCCTTGAGCCTCCCTGGAAGGCTCTTCTTCAGCTACTCTGTCCTCTCCTGGTCCCGGTCCTGTTGACGGTCAGATACCCCCTGCCTGCTGGCCTGGTTCTTTTGGACCAACCGCTGAATAGCAATTGGGAAAGGGGTACGGATGGGGAATGCCCAGCACACGGACAAGTGGCGCCCGCGACACGGGGCTCCGTCCTGCCCGTCTGGCTGCTGGCAGATTGGTCGTTGGTGTTGCAGACCCTCAGCGGGCCCCGTGGACAGACAGAGGGACATCAACCTCCTTGCACAAATCACTGCCATTCCAAGAACTAATGCTGCTGCACTGACCGGAGATGCAGTCTTTCCCAAAAGCCAGGGAGCAAATAAATGATTACAGTTTAAAAATGAATCTATTTATTGATCGCCTTCTTTTACACTATTAATGCTAATTGTTTTTCATGGTGCATGCATTTGGGATTCATCAAAGTGAATTCTTAATGAATTTCCAAATGCAAAAATGATAGCCAGATCAGAAATAGAGCCAGATCATGCCACCATTTTTCAGAGGCCTTCCTTCCGAAGTTGCCCTAGAACTATGAGGTCAGATCGCAGGAGCCCTGCAGTCCGAGTACATGTGCACAGGGTGTGTGTGTGTAGCTCCGGCCACCTGGGTGCCAGGAGCTGGGCCGGGCGTTTGTAAACATTATTTGCTAGTCACAACAAGGGCACTTTCATGATTCCAACTTTATGTTGTAAGACACTGAGACCCAAAGAGGCTCACACGCCTCTCTCTGGAAATAGCCCGAATACTAATCCTACTCCAGGGGACTCGAGCTCCCCACCCTCAGTGTTGTGTGGGACCAACCATGGCCCCAGCAGGTTCTTTCCAAGGAAATTCCTAAGAATGCCTGCCTTGGGGGCATAGTGGGTACGGGGATTGCTAACAGCAAGGTCCATTGCACAAACCCACCAGCCATTACACAGGAGAAAATCGAGCTGTTCCTTCCGTAAAGACTTGGACTCAGAAACCCACAAAGACGGTTCTGCCCTGTCCTATAGGGTCGCAAGGAGTCAGAATCTTCTTGGTGGCAATGTTTTGGGGTTTGTTTTTTGGGGGAGGTCCTTGGAAGTCCTACAGAGGGACCTTCTCCCGGGTCTTCACAGAAGATCGCTTGTACAGGGGTGCTATGCGTCTCCATGGCAGCGAGTTTGGTTTGGGATCTTCCTATCTAAGTGGCCCTAAGTGACTGTCTCCATTCTCGGGGGCTGCTCGGATGGACCATAGCACCAGGGGGTGGTTTGATGAAACAGTTTTATTTTCTCACAGGGTGGGAGGCGCGATGGCTGAATCCAGGGCGCTGCTGGGTGGGAGGGGGCGGGCGGGGCGGGGGTGTGTCCTGGTCTCTCCAGCTTCTCCTCCTGGGCTCCTTGGTGATCTTGGGCTGCAGCCTTTCCCCGCATCTCTGTGTCTTGTCTGGTCTCCTAATATTTCAGCAGGCAGGTACTCAAGACGCACCCTCGACTCACACGGACTCATGAACACAGCACAGACAACTCTGTTCCCAGATGTGAGCAGACCTCAGAAGAAACATTCATAACACGTTTTGAGGGGACATAAGTCAATCCCTAGAAGTAACTAAGACTCACTGCCATCGAGTTGATGCCAACTGACAGTGACCCCACAGGACAGGGTGGAACTGCCCTGAGGGTTTCTGAGACCCTGATCCTCCCTCCCTCCTTCCTCAGGATCCTACCCTTCCCCTCTCCAGTTCCTCTCTCTCTTCCTGGCCTCCCAGTCTCATCTTTTGGTGCCTAAACCAAGTTTTTTTTTTTTACTTTTTGTTATAATAATGGTGTTATTAACTATTTATCTTTAGAAGTGTGTTAGTCTGGGTTGACGAGAGAAACAAATTCAGAGACACTCATATATGTGTAAGAAAGAGCTTTATATCACAGAGCAATTGTATATTAAGAAAACATCCCAGTCCAGTCTGTTAAGTGTGATAAGTCCAATACCAAATCACAAATTCTGCTTCAGACTCACACAGCACATATAATGAGTGAAAACTACAGGAAGATCACAAGGCCAGTGGGTGGAAAGTCCTCTGGCTCCAGTGGTGGTGAAAGCGTCTCCAGAGCTCTCCCAGGTTTCAGCGTGGCTCCACATGGCTCGTCAACAGGAAGGTCAAGTAGAGAGAGAGAGAGAGAGAGAGAGAGAGAGAGAGAGAGGTTCTCCCAGATCTCAGCAAGTCTCCATGTGGCTTGTCAACAGGAAGACAAGGCAGAGAGAGGAAGTTCACAGAATCCTCTTGGAGAGGCCACGCCCACATGGAGGCATCATCAGGCTGTGACCTGATTGACAGGTTTGACTCCACCCCCTCCCTCTTAATACCCTTGAAACAAGATTACATAACTACCACAGTAAGGTTGACGAAATTCGCTAAGCATAACCTTCTCTAGTTTTGCCCATGCCTTTGTGTTTTTTATTGATGCTGAATATTCCCTTGTATGGACTTACCAGTGTTTGTTGATCCATTCCTCTATAAGAGTTTTTGGTTGTTTCCATAGTTTTGCTATTGTGGAGATTGATGCAATAAGCATAGCTGTGTAGATGCCTGTTTGCATTGTATTCTTTATATCTTTAGTGTACACACCCAGGAGAGAGAATGCTGGATCATAAGGCATTTGTATTTGCATTTACTTTGGGAAGGGCCACACTGCTTTCCATGGCGGTGACACTACTCCGCAGGCCCTCAGCAATGGGAAAGTGTTCTCATCTCTCCACACCTTCTCCACCATGATCTTGTCTTTCATCGACATTTTTCTAAAAGTGTCAGTGTGAGGTGGTATCTCATTGTTGTTTTAATCTGTACTTCTCTTATTGCTAATGAACATTTCTTCAAGGGGTTGTTGGCCACCTGAATATTGTCTTTGGTAAACTGTCCATTCATGCCTTGTGCTCCTTTTTTAAATTGGGTTATTTGTATTTTTCTTGTTAACATATTATAGTTTTCCATAAATCTTAGAAAACTCCATGCTATTAATGCACTTGATATTCCACTTGCGAATCCCTCAAGAATCTCACATTCACAACAGTCAAAGCAGAACTCTTCATTTCAATGCACACTTGTCTTGGGGAGTTTCTCAACTTCTTCAGTCCCTTGCATGACTTCACACCACCAGCCTCTTAGTTACTCGAGTTAGAAACCCTGGAGTAATCTTTGGTTTTCTTCTTCCTTTCAGCACAATCCAACCCATCCACGAGCAATGTCTATTCTCCCTTCAAACGTACGGTGAATGTGTCTGTTTACCCTCCTGTCTCCATGTGACCAGCCCAGTGATCAACATCTGGATTCTGCAACAGCCCCTAATGTGTTCTCCCAGTGTGGTAAGAATACTCTTAAGGCGTCCCTATGGTCCCCGACTCCGGTGGTATCCCTTTATCGCGTCTATGGGAAGGTGTCCCCATGAAAGTTTGGAGAAAAAGGGCAGAATGTTCAACCTGAAAGGAGACTGTTAGACTCTCCTAGATCCTACACCTGAAAGCAAGCACGAGAAAATTCTCACTGCCCTCGCGTCAATTCTGACTCACAGCGCCCCGTAGGGTAGGATAGAACTGCCCTTGCGTGTTTCCGAGGATGTGATTCTTTGTGGGAGTAGAAAGCCTTATCTTTCTCCCAGCTGTAGACACACAAATGGACAAATGAACGGATGAGTTGAAATTTCACAGCACGCAACTGACTGAATACGTTCACATGACTGCTTCACACGCGTTTCCTTTCTCCTGCCCCTCCTCCCCTGAGTGTCCATTGCACCAGTCAGACTGTTCACACATACTAGAACTGAACACTCTGGAGAGAAGAGGTCAGGGATTGATGGGGCTCCGGGGGCTGGGAACCTAAGAAAGCAGAAGGAAGCCTGGTTGACCTAGGGAGACCACCCAGAGCCCAGGAGGAAGGGGTGGTGTGTGTACGTGTCCATGTGTCCATGTGTCCATGCCTAAACGTACGATGGGTTTCACAAAAGCGCCATTAGCTGGATAGCGTTGGAGAAGCATACAGGATGTGTGTGCCTGGGCTGTATCAATTTAGTCCTCTCTAGAAATCCTTGGAAAATAATAGGCACTCAATAAGTGATTATGGAATAAGTAAATAAAGATCAAATTTTGAACTCCTTGCTTTTCTATGCAATCAATATGAGAACAAAGCATGTCTCCTGTTGAACTTCTGTAGGACTGGTTTTGCTGATGTCTGAATGGAGAGGAAAGAGCGCTCTGGACTTAAAGGCCACCTTCCGGCACTTAATGAGCTGTGTGACCTTAGGCCAGTTACTTGACTTCTCAGTGTCTCTCTTTTCTAACTATAGAACGTAGACTGTCATGTCTAATCTGTAATGTTTTTGAGAGGCTTCAGTGAAGTTCTGTACAAGTGCCTGCCACAGTCTGAATATAGGTTACTGTATACACTTGTGTTTAATCTGAGTTTTCCCATACACTTTTAATGCGGTTTTGTGGTAAAATTAAGTGCCTTGGTTGATATTCGGGTTGGCTTATACTCAAGTATAATGGTACTTCTTCCTTCAGCTACTTGTATCTAAGGATCCAGGATATAGCAATGTCACTCAGAATATGGAGATGGGAAGTTTACCTTTCTATAAGCCCAGGGCAGGTCCTCTCTGTATGAGGTGATTAGGGCTATTTAAGGCACCTTTCCACTACCAGTTTGTCAGTGTGTTGTGCTGGGGTGGCTTGTGTGTTGCTGGGATACCACTGTTTCAAATAACAAAAGGGGTCACACACATGGTGGATGGGTTTAGCAGAGCTTCCAGACTAAGACCAGAAAGGAAGACTTCATCATCTTCTTCTGAGAGTTAACCAATGAGAACACTAAGGGTAACAACAGAACATGGTCCGTGTCGTGCTAGAAGATGAGGCTCTGGGATAAGAGGCACTCAAACACCACAGCAGAAGCAACAACGGACCTGAGCAGACCAATGATCACGAAGGTGGTGTTGGATCTGGTCGCACTCCATTCTATGGTCTGTGGGGCTGTCATGAGTCAGGGCTGGTTGAAATAGTAACTAGCAACAACGATCCACCTCTGGTCCAGCTGTTAAGGAAACCAGAGCCAAGGTGAAAGGTTAAATTGCAGTTCATCACTTACTAATGTTTTCTAGAAGCCTCATATGTTCCCTTCCCTACATGGTTTGGAAATAACAGGCACAATGCTAAGTGTCAGGGGTATAGAGGATGTAGGTAGAAGAATGCATGTTCTTTCAATAAAAATCCAAAGTCCACCTAGTCCCTCAAATCAGGCCACTTGACTTGTTAGCAAAGTTAACTTTGTTTACCATGTGTGGGCCTATGTGTGTGTCCTTTTTCGCTCCAATAGAGCCCGATATTTCCAGGATGGAGATCCTCTAGGATGGGAAGCTAAGGTTTCATAAATGCAATGTGTAGGAAGCAATTGGAATAGTCTGTTATGAGTTTTTCTTGGCGAATGCTGGACAAGTGAAGAGATTAAGTTCTGTAATAGTTCTATGCAGACCAGTGTATCCCAAAGTGGGCAACACCGCCCCCTGGTGGGCACGGAACAATCTGGGAGGGCTGCCAAAGCAGATGCCTACACTTTATCTTGGATCATGGGCTATTGAACAAACATTTGTAATTTCCCGGGATGAGCGTGGGGGCACAGTGCTGAACATTTTTTTCTTTAATCTGTAACGGGTATGGGGAATGCCAAATAAAATTGGGAACCTATGGTCTAGATGTATGTTCAAGTCCTCTGGGAGGTGAGCCCTATAAACTCTGATCCACTTTTAGCTCTTAACTTCTTGGTTGTGGAAGGGTGTCACTGGGTCAGTTCTGACTCACAGTGACCCGAGCTACAACAGAACAAAATCCTGCCCAGGGCTGCGCCGTCCTCACAGTTGTTATGTTTGAACCTGTGTCAATCCATCTTCGTCAGGCCTTCCTTCTTCCCTGACCCTCTGCCAAGCATGATGTCCAGGGATCAGTCTCTCTTGATAGTGTGTCCAGAGTACACGTGACAAAGTCCATGAATTTCTAGAGCATGTTTTGTACATGACAGGGACTCTTGAGCTATGAGACCAGAATTTCTATCTCCTCCGTTCTTTATTGAGTCAGTATGAGAGTGAGCATCCTAAGGAAGCAGCCCCAGAAGCACTGGGGCCAGGAGAGGCCAGGGGAACAAGAAACCCCGTGCAGCCCAGGATAGAGGTGGGCCAGTTAGCAGTACCTAATGGGAACTGAGGACTGGTTTCGCTAAACCAAATTCTAGTTCCCCAAAGAAACCCAAATCAGAGGAGAGGAACAACAAAAGCAGCTCCCCAAGTTGTACTAAAATCACTCCTTGGAGGGCATTCCAATTTAAAGCTCATCTATGTAAACACAACTGTTTCGCGGTCAAATAGTGCTATTCCTCACATGTGAGAGTCAGAGAACTCCAGACCTTTTCAAATCTGGCACGCCGGCCATCAAGTCAGAAGGGCGTAGTGGGACACTGGTCTGTCCCTTGTTTCTAAGAGACCACAGGGGGTTGCCTCCTGCTGCGCTCGCCCGTGTGTGTGTGTGTGTGTGTGTGTGTGTGTGTGTGTGTGTGTGTGGAGATTGTGGGAGGACACAGAGGACCTTGGCCTTGGCAGCAGAGCATCCAGGATCCAAATATTGGATTTGCCCTTTATTAGCTGTGCAGTCTTGATCATTTATCTTATGTGACCTGCAATTTTTTTCGTCTGTGAAAAGGAGATAATAATTCATGGCCTTCAGGATTAAGGATTCAACAGAATAATGAATGTACCAAATACAGTGTTGGGTACAAGAAGAATTCTCAGAAATACCTGTTCCTTTCCACCTCGCTTTTGTGAAGTAGACGCTGTGATCTGGGCTGAAGAAAGGAATGAAAAACAGAGGGAAAAATGTAATGAGACAGCCTATTTTCCTGTCACTCAGAAGCAGACTGGACAGATTTCGTAAGGAGACCTCACAAGGATAATAAGGGACCATGTATTTTATTGACTCGGCACCAGACACTGTTAAGTCTAGGCCCTGCCTTCCTCAACATTTTTTAATCCCTGTGAGAAGGAGGTAGGCGTGATGATGTCCCACATCTTACAGATGAGGAAACTGGGGCAGCAGGAGATTTGTCACTGAGAGTGACTCCGTTCTTGGGTGGTGGCGGCAGGTTTGAGCCTGGCCCTCACAGGGCTCATTTTGTGGGAAGGAGATGCAGCATGAGGACGAGGGCTTCTTGGGAAGTGCTTTAGGGAGCAGCCCTTGTGGGAAGGCGGCAAGGATGGCAGGGCTCTAGGGCAGATGCAACGACAAAGGTGTTGGCCAAGCCCACTGGGAGCTGGGGCGGGGAGCCCCACCACTGAGGAAAGACCAGTGGGCTTCAGGATGAAGAACCTCAATGAATGCAGTTGAGTCTGTGTAGCCTCGTGACTGACTAGTCACTGGGGAAAGAGGGCGTGGCCTTGAGGAAATGGTTTTCTTCAACCCCCGGCTGAGAGGTGTGGGTACCAGCCAACCCAGCACCTGGAGGAATTCGTGCACACCACAGCATCCACGACAGCTTACCCCCTGCCTCCCTCTGATCCACCTGCTTTAAAGTGTGGAAGTAGCTCATCTAGGATTCCGAGACACCTGTAAAAGAAATGGGAGTGGGACAGACGACAATCCCTGTTGTTGGCCCGTGGACACCACTCCTCTGCTGTCCACTCGGAAGTCTCCCCTTTCTTGGCAGGCGCCACTGCTAACATTGCTTCTAGGTGCTCGCTAGGGAGCGGGTGCGGACCCTTACCCACGGGTGTCCCCGAGATCCTCCTGCTAACTGGGCCCTTCCTGTCTACCAAGCAGCTGAGCGGTTTTGCTTAGTTATTGGGGTGGCTGCCGCCAGCCTCTCACCATCCATCCTGAGTTTCTTCTGGTTGTATACACTGTTGGCCCTCGGATCTTGCCCCAAGGGATGGCAGGTGTTATTTATCATCACCAAAGAGATCTTGACAAGTCAGGCCCCCTCTGGCTACCACTCCAACCTTGCTGCTCATTGTGATCAATGGAACTAGCACCCCAGGGTCCTATCACCCCATCGTTCCCAGAAGCCCCCTTCTGGGACAGTCTCTCTTATCCTCACCCTGGCCTGTGATGAGGATGCCACCTTCATATTGGTTTGGGGACCAGATGCTACCACCCTGCCTTTCTCCAGTCATCTGGTGGATTTCCAGGCCGGACGTAGGGCAGCTACTCCAGCTGGCTTGTCACTCTGGGTTGCTGGGTCTTCTGCCATCCGACATGGCACCTCTGCTCGGCCTTTTCCTGGAGCTTGAACCTCCTTCTCTCCGAGGGGAGCTGCTTGCTGCCAGCCATCTCCCTGGGCCCTTGCTTGGGTGTTGAATCCTGTTATCAAGGAGCTCTCTGCAGTCTAAGTTCATACGGTCTCTCTTGGCCCGAGCACCCTTAAGATTCAGCCCTCTAACTTTCCCAGTGCCTGTGGGTCCATGTTAGCTAGGTCTCACATCTTTCCTGGATGGAGTCATTTTCCTCTCGGCAGGCTTGGCACTTTGGCTGCCAGGTTGTATTGGGACTTATTCCTACTGAACTGGGCAGATGAGGAGGGGAGGGGGTGATGAGAATGCATTGTTCTGCTGGAGCGAGGCCATAGTCACCCCCCCAAGAGAAGGGGTGCATACTCACTTTCAAGAGGGTCGAGTCGGTCCTTATGCAGGCTCAGAGCAGGTCACGGGATCTGCGCATTCCAGGTGTTCACTGACCTGAGTCCTAGCCCTTCCCAGTCAAGCCTTGTAGAGGGAAGTGCAGCAGCCCTGCAGAGGCTGAGTTCAAGGTCCCCTGGACCTTTCCCTCTGTTAGAATTAAGTCCTTCGTTCAGCGCTCAACGTGGTTTCAGGGGCAGGCGATGAGGCTTTCGATAGATGCTGCCAAGAAGTCTCTCTGGCTTTCAGAGCTAGCCTGTAATGGGTGATTAATCACCTCCGCTTCTCATTGTCTTTTTCCAGGGGACCCAGACACAGCCATGCAATCCCATTGTCCTTCTAGTTCCCGTGGCCCCTCGCTTTGTGCCGGCCTGATACTCTCACTCTCCAGTGCCTCCCTTCCACCTGTCTGTCACTGCCATTTGTCACCATCACGCCCCTCCTGCTGGCCCTGAACCTGCCACCACGATGGGATGCCTGCTGCCCAAGGTCAGAGGGAGACCCAGCTCCCTCTGCTGCTAGAATCTGCTTTTCTGGGCTCGTTCCTGGTGCCCAGGGTCAGTGGCAGGGCTCCCCGGGGGCAGGCTACAAGAGTGCACTGCATGTAGGAAGCTTACACGGTGCTGTCACGATCAAGGAAACCTGGTGGCAACCTGGTTAAAGCACTCAACCCCTAACTGAAAGGTCCTTGGTGGCAAACCACCAGAATTCTCTGGGACAAAATGGGGCTGCCGGGTCCTATGAAGACTTACGGCCTTGGAGACCCCGTGGGGGCACTGCTACTCTGTCCTCTAGAGGCACTGGGGGACAGAAGTCAATTGGGTGGCAGTGGGTTTGGCTTGAGTTAGTTCTTAGGGGTAGCAGATCCTCTGCAGGGAGTCCGGCAGTGAGCATGGGGCAGAGGGAGGCGTTCAAGGCAATGCAGCTGCAACGCAGGCTTCAGCTGACCCCACGGGGCCAGGGGGAGGGATGGGAAGGAGGCTCTGGAGCTTTGATGGCCTTCAAAGGTGTCCATCACTGGATGTGGTTGGGGTCAGCACAGGGATCGGGGCCTGGGGCAACCCTGCTCTCCTGTTTGCTCTGAAGCAATCTCCTACCAGGCAATGTCAGGCAGCAGGCTGCCGAGTAGGTGGGGGCAATAAGTGCCTCCATTTTCGCGTGCTGGGCAGTGCACTGGGGCGGGCATCTGACGGGCCATGCTGGCTAGACACTGGAGTTCAGGGTATAGAGCGTGCATCACTTAATTTTAAAGCAAACAGAACTTTTAAGAAAACAAGTCTGGACAACTAGTGAAAGCCTGACGAGAGAAGTCTTTGGCCTCTTGCCTGATGGAGCTTACACGTCCTTCGTCACAGTCGTCTTTTTGCCTTGCTCTGAGAAGCTTCAAGGCCACAGGCATCTGGGTGGTTGAGGGCCTGCCTCAGCCAGGCCCCGAGGTTGTCAGTCTGCAGTCCCTACATCCATTCAGATCATGTAAAAATGTGAGATTCCACCATCTCCTACCTGACAACCGCCGCTCCGTGAAGCCTGCTAGGACATGAGCCCGGCCGCATTCATCAGCCCAGGTTCTCATTGCTCCTGCCCCACGTCTGCTTAGCCCCTGCTATTCTACTGTGTTCTCTCGGCGACATCACAACTGGGCTCAGCACCAGCAGCAGCAGGAAGAGACTTCAACTCGGGCCTCGCACACACTGGCATTCGATGAATGCTCGTTGGCTACATTTCTTTACTGTGGATTCCGTTTTCCTAAGAGAGTTGCCGGCCCGGTCAATCTTCAGGTCATGCGGGGTAAACAAGCACCAAGTCGTCCCAACACCTGTCAGAACAACAGAACCTACCCCTCCTCTTTTGCTTTGGGGACATGATGAAATCCACGTTCTACTGTTCCACAGGGCCTGTTTAACCTTGCTGGATGTGTGTTTGGAAGAGACATCTACAAACAACTCAAGTCACCCCAGATGCTAGTGGGAAGGACTCACGTTTTAGAGAGATCATTTACGCCCTCTCATAAGGATGAGTCGAAATTTCAAAAACCACTCATATCCACTGGCATATATTTGGCCATTTCCCCCATGTCTACAACTTTTGCAGAAAAACCAAGATGGCAAGGACCAGCAACATGGCAAACAGGTTCGTACCATAAGGGTCTCCACCAGATACACGGTCCATACGTATCACTGGGGTCCAGAGAGAAGGCAAAACAGAAAGCCCACAATGTTTCCCAAGGAATGGAGTCATTGCAGGTGCCGTGTACCACACTGCCTGCTACCCATGTGCCAGTCTCCCAAGTATATACATTCACAATCTCCTGGGCGGAACAGATCCACACAATAGACTGGCCACTTCCTACAAACCAGGGTGTACTCAACTCTTGGTCTTCCCTGGGCCATCTCAGAGCACGGCAGCGGCGTCTTGACTGCCCGTTTTCCTATTGAGATGAAAAGAGACTTAAAATCTCCAACAGATCTACTTCCTCAGAGATGATGGGTATGGATGGCCCCCCAACCACCCCCCTCCCAAAACAAGAGGCTATACAACTTGAGGATGCCTTTTCCCCTGTTGTTTTAATAATCCCAGGCATGTGGATGTTTAGAGCCAGCTTACTGATGGCCATGAGCAAGCACTCGAGTTGGGGGCTTTCGATCCGCAGAGTACTCCGGATCCCTTTGTCCTCTGGCTTGGCGGGAAGGTTGGGCACTGTTCGACTTCTTGGCTGTCTTATCGGTGGGAACGAAAATAATCTATACCTGCTTGACGGAAGCATCTGTCTGCAGAATGAATGGACCTAATCTTGCTGGTGAGAATGGAGCGCATTGCTTAAGCCTTTCGCTTAGAAGGGCACTAATTAGACTCCTCTCATGAGTAATTTGCTTACAGGGGCGATGGAAACTAGAAGCCATCCGAGTTCCAAAGATACAGGACTGAGGTGCTGATGCAAAGACGTGAATGAAATGGGAAGGAGGGGCTGTGCTTTACGATGCCACCGTGGCAGGAGAAACGTGAACCCCAAACAAAACGCAGAGATCTTAGCCCAGTGCGATACAATCACTCAAAAGACCATCCAGGAGCCCCAAAGCCGCCAGCCCCTCGCCGCCTCTCAACATTCACAAGGATGCCCTTGTTAAGGCTTGATTAAAAGCAGGGATGAGCCCAAATACACCATCGTGAGCTGAGTTCATTTAAAGGAAAATGACAAGCACAAATCTTCATCATTTTTTTTTTAAGTTTGTAAACAGCCCAGAGGAGGAAGCATCTAATTGTTGAAATTCTGCTGGCTTCTCTGTTGTGACCTTTGGTATTTGTGTATATTGACGGTCTCTAAGCCACTGCACAGAAACACCTTGAAGTGTCACGTTTTAAAAATGAGCCTTCTTTTCTTTCTCCTGCGCAGCGTGGATTATCTTGGCCTTGTCAAAATACATTCTCTAGTTAGACGTTGGAAATATTTCCCTCCTGGCTCCAAAGTATTGATTTTTCTTCCTCACTCGGCTCCGTCAGTCAGCCGACGGGGTGAGAGGTGAAAGTTCACCCGGCACTGCTTGGCTTTACCTTCCTATTAATGTCATGCCCTTTCCACATTTGCTCCGTTTACGTGCTCACCAATCATACAACACAGGGGCTGGCCCTCTTCCCCTAGAAGGACACGCTGAAGTCAGTGCCTGACGTGACCACAGCGGCTGGACCGACTCCCTGGGCACCCGAGGGGCCCAGCCGTCTGCATCCAGCGGCTGCCTCTACTCAGGCTGCCCCCGTCTCTGGAGGTGCAAAGAAAAGGAGGACATTGCCCACGTGCACACAATCCTGTGAGCAAAGGTGACCTGTTTTGTTTTTGCTTTTCCTGAAGACCCATTCCACCCTTTACCTCAGGGAACCCACATCCAACTCCAAACCTGGGGAGGGGGGGATGAAAAGCAGCGAGGGAATGATCTCACCCAGCTCCCCGGGGGCAGCCGGCCTGTGCCATCGAGGCTGACAAGATAAAAGTAGCAGTCTCTCTAGGAGCAGCTCGGGCAACAGTTCTGTGCCCGGGCCGTAGAGGGGGCTGGTGGGTTCCTGGCAGGCAGTCTCTCTGGCAGGTTCTCTGAGCGTGAGCCCTGCAGGAGGGCGGCTTCTGACTCCAGGACGAGTAACCAGAGGGAGGAGAGGAAGCGCTTTGGAGCTCCACCAGGTGATGGAGAAGAGTGAACAGCAGAAAATGCAATCAAGAGGGAAGACCACAATCTCGGGTACAATTTGTTTTTATTTTACACACGGCGACGGGGAGACTCTATGGAGAGGAATCCTCAGGAAGTCTGGAGAGGCATGTTAATAATTTGCTCGCTGTACACAGGGACTTCCATCACGACAACATTGCCATACACGTGTCACGCCATGTCATCTTTTGCTTGTAAATTACCCATGAAGCCACGTAGGTCTCTACATTTACAAGGACAAGTCCAAATACAGTGCCAACAAAATCAATAGAACACTAAAAGCCTCTACTGGGCCACAAGATAGAGGGTGCACGTCAGGGCGAGCGGTCCACGCTGGGGGTGGGTTGGGGCTGGGGCTGGGGCTCCCGCTCCCCAAAGAGCCTCAAAGAGGTTTGTAGTAACAAGAATGCAACTGTTGGTGGAGCAGTTAGAGGTGCCGGTATCACAGCTGGGGCTCACCCCCACCTCCGGGTGGTACCCACACAGTGAGGCACCTGTGTGTGCAGCAGAGGGTGAAAGGCGGGCCTGCTTTCGCCACTGGCTGCCCCCGCATCTGGCCACACGGCTTTGCTGCCATGTCCACGGGGCAGCCACACGCGCATGTGTGGGGCCCTGCCTCTGGTCCCGGGAGTCATTTTCCTGATAAAATGAAAGAAAAAAAATTCCCCCCAAAGAAGGTACACTTCTACCCGTCACTCCACAACAGCTGTGTAGTCAGGAATAAATTAATTCTCTGTTAGGTTCATGAAGTAAACGGGTGCTGGGTACAGAAAAGACTTGGGGAGCTCCCTCTCCCACCAAAAAAAGCAAAATGCACCTCCACTTTACCACACGTTGCTGTCTACTGGATGCAAGAGCATGGTTACCAAACAAGGTTGACAAGAGACGGGTGTCCCTTCGTCCCTGGAAGGTACATACACCATCTTTATACATACAATGTGCATGCATGGGGCATAGTCACTTCTGAGCACACGGCCAGCGTCTACACAAAGGGACGGTGCACAGCTGTCATGGAGGCACAGCGCACGTCACAGCAGCACCTAAAGGGCGTTCCCGCGGTCCTCACTGCCTCCTACCTTCCTTAGGAATCCACAGCAGGAGGCTCCCGGCCTGGCAGCTGCGCATCACCTACGTCCTGACTTTGTACATGAACAGCTCCCACTCTGGGTTCCCCTGTAGACCTGGCCTGGTCTTCGCTGAACCTTAAGAAATTATCTCTTCTCTTTAAGAGACCATTGTACTCCAACAGCCAACCCCCAAATTATGTACAGATTAAAGTTTGTTAGGACTAATTCATACAAAGTATGTGATGACAGCGCCACGCGGAGGAAACAGGGACGCCCAATGCAATGCTTGTTCCACTACCGACTCCCGGGGTCTACAGAGGGTCCTGGAGCTAACTTTCTAGGGGCCCTGTTGGAGAGAGATGACCTCTTCGCTTTCCTTGAACGGACCGCAGGGAGCTTGAAGGCTGGCCTGTGATGATGCCATGATGAGGGCATCCGCCACCCACACGGTGCTTGCAGCTTCAGGAAGCTTCCGAGGAAAGAGTCAGGTAGGGTCTACATTAAACCAAACCAACTGCTCCCAACCTTACTTCTTTCTCACAAGAGTGAGTTCCTTAAGAGATTGGTTCCACTGCCTGGTTAACCTCTAGATCATAAGCAGTGAGGATCTGAATGTGAGACCACTTCCGCAAGTCACGAGCCTGGAGGTGGCTGGGTTGTCGGCACTCTGCAGGGCACTCTGCAGGGCAAGCATTGCTCTCTGCTACTCTCTCAGGAAGCTCACACAGCTTGGATGTTCTGAAAGCTGTGGCTCAACTCTAGGAAATGAGATGATTTTCCAAGCGATCACTGGAGGGGAAGAGAGAAAGCAAACACGTGGAATTCCATTGATCCACATAAGAAGGATGGACGGATCGATGGACAGACAAATGGAGGTAGGGAGGAGGGCAAGAAGGCAAAGAAGGGAGGGAGTCTGAGAGAAAGAGAAAGAAAACCAGAAGCATGTAAACACAGAACTTTCTTGGTAAACAATAGTACATTTCAGGTAACCTAGAGAAAGAATTTCGGTAATTCTGACGGCCACTATACCTCTAAACCCAATGTCAAGAGGGCAGTTCCAGGTATTTCAGTGGAGGGGTGTCCCTGAAACCGCTGACCTGGGTTGGGATTGCAATCACAGTGTTGACTGATTGCCAGGCTTCTGTGGCGCCCAACAATGGGAACCAACCACCGCCTTGCCCTACCTACACGGGGTGGGAAACCCACGCAGTGACGGGGCGGCCATGTCTGGTGGCGCTGTGCACATGCTCTAGTCAATGAGTGGCAAGCCGGGTCTGCCCAGAACCGTGCAGAGGTGCTGCGGACGGGCCTGCCCTATGACGCCCGTGTGGGCAGGGGCACGCTGTGCAGGACGGGGCCTCAGACCACGAAGCGGTGCTCCTTGCCGTCATGGGCCATCAGGATGACGTTGCGGTTGGAGGTCCAGATGAGGCGGGCCAGGCGGAGCGAGTTGTGGGAGCCGGGGGAGGCAGGCTGCACGGGGGGCACCTGGTAGGTTTTGATACAGCGCAGCTGAGGGGCCGAGTTCAGCATGCCGATGCTTCCCAGGAGTGAGGTGTTCATCTGGAGGGAGACAGGGCGACACATGAACACTGATGAGTTTAGGGGACACACACTGATGGACAGTCCCCATCTCCTCCAGGAGGAGATTCAGACGTAACTAAGAGCTTACTCAGACTCGGCAAGGAGCTCGTTTCTAACCGGCAGAGCATTGCTTCGCAGAAGGGCTCTCCACTCCGGCAAAGAGCGAGTCTCGGAAACCCACAGGGGCAGTTATACCCTGCCCTATAGCGTCACTGCGAGTCGGCATCGACTCCGTGACAGTGAGTCTGTGTGCTCTGGAGGAAAGGCCTGGCGATCTACTTCCCAGCACTAGCCAACGCAGATCCACGGAGCTGCAGCCACCATGGAGATGGTGCTGAACCGCGCAGGGCTTTGATCCACTGTGCATGCGGTCACCATGGACCAGAGGCAGCTCCCCAGGTGCTCACAAGCACCACAAAGGGCACCCCAGGGTGTCCTTGAACTTGTTCCCGCATGTCTGCCTGGGATGCGTGCACACTCACGCAGACACACACACACACACACACACACACAGAGAAATTCGAGGTGTGGACAGGCTGACCACAGCAGAGCCAAGTGATACCAGAGGAGTTGAATGGCAGGACCAAATCCAAAGGGACTGGGCAACAGTGGGCACTGAGCAAAACCCCTTCACGCCTCCCCTCCTTTAGCTAGCCAGGCGCCGCAGGAGCGCGTGTCTCTGCAGGGAAGCAGGAGCAAGTGCATTTCCACCCTCCCCTTGGCTCCTTCTGGCAAATTCCGTCCACTTTGAGCACTTACTGACAGTGATCTCTTTTGAGCTGGTATTTGCATCTGGCCAAGTCCCTCCCACCCTCATGTGGTCCCTTAAGAACAGTGACTTGCCAGTTAGGGCCCGTGGACCATTCGGGTCAGGGGATTGAATCTTGGACGCCATCTGATGAACCTTTCTGTTGTGAATTGCACTTCGCGTGGTTTCCCGGAAGCCTCCCCTGCGCCGTGATAAATGGTGTGGGGTGCGTACTGGAAACGAACCCGGAATCTCGGAAATAATATTTTTCCTGGGTGCTCCTGTTCATCTCCAGTTGTCTTCTCCGGTAAAAACCCCGCTCTGCCAGGCAAGATGGGAGCATGTAGATTGTGACCTCATGGCCAGTGGTGGCCGGCACCCGAGACCTTGGCAAACTCTAGACGTCACAGAAGGCCGGGCGCTGCTCTCACACCTGGCATGCGGATCAGCTCGGCCCATCAGCCGGGCCTTCTCGGCAGCGGGAGGGTGTCAGCAGGCGTGAATCATGGCATCTCTAGCAGGCCGTGTGCAGCCTCGCTGACATTTCCACAATTTAAATCATCCTGAGTAATAACCCTTTTAAGATGACTAATGTTACTGATTTTCCTGCATTAATAATAGTGCCGAACACAACACAGAGGTGAAAAAAAATCACTAGTGTACGAGGTCACATTTTAAAACCAAATGCGTGGTTCTAGTTAACTCTTTCCGCCAAAGTTCATCACACACTGGAAACCGAGCAGGACGTGACAGTTATCCCTCTTTCCTTCCTTCCCACCCTGCCCTCCAAACTCCAGAAAAGAGGAGGGGAGGGGAGGGGAGGGGAGGGGAGGGGAGGGGAGGGGAGAGGAGAGGAGAGGAGAGGAGAGGAGAGGAGAGGAGAGGAGAGGAGAGGAGAGGAGAGGGAGAAATCCACCCATCAATGCCGGGCTGCTCTCTGGAGGTTTTCAGAGCGCTTAACGGCACATAACGGGGAGATGGGTTTCTGATCATTCTCGCTTCTACAAAGAGCGAGAGGCCACCATAATTTTGTCCTTGGGCACACTGGCTCCAAACGAGCCAGAAAATTGCTAGTTAATGTGAACAGGCAGGCTAGGCTTATTTTAAATCTACTCTCTCAGTTGATAAATAACTATAAAGTATGTCTCATTCTTTAGGGATTTCCTTAGACAATATGTACAAAACTTGACTTCTGTTGGTGGCTCCAAATGCTAGGGGCATTCCATCTGCTCGGACACGTCCATATCTGTACGTCTTCACGCCCAGGGCAGGTGGGCTCAGAGAAAGGCGACCAGGGAGAGAACACCTCGTGGCAGTGCTGGAGATGGCGCGAGAGCAAGCAAACCAACCATCAAACAAAGCCACCTCTGCAGCCGTCCTCCCTCCTTTGACAAATGCCTTTGGGAAGATCCAACAGCGCTGCACCCCTGCCCCGAAGAGAGCTCCGTGAAGTGCTAGGCGGTCCAGAGGAGAACACAGCTGGAATGAAATGACCCCCTTACTAATGACCGTCAGGTCCTCAGGGACTAGCCTGTAGCCTCTTCCAATCAGGGATGAACGGAAGTAGCAAAGGTCAGGATCCATTTCCCCAGTGCGCTCAAAGAATTCTTGTGGAAAGAGTGGCGGTGTCCCAGGGCATGAAGGTATGCTGGACCAGCTCCGGGGACAAACTGTGCCCCCGTGAGGGACCGTGAGGCCTGGAGACGTGAAACTACCTGGAGCTCTGGTTGGGGCTGCAGAAGCGTTCTTTCTGCTCACACAGATGATAAAAGCTTACTGGAGAAAATTCAAATGGGGAAGGGGAGCAAAAATCCCCGGAAATCTCACTGCCCAGAGCAGAGACCACCACTGTTAACAAGACGCTTCCGTTCCTGCATACATCTCACACACACGGAGACACAGCCATAAGGGACTACCCGTAATGGCTCCCGTTCACTGGCAGCTGCACTGTCTGCCTTTCCATTCGGGCCCTGGGGGTGCTCTTCAGGCTCCTGTCTACAGGCCGGCATCACTTTCATGTATTTTCTTTAAATGGCCAGATAGTCTTTGTAACTCCCACCACACGACTGGGTAGGACTACGCAAATGCGAGGTGTCTGTGGGCCACCAAGGGGACTGGATGTCTGGCTAGTGATGTACATAGAGTTCATGGCACGGAGAGGGGTGGGATCATGTAAATAGGGTATGTGGAACTCCAACATGCCGACAGGTCTGCTTTGCCACCCCATGAGGTTGAAAGGGAGCTGCTTCAGAATCAAGAACTCCCTACCATCCACGAAAGAAGAGCCAGCAGCAGAGCCCACACTGTACCCTGAGCCCCCTACCCTGAGCCTCCTGGATGCAGGACACAGAGCTGTGAGGCCAGGGCAGAGGCCGGGAGAAGCAGCAGCACCAAGAGCAAGAGCAGACTGGCGGGCTTCTCCTCAAAGGTCAGTGGGACAAGGAAGCTGAGTGCCTGCAGGCAGGAGGGGCAGGAGGCTCACTTGGGGTGCACCTCCTGGGCATTTGTCCAGGGAGCTAGGATTGCTGACACCCACAGCTAAAGCCAAATGCCTCGGGCTGAAGCTTACTGCTGAGTGGAGCGCCCACTGAATGTATGAGCAGCATTAACATTGACTGGGGCAGAGGCCAAGGGCTGTGTGGCTGAGAAGAGGCACTCCCGGTCAGAGAGCTGTATCTCTCACATGTCTGATCCAGAATTGCAGCCTGCTGACGCCATCACCATGCATATGGTCTGGGGTTCCGTGTGGCCACTGCAACAGATGATCAAACCAGCAGAGAAGTACACAATGACTTGAGAGGGATGGCTGGTATCAGAATTGGCAAAGAGAGGGTGGGGCCATGTCTGGCCTCTGCATCATAGGAAGAACTGGCCTTGGCCTGATGTTGAGTTTGTTTCTCCTCTCCCCTTGTGAAGCCAGATGTGGTCAAATACCACCTCCAGGTCATTTTTACAGCACTATATTTATAATAGCATACCCATAAATAAAACCATTACCTTCCTCAATTTATGTGGTAGCTACCTTATATACTCCAGTATAAGCCGACCCGAATATCAGCCAAGGCACCTAATTTTACCACAAAACTGCATTAAAACGTGCTGAAAAACTCAGCTTATACACAAGTATGTACGGAACATAATCTGTTGTCAATTTGAGACGTAAGAGTGAAGGGGTGGAGTTTAGTCCGTGAATCAGGTTGCACCCAGCTTGATGACCTCATTTGGAGGTGCTAAGGAGATAGTTTGTCGGAGTTGGGACGCTCGCTCACTCCCTGCGAGATATCCCCTGCTGACAAGACACAAGGAGTTAAGTACGCTGGAGCTCTGGAGCCAGAGGAGTCCCGTGGAGACCTCTGCCCGCGCTGAGATGCTTTCACCCACTGGCCTGTGATCCTCCTGCATTTGGCATCATTGCATGTGTTTCGTGAGTCTCAATAGGGCTTTATAGATTGGTATCAGATGTATGGGCTACTATCGGACTTATGGACTTGATCCGGATGGGGTTGGGATGTTTTCTCCATATTCAACTGCCCTGTCTATAAAGCTCCTTCTTACACGAGTGTCTATGAACTTGCTTCTCTAGTCAACCCAGACTAACACAATTTGTTGTTAGTATTTCGGAAGAGATAGATTTATCTGATGGAGGGGTGGGGTGAGACCTGTGGATGCAACCCACCTCATCACCAACTCCCCTTGCTCACTGGGCACACTAAAAGGAGATACCCACGCGGAAGGAAAGGAGATGTTGGAGAGAATGGAAGTGTGCGAACGGCTGCTAAGCAACTCCACTCAACACCCAAGTATTCTTCAAAAGTGGAAAAAAAACCCTACAGACTGGATCAGATTTTTGTGACAAGGGGCTCATCGCTGCTAAAATATACAGATAGCTAATACTTCACCAACAAGACAAGCTGTCCGATCAAAACTGAGCAAGATGAGCAGACACTTCGCCAAAGAAGATACCCAGGCGGCTAATTAGCACATGAAGAGATGCTCGTGACCATTAACCATCAGAGACCCAGATCTAAGTGACGGTGGGACAGCACCCCCCCCCAGCCCCCTCAAAAACAACACTGATGAGAAAAACAAATGTTGGTGTGGTTGTGGGGAGATCAGAAGGCTGTCCAACGGCAGAACCACTGTGGAACTTGGCATGGCCCTTCTTTTAGAAGATAAAAGTAGAAATACCACAAGGCCCCAGACCCTCAGTCCCAGGTCTCTATCCTAGGGAGATCAGAGCAGCGGCGGGAGCAGACACATGCCCGCTCATGCTCACTGCAACGTACCGGACAATAGCAAAATGCCAGAAATCACTTGAGTGTCCATCAGTGGGCGAATGCATCGGAATGTGGTCCGGATTATACAAAGATAAAGAATAATGAGGAATCCACAAAACTTCCTATAACATGGGGGAATGTGGAGGATGCTTTGGTAACTGAAATAAGTTGATCGCCAAAGGTGAATATTGGATGGTATTACTGTTAATGAATATCAAGAACAGGTAGACACATAGAATGCCACACACTTTGGTGTGTGCCCACGATGGGAGATAAGACTCACACTAGATGGTGGGCATGTGTCCCCTCTGGTGAAGGAAAGGCAAAATATGATATGACCCCGGGAATGAAGACACAGCCAGGTAGGTAAGAATAAAGGACAACCAGGGTCCGTGTTACATGACAGGCACAGTTCTGCAGCAAGAGTAACAGCCATAAACACTGGAGAGCGGTTACGTAAGTAGGGAGGTGGGAGGGCAGGTGGGCATGTGTGCAGGAGCAGATGGAGGCGTCTGTGTCTATGTGCTGCATGGATACTCATCAATACAGAGGTAGCTGAGCTCATGGAGGCACAGTGATGGAAACGCTGAGACCTGTCCAGACACCTAATGAGACTGAATTTCTGAGCTCTAAGGCTACATCTCAAGAGACATCTAGGCCAATTGGCCCAACAGTTCAAAATGTTCTCTATCCTAGTTTGGGGAAGTGCAATGGGGGCCTTAAAAGCTTGTGAGCAGCCATCGGAAAAGGTACAACTTTGGGTTTTGTTCCATCTGGAGTAAAGGAGAGGGAACCCAAAAACTAAGGAAGCAATGAATCCACAGGACTGACGGCCCCCACAAACCCTCCTCTACTGAGACCAGAAGGACGGGACGGTGCTGGCTACCACTAGTGACCACTCTATCAGGAGGCACGACAGAAGGGCCCAGTGAGAACGGGAGGAAAATGTAGAACAATAAGCAAATCCTGGTGAGCCTGGTGGAGACTGGAGGAACCTCTCAGACTACCTCCCTAAAAGCTCCCTCTCACCTGGAACTGAAGTCTCTCCCAGAGGTCACCTATCAGCTGCAGCACTGAAGTCCACAAACCCAGGTACTCCGCAGGGCACCTTGTGTTTTCCACACACATGGGTGTTCCGGGCGAGTACATCAGTGCCACTCAGTCAACACCAGTCTTCATTGACTCTAAAACCAATGTCAGAATTTGAAATGCGGCCCCCTCTCCGCATGCCAAAACGACCCCGCCTTAGTCTTGACGTTCTTCAGTGGAAGGCCCAGAGCCATCTGACAGTGTGGCAATGGTGTGCTTAACATAAGGGTTCCGGCTGCTCCTTCCCTTGCACTGGGCAGTTGATTCCTTCTTCATAATCTATTTAGTCTGGAAGCGCCACCAAAATCTGCTCTGCTGGCCTTTGAAACACCAATGACAGAGCTTCCAGCATCACAGAAACACACAGGCCACTACAGTAGGGCAAACTGACAGACAAGTGGTGGAGACATCACACGAAATGCAATGAATCCCCTCCCAGAGGCACAGCAGTCTTTTACTTGAAGTTAAGACGATCCGGAACTTCAGCATCTGCTCATACCCTCTCTCAATACAAGAACACTTTGTTCTAATACACTGGCATGCTGTGATGCTCACCATCCTAGCACAATCTCTGAAGACAAAATGGGTACATAAGAAAATATGGTGAAGAAAACGGATGGTGCCTGGCTATGAAAAGAGATAGCGTCTGGGGTCTTAAAGGCTTGAAATTAAACAAGCAGCCATCCAGCAGAGAAGCAACAAGCCCACATGGAAGAAGCACACCAGCCGGTATGATCATGAGGTGTCATCAGGACCGGGTAACAGGCATCAGAAGACCCATAATAAACAAAAACATAGTGTTGAGAACAAGTGGGGTCGGAGCAGAGACCCAACGCCCATCTGCAGACAATGGAACATCCTCCCACAGAGGGGTCACGGGGAAGGGAAGAGTCAACCAGGGCACAGCATAGCACCGATGAAGCACACAATACTCCTCTGGTTCCTCAAGGCTTCCTCACCCCCACTGTCATGACCCCAGTGCTGCCTCACTTCGGAGTAGACCAGAGCATGTACACAGGTACAGATAAGTGCTCACGACACATGGAATCAGGCACAGGAATGGGAATAGCAATACCAGAAGGTTGGGGGAAAGGAGGGAGAGGTGGAGAGGAAGGGGGAGCCAATTGTAATGATTGACACATAACCACAAACCCCCCTCTAGATGGAAGACCAACAGAATCCATGGAGGAAGGGAGACAGTGGTCGGTGTGAGATATGAAAATAATAATTTATAATCTATCAAGGGGTCACAAGAGGGGGAGGGGAAAAAAGAGGAGCTGATACCAAGGGCTCAATGGAAAATGTTTTAGAAATGATGTCAAAAATGTACTAATATGCTTGACGCAGTGGATGTAGGTATGATTGTGATAAGGGCTGTGTGAGCCCCACATAAAATGATTTATAAAACAACAACAAAAGAATGTAAGAGTATAGAAAAGAATGATGGCGACAGAAGCACAACTATGCCTGATCCAATCAATGCATGGACTGTAACGAGAGTTGTACGAGCCCCCGATAAAGTGATCTTTAAATAAAGGTTAAAAGCAGCAGCAGCAGCAGATCCAGAAAGCTGTATGGAAAGGACTGCCACTGCCTTGCATCGTGAGCTCGTCCAATGGACGTGGAGGCCGACGGTCGCGTCTCGTGATGTACGGTAACAAGTACACGGGATTCCAGGAAGCGCACTGGAATAGATTTGGAAGACTTAATGAAGTCTTACTAACACACAACCTTACTAGAGCAACCGACTATTAAGAGGTTGGCTGAGCAATGAGTGCTAATGAGAAATACTGGTTGGATAATTACTCAAGAGACCAAGGAAGAGGTTTGTGCACAACCTTGTCTGCACAGAGAAGAGCCCTAACCTAAACCGGCCCCCACCCCCAATAAATCATGTCTCCACGTGTGTCCGTGGGTTCAAAACACCATCTCCCGAGTCATGGGTTTGTGAAGCAGTGTGGTTAAAGAGCAGAGAAAGGCAAAGGTGCCTTCGAGTTTGTTTCCGTGCTCGGCTATTTTCCTTTGAACATTTTCTTGGTCCTTGGGCAATTGTGGCCCACGTGGTCTCCTGCTGAGAAGCACGTTCCGCGTGGGTGTGCTTCTATGTTTTATAAACCAAGCTCACCTCTTAGGGGATCCTGGAAAAGTCTTCCAACTGCTAAACTCCTTCACATGAGCCTTCATAGTCGGAACAAGTTGGACAAGCGTGAGGAGACTCAAAAGGAGAAAGCCGGGCTCGAACACAAACCCCATGAGAAGCAGGGGACCCCTGACTTACGATGTCCAGCCCTCTCCAGGGAAGGCCAGCGCTTAGGACTGGGGCTTGCCTCTGAGGAGACCCAGGTAACGGTGACCCCACGGTGCCTTGTCCTGCGCCACGACCACTTCGGGACAGAAGTACCGGGACCCACAGGGTCTTGTTGCCGGCTGAGTTTCAGAGCAAGATCACCAGGTCGTTCTCCGTGGTCCACCGTAGTCCTAAAGCTCCACCGGAAGCCTGCTCAGCATCACGGCAACGTATGAACCACCACTGATGGGCAGCTGGTGGGTGCGCTCGGTGTACGGGCTGGGAATCGAGCCCCGGTCCCCCGTGGACTCCCACTGCCCTTGACACTTGGTAAACGCAGACTGAATGGAACTTCACACAGATGCGCCTCAAGAACGGATGAGAACATATAATAGGAAAAGGTTCACCTCAGAGAACAAGCTGCTATAACAGAGGCCACCACGTCAGGCTAAGCAGAAGCAAGCGTTGGCAGGTAGACGCTTTAAGGGAACATTTGCTCTAAGGGCCCACTTCATGGACAGCTAATGGGCTCATTCTGGGGCTTCTGCCCTCGAAAGTCAGAGTCCTGGGGAAGGACGCACTAGGGAAGATGAAGCCCAGGTGAGACCACGGAGGACGGGAGACAATGTGAGCTAGTTAAGATGCTGCAGATATGTTCCAGATGAAGCATAATGAGAAAACAGACAGGACAATGAAGTCAGACGGAGAGTAGAAAAAGTCCGTGACAGATTTGGAAGTTGTCGTGCTTTAATAGCATGTTGTTAATTAAGCAATTTATTGTATCCATTTTACATCTTATTAGCTATTGATTTCTTCAAACCAGCATCAAGTTGTACTGAAGCCTTGCTTAAACTTTTTAAGCCCTCAAAGCAATAAGACCCAAGCTCATAAAATAGATTCGGACCTTGAAGGTAACAACACAATCTTAATTTGCGTGGGGATGGGGGAGGCGGGAAGGACAACACTTACCAGGAAGAACACAACCCACTGCTGTGGAGTAGATTCTGACTCCTAGGCCTACCAGATCGAGTAAGTGTGCTCTGGAAGGTGCCTGAGGCTGTAGATCTTTCCACTGTGGAGTGAGGGGCTGATGAGGCAGCTATACCTACTCCCCAGTTGGTAGCCCAGAGCTTAACCTGCTGCACCAACAGGGCTCCTTCTCAGGACCAAAGGAGTAAGTTAGTTAAAAAGATGTGAGGGGGTAAAAATGCAATGGAAATTTCCTGATGAGAATGAAATCAGATGTTATAAAAATGAACAGCTCAAAATCAGTATTTATTTTACTCAAAATGAAATGTGGACACTGCCATGAATTGCCAGCCAATGGTGGTCGGATTCTTTAGGGAGTGTTCTGTGGGGAGTCCAGGATCCAAACCGCACAGCGATAATACGAACAGAGGGACAGTCCTCACTGTTTTCCCTTCATCCTATGAAGGGTCAGAGCGGCAGACCTGAGACTGCATCGGGGCTCTGACACGCTCCCTGCCTGACCACCACTTCACTTCTGCCCAGATGGGCCGCACACCACGCCCGTGCTGACTTCTGAATCCTCCTACCTGCTGTTCCTCCTCTTCCCCTTCCTCAGCTCCTGGCAGCCTGCCCAGGCTGCTTTTTCTCAGGCTCCCCTCTCGCACTGCAATGGCCCAGAAGGGGCCCTGTGCAGATTGCAAACGGTGTCCCCTGGCGCCCTGCATGCTAGTCAATGCCTAGTACTGGATGTTTGTGGCAGGCAGGGAAGGAGAGGAGATGGCAGGAGGGCGGGGGTAGGAGGCGGGGGGCAGGAGCTCAGTGGGATAGAGTCAACTCGCACCTAAAGCACGTCATGAAATGCCTTCGCTTACCTGCCAGAAAGAAATGTGGCTGTCGGTGTTGGAATAGGTGGCAAGATATCGTCCATCAGGAGCAAAAGCCACCGCTGTGATCGGTCCCTTGTGTCCATGAATTGTCTGAAATAAAACCCAGAAGTCCTTATTTAATGTGTGCACACCAAAAGCATGCATGTCTAAGACATCATTTCACAGATATTAGATGCTGTTCTAGTCTTTATTACATTTTGCTTATAAAATCAGGATAGAAAAATAGGAAAAGCAGTCAAAGTTCTCTCACCGATATATCAATGGGTTTCAGTCTGTCCCTGGTGCAGCCAATGAACATCCCCTTACGTCCACTTTAACAAACCCAAAGGAAACCCACAGCCACGGAGCCAAGGCCGGCTCATAGCACCCCTATAGGACAGGGTGGAATTGCTCCTGTGAGTTTCTAAGAGTAACTCTTTTTTTGTTTGTTTGTTTGTTTTTTGAGAGTCACTATGGGAGTAGAAGGCCCTGGTTTTCTCCCCCAGAGTGGCTGGTGGCTTTGAACTGCGGACCCTGCAGATCCCAGCCCAATGTGCAACCACTACACCACCCAGGCTCCATGTCCACTACAGGAAAGAATCTTACAGTTCATGAGGAAGGCAAAAAATGGACACCAATTCTATCCAGGAAGCTGGCCTCTCTCAATGAAAGACAACTAAAGCTGTGTCACAACATTCTGGAAGGAGCTCAAGGTGCTAATGCCAGCTCCTTGATCCTTCCAATTTCCATGGTTTAGGCTTTGTTCCACACCTAAACGCTGTCTGAGCACAGGCAGCCGCCACTAGCAAACACCCCTGCATGTGTGTTGGAGGCGCAGACACATGTAAATCAACTACTATTAAAAGCAAGTTAGCCAGGATCACGTTGAGCCTTTGTCAAATAGCTGTCGTTGATTTAACCATGGATAAGAAAAGGACACTGGACTTTAGGCTAGATCTTTGCTAAAAGGCCTTTACTAATTAAAAATTAGACTCAAGGCTTATGCTGATAGTCAGAGAATTAACAGAACATTGTATTAATCACCATCCACTCAATTATTAAAGACCAACTGAACATTAAACAATCTTCAGTCCAGCTTATACAGTGTTTGCTAGTGGGAAAGACGGAAGTAGCAAGCTCATCTTTCCCCTGAGGGTCAGGGTTGGGCGGTGGTTTCAAACTGCTGACCTTGCGGATTGCAGCCCAACGCATAACCAGCCCCTCCCCTGCCCCGCCCCGGGGTCCTCTTCTTTCTACTGACCGTGTGCCTTGGGCAGGTGACTGAACCTCTGTGCTAGTTAGTCTCAGAACATCCAGGCTATGGAGCAGGGATGGTGAAGATGATGATGGTGATAAAACCTGCCTCATGGGACTTTGTGAAGCTTAAATCAGGTAATACATAAAGATGAAGGGGCTTCAAAAGGCTTTGGGGGGGGGTCAACTCAAACTATATTGAAATGTTTCTATGAATTCTTTGAAGCTCCCTCAAATATTAAATGTGAAAATACTTAAGAATTTACTAAATTGATGACCAGATAAATCTAAGCAAGCATGTAGCTTGAGCACATTGTTTAATGGAGAAGCGAGAAGGCACAGAGGGGAAAGGCCCTGGCCGCCTATACCAGCATCGGCATTGGCTAGCTAAGGGCTGCCCAGGGACATCACACGAATTTCAGATGGTGACAGTGTATTAACCAGACGCGGTAACTCTCCATGGTGCTGGCCCGATAATGTGGTGCTAACTTAAACAGCGGAGTGAACATGCTTCATAATTATTCCCAGACCATCAGCTTAACACCATTTATACCAGAGTGAGAATTACTGTAGCTCACCACCCTGGTGGGGGGGGGGGGGTGTGCAGGGGAAGGGAGGAGAGCCAATGATGACATGGGAAAAACTGGTTATTTCCACCTCCAGGGTCCACTAAGTAAGCTCATTGGGAAGGGACTTTTTTCTTTAAGTAAAAGTTCCGCTACGCTGCAAATCTGACGTGCTGCTGGCTCCTGAGCTGATCTGAGGTTACTTTATGGTTATTGAGCTGGTTATCAGCAAAGCCTGGCCTTTCA
This sequence comes from Tenrec ecaudatus, assembly GCF_050624435.1. Taxonomy (NCBI): domain Eukaryota; kingdom Metazoa; phylum Chordata; class Mammalia; order Afrosoricida; family Tenrecidae; genus Tenrec; species Tenrec ecaudatus. Next base: position 19,548,395 of record NC_134544.1, read on the forward strand.
AAGGAGCTTGCAGATGAAAGGTCTGCTCCGCACGGCGGCCTCAGCGAGCAGAGTGCACACAGCATCAAGGTTTCCGGCATCTGCTCAGAAGACTGGAAGCCAAGCCAAGCCTTTCCTGTTGTATGGCGGTATCAGGCAGGGCTGAGTGGAGGTGGCCACTTCTGCCAGGACCCTTGTTTGGGCTTCATTCTGCCCAAAAATCACTTCCTTGCATGCTCAGGGATCCCAGAATCCCTCCCAAGAGGGGCCAGACGCAAGGCCCTTTTAAAGGAAGACTGGTCCTTCTTGAACGCCCTATGGTCCAAACCTGTGTAGAAGGACTTGATCTGCCTTCTGGGTTTTGAGTCTCTAGATTTCCAAACAGAGAGGCGCACCGTCTCAGCAGCCACCAGGCACGTCGATAATAATCAACAGTGATGTCTTTAAGCTGCCATGTGTAAAGGATGTGTAAAGGCAGACATGTACGTCCCTGTACTCTCGTGAGAAGCCTCCCAAGTTAGTCCTCACGGCCCGGGATGCTCTGTGCATCTGCTTCTTTGGAGGAGCCATCGGTCTATTCGAATTTCATCTGAGACCTTCATCATCCATGGAGGGCGACCACTTAGAACACCAGCGTCAGCAATATTTCGGTGTTACCTGAAGACAGCGTTCATTAGGTTATCTAGTGGCTCTGAAAGCAAACTCACTTCCAGCGAGTCAGTCCTGACTCAGTGTCCTTACAGCACAGGGTAGAATTGCCCCTGTGGGTTTCTGGTGCTGTAACTCTCGACAGACTGTCTCATCTTTCTGTGTCTCTCCCAAAGAGCAGGGGGCTGGTGCCAACTGCAGGCCTCGTTGTTAGCAGCCCAGTGCATAACTCACTGAGAAGATCCTGGGAAATAAGTTCTTGCTAGAATTTCTTATGCTAATCTACCCAAATCGTCATCATCATGCCTTGTTTTCTGTTACCACGTAACAAGAATTACTATGTAACGGCGCATATGTTTGCTTGACGGTCAGTACTTTCAGATCTAAACGGAGGCTCAGTCTATGTGTCTAGTACTACATACTTCATTCTCATTCTCCAAATGACGGCTCTGTTCATTGCTGGGATCCCAGCAAAGGCTGAGTTTAATCCTGTTAGTTCATGAACATCCGTTTGGGCGCAAGAGAACTACAATTTACATCAGAAGAGGCACACAGCGTACAGTGTGTGCACTACTAGTAAGTGCCCCACGGGGCTGTCTTTTATAGCAACCCAGAGAGAAGCCGAGGGAGCCTTGGTAGCATACGGGGTCGTGCCCTGGGCTGCTAAACGCAAGGTCAGCAGATCAAAACCACCAGCTGCTTCACAAGAGAAAAGGAGGTTCTCTGGTCCGGTACAGATTTACAGCCTCAGTACGCCCCTTTGTCCTTGAGGGTGCCTGTGCACACTGGAAATGGGCTCGGTGGCAAGGAGTTGGTTTGTGGGGAGCGACGAAGCCCCCCCCCCCCACCAGATGTCCTAGGCGGTTCAGGGAGGAGAACCGCTGGAGATCTCTTGCAGGGGAGCTCCAGCCCCAGGGTCATGCACATCTCCGCCCCGCCTTTTGTTCAGAACTTGTGAGATCAGGGCAGGCAGCACCTGAACGGGCTTGAAAGTACTTTGTGATGGGACCATGCTACAAGGGAAAGAGCATTTTCCAGTTCCCAAACAACAGGTTTCCAAAAAAAGAGTAGTTTGGTGGGCTTTTGATATGCAAATGAGCATCCTGTCTTGTTCTATCCGCCCCCTCCAAATGAAATTGCTGCCTTGAAATGATAGGGATGGAATATAAAGAAATCAATCTAATTCAGGACGTGCTATGAACAATGGAGGGGAATCTTGCAATCCCCCTGGCAGGGGACCCTGCTGCCTGGTCCCAGAGAGCCACGGAAGGAGCCGACGCTGTCACTATGCGCAGGCTTGTTGGGGGCGCTCTGTCTGCCAAGCAGCAGAGTGAAGCCTGTGGAACAGAGAGGGGCGAGAAGGGTTTGCTCAGTGGTCATGGAAGCCAGTCTGTAGGAGGGCATTCTCCTCACAAAGCGCCGCCTCTTCCTGGGTCCTTGCCATTCAGCTTCCAGATGACAATCCCAACCTTGAATTCCACCCACCCCCCAAAAAATACCCTAAAAAAATACGGCACGCCTACACATCTTCAGAGGGGGAACAAGAGCAAAAGAACATTTTGTATTTGTTTTTATTTGCAGGTCTCATCACTTTTTTTTAAAAGAGGGTAAAGAACCCAACAGAACATTTTCCTACCTTGAAAATCAACATCACCTGGGAGTGGAGCTTCATAAAACATGAGTATGCAGTCTTTACTAAAATGAACTGGGGGTCTGTGAGGCGGAGGGGTGTGTGTGCTGAAATAGACCTTGGTGCTGGCAAATATTTAGGGGCTGAGACAGGGTTCCCCTGGTAGTTGGCTTTCTGGGGGAATCCACATGGTTGGTTCGGATTGAGACAGGCAACTGCAGTTTGAGGGGCACCTGATAGGTCCCCAATGTGTCTGCCCGGAACCTCTGCTGTGCCGGAAAACCCAGTGATTCCGTAGCAGAGGCCGTTTCCGAAGGAGGTGCTGGGAGCAGGCATGTGTGGTTCAAGAGCACCATGTGACAGGTGCCCTGTGCGTGGGCCAGCCTGTGCCCCAGTCCTTTTGTGGATGGAGGCTGGGAAGTGGTTGAAGCTCTACTCTCATGTGCAGGGAAGGGTGGACCTGGGAAATGAAGGCAGAGCCTAGGAACCCAGGTGCCTTAGATTGTGACGTGGCAGAACTGGGCTCTGTTGTATTTCTAATGAGCGTGGCTTCCAGGCCTTTGTGAGACACCTCTGAGAGGGTGTGCATGGCCAACCTTTGGCAGTAGTCAACGCTTAGCCATTTGCTTCAACCAGGGGCTCAGGAAGTGAGGACCGAGACCGAAGAAACACCAAAGACCCACCCAGCCACCAATGGCCTCCTACTGATGTCAACATCCGGAGCTGCAGGCTGTCTTCCCTGTGTCTCAGGCACTGGCCACACACACTAGCTTCTTTCCCACTCCCCAGTTTCCAGGAGGCCCCTATTTCATGGCCAACTGGCAGGGAGGCGAGGGCTCTTGGGTTGGTGCGGCTGTGAGGCTGGGAGAGGGGAGTGGGGGGAGGACAGGGGAGGGATGAAGGGAGAGACAGGGGGAAGGGGAGGGGTGAAGAGGGAAGACAGAGTGCCATTTCCACAGAGTTTAAGAATTAATTTGTTTTAAGAACACAAACAAAAATAAACAACCTAGATGTGAACATTTCGTCAGCTATTGAAGGTTCACCCACTCACGGGGACAAACTGCAGATTCAGCAAATCATCTGGACAGGGAGCGACGCCATTTGACACCAGCACACGGTCATGCTGGCTTTGGTGGCCGGTGAAACTGAACGGCACTGGCAGTAGGCCCTGGGCAGCCCTGTTTGGGCCAGCTCCCGCAGGCCAGGTGAGGCCCCCAGGTGCACAGAAAAGTCACGTGGTCTTTTCTGTTGGTGGACAGGGCTGCCTGAAAGGAGGCCAGAGGGAGGAAAATCTATTGTTTTCAACTATTTCCAGAGAAGAGTTCAACACCCCACCCCCCTCTTCCTCAAGGGTTCAAGTTGCTGTCAGGGAATTTCTCCACTCTGTACTGCTGGCCTCAGCAGAGACGGAGAACAAGTCTCTCTTGGGGGAGGAGGGGGCGCTTTTTTACAGTCTTGGGAACTATTAAGCAACTTGATGCTTTGCTATTTATTTATTTTCTATGTTCAGTATTAAAAAAAAAAATCTCAGTAACTACAACCTTTCCTTTCAGGACTCATTTTCCAACTTGAATAATTCTATGGCCCCTCAGCTTACAGATGATGGTCCTGAGGTACTGGGAGGGGATTCGAACCCAGACTGTCTGGCTCCAGGAGCTGTGCTCGCTGCCATTCCTCGGTACCACCTCACAGAACGCCGCCGGGGTGAGAAACTACAAACCCTCATCCCCACTCGGTAGTTCCCCTTCCTGGTTCTTACCTGTGCCCCAAGAGAGACCACCCCTGCTTACAGCACCAGGATGCTCTGCCTGGGCATGCGTGCTTCCTGGCGTGCCAGGTCATGAGCACATGGAGGGTTATTGCCAGGCTTGGCCCCAGTCCATTCCTCCAGCCTGCAGATGAGTGGGAAATGCCTGTGTTGAGGGGGCTGCTCTCCCTCACTGGGGACACGGCAGACAGAAACTGAAAGTACCAACCCAAAGGAATTTTACCCAGGGCTCTTGTTGGCTGGGCCACCTCCCAGACTCCAAACAGCCCAGTCCAAGGCTGCCCTCGGGCAGGTTACAGTGATCCTGGGCCCAGAGTGGAGGGTTGGAAATGAGCTGGTGATCGCTATATTTTCTTATCCCCGTTCTATGCTACAGAGCCAGCCTGTTAGAGAGATTTTCCAATCCAACAGCACTGCATCTATTCGCTGAATTATTTTCTATTGCCACACAAATGAAAAGATATACATCCGGAGGGGAAACAAGCAGATCTGGTATCATTTTAACATCTTAATGGAAAATAGATTTCATGATAAATATAATAAACTAGGCCAGCTTAAAATTTATCATAAGATATAGTGCTTCCAGTAAGCAGACTCTCTATTCCTTAAAAATAAGCCAGTGTTTATTGTTTGTTTCTGTCATTGAAAGTTACTTACATGTCATGTGGGGACAAATTAGGGCATCTTGCCAACTAGAGGAGCTTTCCAGTATTCACACATTGGCAATCCTGATGACACCCACCACAGCGGGTGAAATTTCATCTGTGCGGAATTTACACACATGAGCACACACACATACAACACCCTTACCCAGAAGTAGTAAGAGCATACAGGCTCAAGACTGATTAACTGTTGTTACTTTGGCATCAGAGGTAGTTCCAGATTTTTAAGACACTGAGCTGTATGTATTCACCAATATTGATAATAAATTATGAATTTGATTTCAAAAACGAAGATCCACAAATGAAGGGGGGAAATCTAAGACAACTGTTTCCCATTAATTTTGTGGTCACCCTAAATTCCACTTCTGTACAGAGTTTGCACTGGCTTCAAGAGCATCTTCCCCATTGCTTCAGATGAGAACCTTCCAGATTCAAAGAGTACATTGCCCCCCATTCCCTCCTGTGTCTAAGCTTCCACCATCCTTTTCTGGCTGCGAGTTATCAGGAGCTCATCAAACACACAGACTGCCTCATCTTTCCCTGTGTCACCAGGGAGAGGAGCAAATCTTCTCAGGACGAGGCATCTACCTACAGAACATCCAACTGAGCCATCCTAACTGATAGGTCCTTTCTCTGCAAACTGAGATGATCAATTGCACAGAAGCTTGCTCGGATAAGTTTTGCTCCTAACCCCAACATCACAACCTTCCAGGTCACCGTGCAGTGTGGTTAACACCAAAGACTCCCCAGCAGAATGGCAGCACCTTGTTAGTTTGTGAAGGGGCTTTTACACCCCAAACGGTAACATAAGTAGAAAAGCTAATTAAAGATTCAAACCATAGCATTTTTATATGATTCAATATTTAGAAAACAGGTAGAGAATGAATATTACTGATAGTTTCCTCAAACACTGGATGGTAGTATGATTTAAATGACAAACAAAAGGGGCATTCATTTGATGAATGTTGTCAGTACTTACATTGCTGGTATGAAATAATTACACAATTAGAGTGTAACTAGCAAATACATAATGTTCTTTTCAGTGGTTCTAATATAAGATCTATTAAAACCCATGTAATCTCATTGCCAATGAGTCAGGTCCCATTCAGAATACACCTACAGGACAGGATAGGGCTGTCCCATAGGCTTGCAGGGCTCTATTCTTTTCAGTCTTGGAAGCCCCATGGGGTAGCCCTACCCTGTCCCACAGCGCGAACATGTGTGCGAATCGGATCGATGGTGGCGGTTTCGGGGGGTAATTCTCTGAAAGCAGGCTTCCACATCTTTCTCCTGCGGAGCAGCCGGTGGGTTCAAGCTGCAGTCAGTGCAGAATCACTGTGCTACAGTGTTAAAATGAACATCGCTTGGTGTTGTGTAAACTCAGGTCACTAAAACCCTGTTGCTAAATATGCCAACGAGTCCTAAGAAAATGGGTGTGCCATAAAACGATTCCATGCTTTTCCCCAAAAGACAGAGGAAATTGCTCAAAGCAACACTGCCGTGCGAGAACAATCTAATTTTACACTTTCCACCTGCATCCTCTCCCAGTCCCGCCGCCGCCTTACATAACAGGCCCTGCTAGCTGAGGCCAACAGCCTCTGCAGTTCTAATCAAAGGCACCTGGCCTGGAACTCTGCATTTCCACGGGTTCTGGCTCCGGGTGAGGTGAACAGAAGAAGATCATTGGCTAGGGTAGGTGGGCCTGGCCTTCACACTTTCCCCGCCCCCCCCACGTCTCCACCGCCACATTGCCTGGTTTAGTGCCCATGGCACAAACATCACCTCATAGAGCGAGCACGGATGCCAAGATGTTTTAAAACAAAACATTTCAGAAGGTTTTAATAGCCGGGCCCAAAAGGAAATGACCTGAAAGTGTTCAAGAAAACTGAGGTGGCTGCAGGTTGCTGCTGGGGGTGCCCTGGAGTCCACTGCACAACAACCCTACTTGACCAGGACGTGTACGCCGCCAGCTCTGGGCACACAGGCTTACGTCGGAGAACTGATTATTAGCATCTTCATTAATGCACCACACAATGGAAGAAGCCTATACTTCTTATGGGTAGATTTTCTTCTACCTCTGCAGCTTACTAAAAAAGGAAATCCACTTCACCTGGAGCATTATTCCACTTAATGTTCTAAAGCACGAGGTCCATGTTATCAGTTATGTTCAAAACATGTCAAAGCATAAACATGTGAAAATTGCCCTTCTACCTTTGAAGTCATCTTCAAAATTCTTTTAAATACTATTGATAAACAGTACAAGAAAATACTGCTGGTGGACTAGAGCAATCAGCATGGAGAAACCTTCAGCAAAATAACGGTGATCCTGGCGGTCCCTCCTGAGCCACTTCTAGCTGCGTCTGTGATCACCGTCACCTTACAACCCAAACCAAACCCACTGCTGTTGGGCTGATTCCACTTTGATGCCCAGCAAGGCTGCAGGACGGAGAAGAACCGCTCCATGGAATCTCCAAGGCTGTTTGTCTCAGAGAGCAGCTGGTGGGCTTGAACCATCGGCTTTCTTGTGATAGCAGCTGACTGCTCCAACCACGGTGCCCCTGGGGCACCGCACGCTCACCTAGAGAATTACAATTTGCTCTTGGTTTGATGATTGGGCAAGTCACTAAAGGTTTCTGAGCCTCAGTTTGTTTTCAAATTCAGGATATCTGCCTGCCTAGCTCAGGACACATATACTTAAAAATGTTTACTGCGAGGTTCTTATGTTATTGGCATGGTGCTGATGATGTAGGACAGAGATGAGATTTAATCCCTGCCAGTGAAGGGACCAGCAGGTAAGGATGAAAGGAGGTGAACTGGTAAATTTAAAATCTGTTTATAGCTATTCCTTTCTTTTTAAATAAAAGTCTTCCAAATTGTTTTAGTGTCCACGTCACTTCACTTTTTCAGGAAGGATTTTGTGGTGCATCCCTATAGGTAATACCTAACCAACTGCTTTGGAACATTGTGATATTTTAATTTTTAAATAACCCTTTACTATTTGACTTAGAGAACAGGAAATTACAAAGAAGCCACATTTCTAGGAGCAAAAATACATACTTAAATGTGAATTAAGTTTATGACTTCAAATTAACAATACTAGACAACTTTCAAAAAAAGTTCAATTTCTCTAGTTTTTACTTTGCTTAAATTTCATTAGTTACCAACAGATTAGAATACTGAAGACATTGTCCAGTGTAATTTATAAAATGACGTACTATTACAGGTTAACAGAAAGTAATTAAAAGGAAGGTGCATATATTTGGGTATGTACTGTGTGTATTTGTGTAGATATATATATATATACACACACATATAAATATATCACTCTTTAAGAGAGTAGAGAGCATCTTTCTCCGTGGAGTAGCTGGTAGTTTTGAACTGCTGACCCTTAGGTTAACAGCCCAACTAGTAAGTACTCTGCTATCAACGCTCCCATATCTATTAGATATATTCTGTTGTCTGATTCTATTTCCCATGATCCTATTGAGGCCTTTCGTGTGTGTGTGTGTGTGTGTGTGTGTGTGTGTGTGTGTGTGTATGTGTGTGACTATGCATATCTTGGCACCAGCCAGTGGTCCTGTGTGTGATGTGTGTGTGTCTGTGGTGCCTGTGCTCAACGGGGCTTTCAAGGCTGGTTTGTCAGACGTAGATGGCCAAGCCTTTCTTCCAAAGAGCCGCTCTAGGTAGACTCAAACCTCCAACCTTTCGGTTACTACTGGAGAACACTAACCATTGTGCTACACTACCAGGAGCCTGGGTGACACTGTCAGGTAAGCATTGGACTGCTAACTGCAAGAGCAGAGGTTCACACCCAGCTACTGTGCAGGAGAAAAACGAGGCTGTCTGTTCCTGTAAACACTTAATAGTCTCAAAAGCCATCTAGAGCAGCGTTCTCAGCCTGTGGGTCACTGCCCTTTGGGGGTCGAACGACCCTTTCACAGGGGTCGCCCAATTCATAAGAGTAACAAAATGATAGTGATGAAGTAGTAACAAAAATAATGTTATGGTTAGGGGGCCACCGCAATATGAGGAACTGTGTGAAAGGGTGGCGGCATGAGCAAGGTTGAGAACCACTGATCTAGAGGGTCACTATGAGTCCCAATCAACAAGATGGCAATGGGTATCTGGTTTTAATTCAGTCAGGGCGTCAGGCTCAGACTTGGATGCTCTCTCTTTCCCTTTACACACACACACACACACATACACACACACACATGGATATGTACATATATTCACAAAGATATATTTGACTGCTCGATTTGTTATAAAGCTTCTTCAAATTACAAGAAAAATCATCTAACTACATTAATGATTACAAAAATATTAATGACCATGATCAGTTTGATTCTGATACACATCTTACTAATCTACTGGATTTAAAAATTAAATCAATGGGCGATATCCTAGATACTTTGGCGACTAACTAAAATCACTTGGTATGTTCCTAAATGACCACTACCCAGTTTTCCAAAGAAATTTTGCCTAGATGCAAAGAAAAATGAATAGCCCATCACTGAAATGAAGCTCTGTCGGAATAACTGCGTAATGTTCTTAATGTGGGAGATATGCTGGCTGAAGCCTTTGTATCTCTAATGCAATCATATTGTCTAATGATAAGCAAAACTAAAAGGCCAATTCATTATAAAATTCAATATTTGGACCATCAAACTCTTTAGCACTTAATAAGCAATTAATATTTGTCAATGAAAAATGTTTGGGTAACACAAGGTGGAAATCAATAACACTAGCCCACTTGCTGCATCACCACCACTGACAAGCTATCCAAATAACTACAATCCTTAAGGGAAACAAACGGCTTTGATGTTTTCATTCATGTTCTTCCCAAGCAAACAGGAATCCTTTGAAGCATTTTGCTGGGTTATAACTGCGACCACACTTAGTTAGTAATCTTCTGTAATTGCTATCCTGTCCGTAGCCCACAGACGTGCCTTCAGATGCCTCTCTCTGCCTTCCTACAGATGGGAGGAGAAGCATCACTCTGAGGTGGACTTACTTTACTCACTTCAGAGATAAGACTCAACCAACAGCTATCCATTTGACACACTAGTCTTCTTTTAAAGGAAGCGTGTGACGTGGAATAGAACCTCCAATTCTTGGAGTAACCCACACTGTCTGGGCTGGATGGGACTGGAGGATGCCCCAGACTATCACCGGAAACAGTCTTTAAACCTGGAGCCAGAATGACCTGAACTCTCCACCCCGCCCTAGGATCACCTTTTAGCTAAATGATAATATGCTCTCAAAACTAAGGAATCCCCAAGCGGCTTGTGATCTGATTGAAAAAATAAAAATCACCTCCACAAGACCAAGCCATCAGCAATTACTTTAAAACAAAGATGAGCAGTAAGGGGTCAGGGAAATTAGAATAATGAAAATGGAACGACCAGAACACAAATGATGCGCATGGTCACAAAGGGGAGGAATGCCAGCCATGACTCAACAGTCTGTGCAGAGATGACTGAATTCCCCGAACCGTGAACTGCCCGTCAATCTTTACTGAAAACACTCCCAAATACCGTCGTTTTTTTGTTTTTTTTTAAAAAAAGAAAGCATATGAGAAGGCCGTCTGGAGAGTCCTGAAGGCTTACTGTGTCCTACGAGGGGGTGACAGGAAGCTTGTGCCATGTAGAAAGGAAAGACAGAATTTTCCCAAGACTTTGGAAGCCCCCTCGCAGACAGGAACTTTATATTAACAAATACAATTTTAAACTGATGCTTTTCATTTGGGGATCTTTTGGGAAATACATGCCGTGGCACACACACAAAGGCAATGTATGATTACCAGTACTTGTAATCATAATTTTAAATTGCTTAATTAAGTGCTAACACAAAACCTAGGCCCCTCGTGGTGGAAACGTTTTGCGTTAGACTAGCTGAAGTCTGTCTACGTAAACCCACTGCTGGCACTCTGCCTTCATAAGCTCCCGCCCAGGACAGCCGGGGGAGGAGCGCCACTGTCACTGGCAGGGTCAGCAGGAGTTGGAATGGACTGGACAACAGTGGGTTTTGAATTTTTACCCTAACACTGGAATTTCTACCCAGCTACTCCTGCTCATCAAAAACCACCCCTTAGAACTGACCATGCGCCACTGGTCATTCCAGGCTGGCCATTAACTTCTCTTGGAAATGGTTTGGAGACTTGTCATTAGCTTGTCTTTCAAAAAGTCAGTTCTACCGAGTATGGACAATTTTTTCATTGTTCGGTACTGTTTTTAATTTTTAGGAAAACTCTGTGCAGGGATAAGAAGAATCACACCTGTAATATCCGGTGTGTCTGTGTGTGTGTTTCCATTCCTGTTCCCATAGCTGTCCGCTCGCATGTCTGTGTATTCATGTGCAGATGAGTGTTATCCCGGTGACTGCAAGAAGGGGGATCCAATCGCGTCAGGCTTTGTTGCTTCTGACGCTCAGGCTTCATCCATGTCTTCCTCTGCCTTGATCACTGTGTGTGTGTGCTCTCCTCCCCGTTAAGGTAACAGTTCTTAACATGTTCAAATTAAACCTGTGCACCGTTAGTAAACCACCTCAAAAGTGTGCGCCTGCTTTTACAGATACATAAAATCACATATACGCACACACACACACACACACACACACACATATAATTTAACGCGTGTAGCCGCTCTCTAGCTAACAAATGGTAGGGACTACATTTGCACACCAGCAGAAGGCCAGGAGTGGGTTTCTTCAACACAGTACACCACGGCGGCGGAGGCTTTTGGGTACTGCTGTAATAACCGGCTCTTATGGTAAACACTGTCATTTAACAGCCCATTAGGATTTAGTAACGCCTTGCCCACTAGACCTGCTATAGCGCTGTACAGTTCTTGCATGTAGGGATTTATAATTTATGCTGGTTTAGGTTCAGGACTTGACAACTGTGATTCACCCAAGAACTCCGAAGGAACCACAAAGCAAATCGGCCAGTAGCTCTTTGGGTCTGTGGGGGGGAGAGGGGTTCCAATGGGCTCACCGCCATTGGCCCATTCTGACCCGCGGCAACCCTGCAGAGCAGATTAGAACTAGTGGGTTGCTCAGACAGTTACCTCTTTACAGGAGTAGCGAGCTTCATCTTCCCCCAGTGATGAGCGTGGGGCTCCGCCTCGGCAAGCTGAACATGGACCGAGAATTCTGCTTCAAACATACCGTTTTAGACAAAAAAGCTAGAACCCAGCGTCCTGCTGGCCTGCCTGGAGACATCCCTGTGCGCACAGCATGGAGCGAGGGAAGTGCAGCGCTTCTGGGTGTTCAGTTTCTTGGTCACTGTGCAGTCAATAGAAGAGACTCTTCTATTTCTAGTTCTGAATATTCCCAACGACCGGCAGTCACGCCCTGTGATGCCGCAGGCAATCCAGGCATGCTCGTGGCAGTTTCTACCGACGCTGCGCCAAGTCTCCAGATAGAGAACTCATCAAGCAACAGACCCGCCAGCTGGTTTGCAGTTGAGGTGTTTGGAACACGGACCACATTTATCCACGGAAATGATGTCGCCGCCAAGAGTTGTGAGAATTCCAAGCCAGTTTCCGAAAGTCTATAGAATCCGTCATGTTCTTAGAATTTACAGTACCAGCTTGCTCTCCTAAGCACTATTTATATCACTTTCTATGGGATAAAGCACTTCAAGGTCCAAGTCAGACACTAGGAAGTTAATTATCCACTGTAGACACCAGAAACTTATAGTTACTAACATCTCCAAAGGGCAGTGGGGTAGGGAGCGTCGATATTTTACTGGGACCATGAGGGGGATGTGTGGATGGCAGAGGAATGGGTCCGACTGTCTGTTTTGAGCATCCAGATGTAGGCTTCGTCAGAATCTCTCTGCTGAAATTGGGGAGACACTAGGCACTGTCCCCTCCATCACTCCCTGGTAGAAATGAAATGATGGGGCTAGTGCAGAAGGCAACCAGAGGTTTCCTGGGTGTGAGAGTCTGACTGTGCTTATGATGTCTCTTGGGGTCAGCTAGGAGAGAGGAGACCTAAGATGTGTTGCATGCAGAAAGACGGCCAAAGGCCTAGGGGAAGAGAGAGGGGCCTTTGTTGGAAACCCGGAGTAACAGCGTTCAGAACAGGAAGGAGTTAGAGGACACGGGGTGACGTGGGGAGCAGGGCGGTGCTGGCTGGAGACTGAGCTGAGACACGCTGAGAAGGGGGTTGGGCTTTCCGGTGAGCACAGACTGGGAGCAGACTTACGCCCAATGATGACCATGTTGTTCACAATTTTGCTGGATGACATCCATGACCAAAGCTATCGCGCTGCCCTGAGATGGAACTTTTCAAACACCGTCATTAAATATTAAATCCATATACCTATGCATTTTATAGTGCATGGAAACGTTAAAGCTGAGTAACAATAGGGTTTGGAGACTTTCAGGGAACGACACGTCAACAATTGTACAGAATGGCAAACAACTGGATTGTTTGCTCTCTGAATATTAAAGTATAACTAAGACATTGGAAAAAGCTCTACTGAAAACACTTCCTTTAGAGTCTAACAGACCTAAATAGCTAGTTTTTTTGGAGGCCTCTAGGCCTAGTGCCTTAATGGGTTAGATTTGGGGCTGTTAACCGTAAGATCAGTAGTTCAAACCCAGCAGCCACTCCTCAGGAGAAAGCAGAGGCTTTCTGCTCCCACAGACATCAGCAGTCTCAGACCACTGGGCAGCTCTCCTCTGTCCCACAGGGTCGAGAGGCGTCAGAACGGACTACATGGCACTTGAGTCTGTGTTTTGTTCTTTTCAGTATGTTTCCCGTAACATCCTTTATCACATATATGCTAGAAGGCTTGAAAACAGTTTGGGTTGAGTAGTACATTCTACACGAACCACCAAATGCACAATGGTTGGTTAGCGAGGTTCCCTTGCCTTCGAGTTTGGCTTCTGTGAACCGCAAGTCCATCTATGCTGACAGGCCGTGGAAACATCAGAGTCTCACAATATGATGTTTTCTTTGATTTCTGGTCAGTTTTCAACCACAGTGACCAGCTGAAACCACCCTCCGGCGGCGGCATGCTGATCTCCTGGAGCGCTCAAACAGAGGGATGGCTGTGTGTCCACAGGAAGCATCCGTGCACCAGCGTGCACAGTGGCTGAGAATGGGAAGCGCGTGACTTTTGATGGCTGCACACACAATGACAACAGCGAGTGACCTTGAACAGCAGTGCACAGAAATACATTTATCACTGAAATGGCACGCTGACTGCCAGTCAATATATGCCTCTCATTTGTTAGGGGGCCTCTCCTGCTGAGAGGCCCTCATCACAATTTGCTTTTACTTCCTGGGCAAATGACAACTAGAAAATGAGGCAGTTTCTTTCTTGGCCAAACTTAATCCAGAAAAAAAATGAGATGACAGCTGCCGCCACTCAAGCGTCGCAGGGCATTCCCCCATGTTGCGTCTTCTACATATTCCATCACCAAACACGACAGCTGGCAAGTGAGGGTACTTCCTCTGTCTCTGCCCCGCGTGCTAAGAAGTGGTGCAGAAACATAGAAGAGGTCTTGCATGCAACGGCACACCTTCTAGCTGATGCAATCTATATTTTCAAGTCAGTTGAGGTGTAGGGAGCAAATAAACGCTCGATTTAGAGGCGTTCTTGGACAGACATGCTTTAAAAGAGCCAGCTATTATCTCCTTATAGGAACAACTAGCTCCGGTTCTGTATTTTGATGATAAGGAGTCTTGATGTAGTTTACTTTTTACTTTTCAAGATGCAAAACAAATGTACATTCACTGAGAAAGTGCACTGCTGGGCAGGACGTGTGCCCACGAGCCAGAACTGACTCAGCAGTGGCCGGCACCCAGGCCAACGCTACAGGGGAATGTCCGACGCTTACCCAGGGCCGCCTTCCTTCTACAGAGAGTTTTTCTGATCCAGTGGCGTCGAATCTTGCACACAACCGCTCACGGGACACTTACGACCAACATGTGCGAGTATCACAAAGCAGTGGGGAAAAGATCCTGTCCAATTAAAAAAATTAAACACTAGGAGCCACCTAAGTGACAATGGGCATGAAAATCTCAGTAAGCCACCAGGCGTATAGAGCAACTCCCTAGGCAATGACTTTTTCCAATCACTGTTGTCTTTGGATTTTCCTTTCCGCAAATTGGCTACACAATTTCTGGTGCAGCTTCTAGGGGGCCAGCTTCTAGTTAAGGTTCCAATGTGTGCTTCTCTATGCAGAAGGCTGATATTTGTTATTAATAAGTAAACAGGTGGAAAATTCTGGTGAGGAAGATAAAATGAAATTTTAAAATGCATACACATGTGTGTGCATAGGCCATCCCCCCAAAAATAAGACCTCCAAACTGAAATACTAAATGATTTCCCTTATCTGAACTAATTCCCCGTATACGAAATGATTCCCCTTATCTGAACTTCTGAATAAGGCCAAGTGGTGGGGCAGAAAGCAGGTTGAAGGTCTCCCGGAGTCAGTGCCTGCACTGTGAGGTACAGACACAGTCATGTCTAGAGTGTGGCATGGCTCCAGACTGTCCTCATCTGCCTACACATATACAACCCTGCGCTTACAAAGGGTGAAGTGAATCATTGTAAAACCGCACCTCACCAAAGCCACTAAGATATGTATGGGAGGATGGGTATGTTGGATGTGTGAGGGTGTGTGTTTGCTGTGTAGTTATGGATGCTTTTGTTGCTCCTGGCTGGAAGTTCTGAGACGTGGACAAGCAGAAGGCTAATGGCTCAGAGCAGGAGGGAGGGCTGACTCCCAGAATACATTTACTCATTCTCCATCGGGTCTCATAGGAGATGCTCCAACCATTCATTCCCCTGGGGACCCTTGACCACAGTCTACCATTTCTCAGTACGGATACCTTTCCTGTAAGAAGCCAGCTAGAAATGCTCTTTTCCTTGAATTCCTGTTTGTTCTACTCCGGGAGACTATTATATGTGATAGGAACATTTCTCCGTTGACAATAAGCTATATATTTGTGCCCAATTCATAATACCGGCTATGGATTCAGCAGAGCTGCTTCAAACCAGTCCTAACTTTGTTGTTTTCAGAGTGCCAAACCTAAAGTTGCCCGTCTTACTGTGCATTCATATTCAATTCAAAAGAGAAGGGTGTGTAAAATGCATTTAAAAAATGCAGGATCTACCAACATAAGCTTCCGTCTGTCAAAGATTCGAACCCAGCAATTTATGGAGATCCATATTTAACAAACAGTGAAGTGCTGGGATTGAAAATGCACCTTTTACATGAAGAAAATGTTTGGGTGTTTTTTCTCCCAGAACAATAAAGCTGCAAGAAAATAATAAATTCACACACTTTGCGCGCGCGCGCGTGTGTGTGTGTGTGTGTGTGTGTGTGTGTGTGTGTGTGTGTCGCTGCTCCCCCTGGGCTTCTCCTCGGACTCTCGGGAATACAGGGGCTACAGAGAAGAAAAGCGCTGTCGCTTCAGCTGCCAAGTCTCCATAGCACGGCTTCTTCCAGAAAGTGAGACTATAAAACCACCACAGAAGAAAATGAGTTCGCCCGTTAGGAAAAATAAACCACCCACAGAAGAGGACGCATATAATTAAAGCAACACCCAGCAAAGGAACATCAAGAGGGAAAAAATGAGTAAAGGGAGAAAAATTAATATGTTTGCATCATCCTTAATTCATACCCATCTTTATTAAGAAAAACAGGAAATTAAATAATATAGGATTGGTAAAATTGGATATGGAAAATAGATCTAGGACACAGTTCAATAAAGCTCCTCTCCTTGGCCAATGAACAAATTCCTCTAAAACTATGAAGGCAATTCTAGTTGGTTCAAGTAAGTCCCAACACAGCTCTTTCTGGTTGCTAGCTTCTGTGGGCCGATTCTGACTCAGAGCGCCCGTCCCCACAGCGGAATGAACGCGCCCGGGCGGTCCTACACCAGCCTCGCAACCGTCCTTCGGTTTGAGCCCACTGGTGCAGGCCCTGTGTCCATCCAGCTTGTTGAGGGCCTTCCTCACTTTTGCTACACCTCTACTTTGTGAAGGTCTCTCCTGACAACAAGTCCCAAGTACACGACCAAGTAAAGAACATTCTGGCTGTACTTCTTCCAAGACAGGTTAGTTTGTTTTTCTGGCAGTCCATGGTCTTTTTAATACTCAATGCTCTAAAAAACAAACATCACGGGGCTATCCTGTCAAGAGTCTAGTTCATACGCATTGTCTTTGAGCGGTCCCATACGGCATCTCCAAATACATGTATGGATCTGTAAATACTTAACACTCCCGATTCTTCTTATGTTGAGACGGTTCCCGGCATAGGGAACCCTTCTACCAGACTGACTCGATATTCTGGTACATGCTCTCTTTTTCACGCGGAGGACAACCTCAGATATTGGAAATCATGAAATTATAACATCCATGTGACAAGCTATTCATATTGGTACTTCGATCAAAATTCAATGCCATCAAGTCAATTCCGACTCACAGTGACCTTAGAGGACAGGGTAGAACTGCCCCTGTGGATTTCCCAGGCTGTCTCTAGGGTAGAATGCATTTTTCTCCGAGTGGCTACGGTTTAGAACCGCTGACCTTATGGTCGGCACCTAGCATGTGACCCACTATGCCACTAGGGTTCTCTCGCACTGGTACTAGGCTGGCAAGTCGTTGGCGGCAAGTGATTTAATGTACTAGGGAAGAACCCAGAAACATCAATGATAAAGTCTACACTTTCCCAAATATTTAATCTATCTGAAAAGTTAAACGTTTCTCATATTAGAAGTAGAATACAGCTCATTTCCTTAGAGGGTCCTTTAAATAACATGAAAATCCATGTAAGATACCTTCTATGTAGGAAACGTTAGAAAACAAACAGTACAGGAAAGATACGTGGAAGTTAAATGATCAATTCAAGGCCACGAAGGTTGCTGGTTTCAAGTTGGTGGATAGAATTCAACAATTTCCCTACACTCGTTTTCCTAGCGCATCCTGTCTCATATAAAGCTATGAAGCGTGTCCTCGCTGCCATGTTTTAAGAAATTCTACACTGAGGTGCTTTTATTAAAAAGAATGTATAAAGAATGGGGGCTAGGCCTACAGACGCAGGGGCAGATACACGTGCAGGGAGACAGCAGCACTTGGCCTTGGCCTTCACGATGCCCAGTGCAAGAGGCTCAGGAGCATGGACCACTCTGCAGCAACCTGCAGTTTATACCCCATCTCTGATAGGCCTGGCGGACAGAGGACCTATCGGAGCTTTCCCATATGCTGTTGCTTCACCAGGTGGCCTCAACTTGTGTGTTAGAAGGCCCCTGATGTACAAGTGGACACACACCTGATTTGCTTTTGCACCTTTGCCTTTGCTTTCCAGAGAATGCAAGGAAGCCACAGTGAAGTGCAGGGCGGCTTTACCCTCGCCTTTCATCCTTCCCATAGCGACGACCAGGACGACGGCTTCCCCATGAGAGCCAGGATAAAAGTCGGTTTCAAAGAAATGCATATGTGTGCACGCGAGCACACACACACAACTAGGGGACTCATCATTGGAAACAAGAAGACAAACAAATAAGCAAACTAACTAACAAACTAACAGAAAATGAGAATGATTATCACCCCCACTTCGTTTGGCTCTGGCTGTACACACGGTATTATCACGCTGCTGTCAGCCTCCAGCTGCAACCAAGATTAGGCTGGCTGCTCCCATCGACACTCACAGCCTCAGAAACCCTGTGTTCTGAGGCCAGCGACTGGATGGCCATGGTGGCTAGTGGCCAGCAGGCACAAGGAGCCCTATTGGCACAGTGGTTAAATATCGTCCTGCTACCAGAAGCTTGCAGGTTTGAATCTACCAGTGCTCAGTGGGAGGACCAGGAGGCTGTGCACTTCAGTAACGCCGTACAGCCTCGGGGGCGCTATGCGGCAGCTCTACTGTCACACACGTCACTGTGATGGCAGTGTGCTTTGATCTGGCCAGCAGCAACTAACTCATTCGCTAACACTCCTATTTTTATTTTTCTCTAAAAATGCAGGCATCTAGAGATCTGTCCAGGTTACCAAGGCTAATGAAGGTGGGCATTTCTACAAGTGGAATGATCTTTAAAGTTTGGGTTCTGTTTGTTCATTTTCAAGAAGCTCCACAAAGCACCTTGTCCCACCATCTCTCTGGCTGCCTGGGTCCCAGCGGCTTTTCCCCCAGGCAGTGAAATCACCTGGGGGCGGGGTTCAACACGCTTCCTGCAGCAGTCCCTCCCAGGCGTCCAGTGAAATGGCCTGAAGTGTACCCTCCCGTTTCATCCCTCCAACCGCACCTTACAAAGGGGAGGGTGACCGCCATTCTGTCCTGCCCCCAGGGAGACGCCAGGATGGAGGCTGTTCTTCCAGCACACACTTTGGCTTCGCCTCAGATGCTGACAAGGGTGATCCAACACATCATTTTCTACATCTGCCATGATGATGAGATTATTGATCAAATCAGACCGGAAAACACTCTGCCGGACACCACAGAGAAGGGTATATACTGGGTCTCAAAAGTAATCGCTTTCCTTTCTCTGAACGATTCAGTGTTTACCCAGGCTTGTTTTAAATCTGCGTTAAAATAATAATTGTCTGGAGTAAGTCACAATTTTTCAAAAACACTCAGGGAATTAAGACTTAAAAAATTCTCTTTCACTACATTCAATGGCGTTGCTTCTGGTTAAGAAATGTGTCTCTTTCTCTCTGACTAAGGTGAAGACTGGTGGTTTCCTTGATCCCCTCTCCCCCTTCTAAAGCTGTTGAAGGCACATAGTATAGACCAGCACACGCTGGTTTCCCTTCTTCAGAGATGCTTTAAATTATTTAATAATCAAAATAAGTTGGGTGCTTATATGCCGCTGCAGGCTAAGGAGAACGAAGAAGACTGCACAGAAGCCAGGCCCGTGGGCACAAGTACCTCTTCTATTAGCAAAGGTGGCTCGCTTTCCATTCCTATCACCACTGGTGGCCACAGAGTCAATTTGGGCTCACGGTGACCCCTATCTGCGATCGAACAGAACTATGTTCCCCGGGGCTTTTAAAGGGCAGGTTTATCCAGAGGAGATCGCCAAGCCTTTCTGCTGAGGCACTTCTGGGCAGACTCAGGCCTCAGGCAGGCATGCTGCCCAGGGCCACTGGGACTCCTTCCTCATTGTACTGAAGGGGTCCTGTTCCCCATGGAGCCCACTGCCCCAATGCTGAAGTGAGAGCAGAGTTGTTCCCAGGCACCATCTAATTTCCCATGATTTCTTGGTTTATCAAGTGGTTATTATTATGTTATGGTATCCAACCTTCCATTTTCTTGTTTGCAGCTATTTGTCCAAACTAATGTTAATTTTAACATTCTAGAATTAAGGACGCTGAAATCTCTCTGGTAATTTTGGTCAGAATGGTATTTAGCTTTTTATCTGAAAATTACATTTTTTTTCAGAGTTTCAGTAACTTTTAACCTACAAGTAAGCCTCAGAATCTAAAATAAGTCTTACCCCCTTCCCCCCCTTCCTCTATTAGTACCTACACCAGATATTCAGGTTTAAGTGGACTCTAACTTCTCCATTTATTTAGGTTCATCTGGAAACAACAAGAACAGTAAGAGAGCAGTGATCCGCCTTTAGGAAAAGAGCAGACAGATGGCTACTAGCTTCTTGAGAGTAAGATCAGATCTGTAGGCAATCTATATGCCCAAACACATAAGCAGCACAAGTATAAATGGACGAGGGTAGGGAGGCTCACAGATAACTTCTCGGTAAACACTGCTGGTCTCACTTCAAGACCTTGGGTTTGAGATGATCAAGAGTCAATGCAGGCAGTGGCCAATCCCCATAGGTGCAGAAGCTCTGAGTGCTTGCCCTGGGGTCTGGTCTCCACTTGGAGGGACCACCAGGGGAGACAGTCCTTCGGATCCAGACTCGGGTCTGACCCAGGACTATGGCTTGGGAGAGGAATCTTCTGATGTGTACTCCCTCAGGGGGTTGATGATGTGAGCCAGCCTGGTGTTTGCTACAAACAGGAGGTGGGAGTAAGGGGACCTTCAGCAAGTAGGGACCATCCAGATGGATTCCAGTTTCCTTAACTCCCACCTGAGAGAACTCTTACACTTTCTGGTCTCAAAGACTATGCTTTAAGAGCTTGGAGGGAGAACGAGTGAGGAGGGAAGGGACAAGAGAAGAGAAGCTCCGTGAGTTCACGGAGGAGACGGCACGTTCAGACACAGACCCTCAGTGAGTGACGGGCCAGAGAAGAGAGCTGGGCTCTCAGAGAGGGCTGTTTGCTGTGGACGGGAAGAACCTGTTGTGTTGGAACCCACTTTTAAGACACGCCTTTCCTGCTGTTAGCTCTAGTGCAGAAGAATGAGGTCCTGGCTGTTGGTCAGCCTCGGTCCCCAAAACACCCACCCACCTTTCAAAACGAGATCGTTTTTGCTTCTCATAGTCTAGTTTAAACAACTTCAAGTCAATGTGCGCTTGATGAGCTGCTGATAAGGCTAAGGTAGCCTTCAAGGGAATGCTAGGAACAGGGAGGGAAACGGGCACTTGTGATATTCAAGGAGCTGATGTCTAGTCGTGAGATTAGTTGGGGGGAGCACTTTTCATAGGCTCAGAAGCCAGTGTGTTCAAACCCAGGAAAAGAAAATCACTGTCCCACTGTTGGGATTCAGAAGCATCTCTGCTGATGGAGACAGCATGTGATCCTGGGGCAGAGGTTTCATTCACGTCTTTCCAAACCTCCGAGACCATCAGCAATTGTCCTGACATTGTACTGGGCATCTCCTCCCATTTGTCTTTGGGTTTGTGGGGTTCCTTCTGGTAAATCAAATATAAATAAAACAATGAAACAAGCTTCCAAACGCCCACTCAGGAAAAATTCCAGTATAAAACTGCGTGCACATCCTTTGCTTTCACGAGGATCCCACCAGTCACCAGGCAATATCCAGTCCTTTCCTAATGCTTTCCTTTTCCTCCACAGACAGGCACAGTGGAAAGTTCCAAGGGAGTAGCTAGTAATGTATTAATTGATTCAACAAATTGATTCAGCACACACACAATAAAACAGATGGTCAGGTGCTTGTTCGGCATGTGGTCAGTTAGGTACCCCTCTCCGCCCTCCCCACTACACTCCTAGAACTTTGGTGAATGAAGAGGCGGCTATGCTGTTATAGGATTTGAAAGATTTAATATGTGTTAGAGTACCATGCAATTGGATTTTGTAAAACCCAGGCTCAGTATGTGGTATGGCTGATAGACAGATAGCCTACCGACAGAGGTGCTGAAAGCCTTGTCGATTCTTATTCTTAAATCATAACCCAACCCAAACCAACTGCAAGCCGGTCGATTCCAACTCACAGTGAACCTATACTGGGTTTCAGAGGCTATAAATCTTCGTGAGAACAGAAACCCTGATCTCGTTCCCTCCTGGTGGCTGGTGGATCCAAACTGCTGACCTTGGGGTTGGCAGCTCAATATGTAACCCATTCTGCCTCTACGTCATTGCTGTTGTTAGATGCCATCAGGTCAGGTCTGTCTCCTAGTGACCCTATGCACAACAGAGCAAAAAACTGCCTGACCCCGTGCCATCCTCACAATTGTTATGTTTGCGCCCATTGTTGCAGCCACTGTGTCAGTGCATCTCGTTGAGGGGCTTCCCCTTTGTCTCACTGCCACTCTGCCCAGGCATGTCTGTTTCCAGGGAGTGGTCTTTCCTGATAGGATATCCCATGTATGTGAGTTGGACTCTCACCAGACGCCCTTCTACGGAGCGTGTGATCGTGCTTCTTTCACAAGACAGATAGGTTTGGTTTTCTGGCAGTCCATGGTACTTTCAATATTCCTCACCAGAACCATCATATAAACGCACGGATTCATCTGCAGTCTTTCATATGCACCATCCAAATTTCACATGCATGGGGGGGGGGGCGGAAAATACCATGGCTGTGCTGGGCATTCTTCAGTCCTCACAGTGACATACTTGTCCTTCAGCCCTGTAAAGAGGTTCGGGCAGCACATGTGCCCACAGAGCCTACTTTACCCATGAATCCTCTGGGCGATGAAGACGTGCACAGCCAGTGACACGAGTTAACAATTGTTATTACTTGGGGAAACTTTGGGAGAGAACATGCAAAAATGGAGAAAAATTCCCAGGACTTAACTGAACAAATGTTTACTCCTCACAATGAGAAACCACATTTAATGGTAAAAGAATGAACAGACTACAGGTAGTCCCTCACATATAAAAGGTACATGAGCTACAACAAACTGCACTTCCAAGGTTGCATGTGTGTGTGAGAGAAACATCTATCATTCATAAAACATTATATACATTTGTCATGCTTAATTTGCTGATGTGATATCAAACAGATGCAATTTTAGCTCATAAAGACAAGCAAAGATCAGATTTATAAAGATACTGTTGATTAATGGCAATGGTTATAGATGAACGAAAGGGCATATACCCAGGAATATATCTACCTATCCATATGCAATATATATCCATTTCCATATATGTCTCTATACCCATGAATGTGGCAGAGCATACAGGGGATAACGTTATGGAAACTTTTTAGACAGACCCAAACACCTTGAACAAGTCACTGAGCCTGCAGACTGAGACCCACCGTCTCAGGGGGCCCCACCAAGGTCAGCTGACATAACGAAGTTCACAGAGAATGCGCTCCAATAGTCCGTTGATGTCAACGGGGTATGTCTGACACATGTAGAGCACAGGGAAAATGCTCCTTTAAATAGTAACGGGTCACCAGTCCTAAGTGATTCATTTTAATTAATAAAGTGGTCTAACCTAAGGGATATGCCAGCTAGCAACGGTCTGTCTCCCAAAGCAATTGCCACACAATTGACTGACACTGACTCAAGGGCCTGATCCCTGACAGGCATGGATCCAGGAATCTGAAGATTATCCTGGAAATGACTGATGACTTTACAGGAAAAAGCTGTTCTTCTGAAAGGCTTTCCTATAAATTACGGCTAAGGGTAAAAATACATAGCTTGGCGCCCCAGCCCCACCGCCCCCACCCACCCAAGCAGCAGTTCCCGTGACAGAAGTACTGCTCCGCGTGCTCCTGGCTGAGCACTGCGCAGGGTGACCCAGGGAGGAGGGGTGAACTAGACACACGTCTGCCTTGGATACAAAGTCAATGTTTCAAGAGCCTACTTCCCAGACACGACGTCACATTTTTTACCATATTAGACATTTAAAGCTGTGGTTCCCGAGTCACGTGGCTTCAGTGGTCAGTGGTATCCCATTTTCAGTACAGCGAATGGCAATCCCGGCACACAAACAAAACCCCACACCCAAAATTGATTATGTCGACCTTGGTATTTATGCCAAACTTTTCTTGGATAGGAGCTAAGTATTATGTAGAAAATTGAAGTGGTAAATAAAACAAAAATCATCTCTCTTTGGGAATCCAAACTCTTGCGATCTGACTCTTAAGCTCCAGGGCCATGCGGCCACTGCCATGGCATCGCCCCTGACTCAGTGATCCTGGACGTCGGGTCCCCATCTTTCTCTCAAACAGCAGCAGCCGGAGAGTTGATCTACTGGCTTTGCGGTTCCCACCCGAGAGACGCCGACAGTGTCACTGGCTTCTTTACACTCAGATGACAGGAGTATTTCCATGTACAACAAAGGGGGCTTTCTTCTCCCCCTCGTGGGAAATCAATTTATCAGTCTACCAAGTATCTTTCCATCAGCTCATCTAGATCTGTGGTTTTCAACCTTACTAATGCCGTGACCCTTTCATCCAGTTCCTCATGTTGTGGTGACCCCCCAACCATAACATTATTTTTGTTGCTACTTCATCACTGTAATTTGGCTACTGTTATGCATTGGGTGACCCCTGTGAAAGGGTCGTCTGACCCTCTCTAAAGAGGTTGCGACCCACTGGTTGAGAACCACTGATTTAGATCTTCAATCTATTTGCTATGTATGTACGACTAAGCATTGTATGAGGGGGTTCAACAGGTTTGTGCGAAACGGAGTTAATGACATGGGAATTTCTCCACAAGTCTTCTGAAGTCCTCTGGTGGTGAGCGAGCTTGTGGTTGGGATCAGGAGAAAAGGCTGCATGGAACGCAGACTCCAAACAGCTTAGCTTAGCGAACATTTCCACCATTTCCTCCATCAAGTCCCAAGTGACAGGCAAGCATTGAACCAGAGTTGTCAATGTGCACTCAATAACAATTTTCCTCAAGTACATGCCATAGATGCCCTTGATCAACCCTTTCCTGAACTTCTGGTCCATAGATGTATTGGGGCCGGGTGGGTTGGCCTGAAGAAGCCACAGGACAGGAAAGCCAGAGAGAACGTCGTGAGGAAAAGCCTGGCCCACCATGTCTTCATGTAACTACCTTCGTATTACGTTACGTAACTGTTCATAGCCGGTGCTACCTGTTAGCCCTTGGAAGAGTCCCACTTGACCATCCTGTGTTCTGCAAGGCCCCGACTTTACACTTCAATTTGTACTTGCAATTAGGATATTCAGAGTTAGCTACTGGCATGCAAATATTCTTCTCAGCTTACTGCCACTGAGTCTCTCCTGACTCATCAGCACTGAATAGGATCGAGTAGACCTGGCCCTTTGGATTTCTGAGGTGATACATCTTTATGGAAGCAGAAAGCCTCATGTGTTTTACCAGGAGCAGCTGCTGAAGCTAAATTCAAACTACTGATCATGTGGTAAGCTGTTCAACAGGTCGTGTGCCACATAAAAGTGTTATCATTTTCTCCATTTGGATGAAATTCAAACGAAATGTTAAAATTAGCACACAAAAATCTCCCGCTTTGAGATCAGTGCTGTGTGTAAAGGCCCCACACAAGCCCACATCTGGATTCAGGCTGGACACATTAATTCTATCATTTTTGATTTCCCTCAGTTTAAGAAACCATCGGGAGACACCAGGTCTATACACAGGTACTCCGCCCCTCTTCCCACGGACAGTTTAATCCGGAAATGCCCAGTGGCTGTGGACTAAGGCAGGTCTGGCAACAGCCTAGGACACAACTTGAAGGGGGCGCCACTGAGCAGTTTCCGTTAACCAGGTATGGCCAGCACACATCCTCAACGATGATCGACTCGTGTGTGTGTGTGTGTGTGTGTGTGTGTGTGTGTGTGTGAGACGGTCTGAGGCACCACTAACAGGAGAGATGCCCGACTGAGGAGGCTTAATGAGAAGGGTAGGTCTTTCTGCTGCCACATGGCTGCCATTGGTGTCTATTCGTCTTGAAATTGGGGTAGTGGTGCGGGGGATAGTACCTTAGAGACCACCCTTATACTATAAGCCTCCTGATGCTTCACTGTCACCTTTGGTAGCCCCACAAAGATGACAGGCCAGTCCGTGGTGCAGGCCTGTGGTGCTTCCATGGCCGCACGGTGGTAACTGACACACATGGAGCTCAAGTGGGTTCTTTGACGGCGTGATTACCGACAGTGGCTGCCTTAATCAAGCTAGGGAAGGGAAAACGGAAGTTGTTATTTGATTAGTTGAATTATTCTTTTTCATTATGAGTGCTTTATAAAATCAAACAGCAGGAGCTTGAGGTTACTTTACAGTGACCAGGCCTCATGCCTTCTGTTTTAATTGATTAATATGCTTAATTAGAAAGAGAAATGGAGAGCATTCAACATCAGGCAAGTTGTACATGCATAATAAAAATCGCTGTCTACTTTGAAAGGCACGGATCATCTGGACATCCTTCTACATCTCCTAGGAGTCCGCCATGAGACACGGGTGCAAGACGCCAACCCCCCTTCCTTCCTTCTCTCCCCTGGTGTGGGGCTTGGACACCCACATCAAAGCAGGGCACTGGCACTTCTGTTCTCAGTAACACTTCGAAACTGGCAACCTGGCTAGTTTTCTGCCTGGCTTGGTTGAATCTTTTTTTTTTTTCTCTCCCAAAAGCCAACCACACACTATAACAAAAGCAATAATAATTAGTTAGGTTTATGCTTTAAAAGGATGTTCACTTTCCACTTAAAGGCAGGCACTGAATTTACATTTTATCTTTACGTTGGACTGCTAACTGCAAGGTTGACAGTTCAAACTCACAAGCCGTCCCTTGAGAGAAAGCTGAGACTGTCTGCTCACTAAGGACTTCCACTCTTGGAGACTCTGGATGGGGTCACGGTGAGTGGGCCTCAACCTGATGGCAGGGGGTTTGGTTTGGACTGGTTTGCCCCCTAAAGGGCACCTACAGATGTTCGGGGTTTGAAAACTAGTGTCACTGGCTTGAGGACACCTAGTAACTAGTGTTGGAGAGATCCTCACGGTTTAGGGATTTAAATGTTGTCCTACTTTTGTCCTCCCATTCTATCTGAGACCTTGGCACTGACGTGTCCCTGGCCACTACGGTCAGTAGTGGTAGCTGAGCACCATTTAGTTGTCTGATCTTGGTTTAGAAGAGGCTGGGTTCGTATCCTCAATGGTCCTGTGGCTTCCTCTCCTCAGAACCTTTGGTTCCCTCCATTCTCTCGCTCTAGACGAGCCAAGGCCAATCATTGCATCACAGCCAGCTGCAAGCTTTTAAGACACCAGACGCTGCTCGCCAAAGTGGGTGTAGAACATATTTATGATTGTGCTATGCCAAGCTGACCGAGCTATCCCAAGAGACTATGGTCCTAAACCTTTTAACCCAGTGAATCCATCCTGCAAGCTATTTCGGTATCTAGTGAGTCTCCCATAGATGCATGCCCTATATGTTCTATTGACTATATAAATGTGTGTATCTGCAGCTCAAACATGTTCATACATATGCCTAAAGCTACATCTACACATGCATATGCAGGCATTCGCCTATGCCTTCCTATACTAATATATGCACATATTTCTACCTATGCAACCATGCACATCTTTTGTAGTTATTATGAGTTGCTGCAGACTTATATTATCTTATAGCATTTACCAAAATTCCCTTTTTCTTGTGTCTTCATTTACACTGGCCAATTAGTGCAAACATCACCCATATTTGGCAATGCATTTCTCATCACCCAAAATAGTCAATTAAGAAGCAAAAAGAAGTGTCTCCTTTCTGTAAAGTGACCTCTGGTGACTATAAAAAAAAGCATATCTATGCTATGTGTCTATATTTATAGGTTAAGTATTAAGGTGGCAGAAGGACCTTGGGCCTCTACTCAAATACTCCCTCAATGCATGAATACTTTCTTTTATTAAATTGGAACTCTATGATGCTCACTCTCCTGACACAACTGCTGAAGCCAAAGTGGGTCAACAAGTAAATGTGGTGAAGAAAGCTGGTGGTGCCTGGCTATCAAAAGAGATAGCATCTGGGGTCTTAAAGGCTTGAAGATAAACAAGCGGCCATCTAGCTCAGAAGCAACAAAGTCCACATGGAAGAACACACCAGCCTGTGTGATCGAGTGGTTCCAAAGGGATCAGTTATCAGGCATCAAAGAACAAAAAATCATATCATTGGCTGCACACCTCCATGATAGGATCGCTGAAGACAAATGGGTGCATAACAAATGTGGGGAAGAAAGCTGATGGTGCCCAGCTATCAAAAGAGATAGTGTCTGGGGTCTTAAAGGCTTGAAGGTGAACAAGCGGCCATCTAGCTCAGAATCAACAAAGCCCACATGGAAGAAGCACACCAGCCTGTGCGATCACGAGGTGTCGAAGGGATCAGGTATAAGGCATCATCAAAAACAAAAATCTTACCATAGTGAATGAAGAGGGAAGTGCAGAGTGGAGACCCAAAGCCCATTTGTCGGCCACTGCAGATCCCCTCACAGAGGGGTCTAGAGGAGGAGATGAGTCAGTCAGGGTGCAACGTAGCACCGATGAAGAATACAGCTTTCCTCCAGTTCCTAAATTCTTCCTCCCTGCCACTATCATGATCCGAATTCTACCTTGCAAGTCTGGATAGAGCAGAGGTTGTACACTGGTGCAGATAGGAGCTGGAGGCACAGGGAATCCAGGATGGATGATACCTTCAGGACCAGGGGTGTGAGGGGTGATACTGGGAGGGTAGAGGGTGAGTGAGTTGGAAAGGGGGAACCGATTACAAGGATCTACATGTGACTTCCTCCCTGGGGGACGGACAACAGAAAAGGGGGTGAAGGGAGATGCCGGATAGGGCAAGATATGACAAAATAATAATTTATAAATTATCAAGGGCTCATGAGGGAGGGGGCAGTGGGGAGGGAGGGTAAAAAGAGGACCTGATGCCAAGGGCTTAAGTGGAGAGCAAATGCTTTGAAAATGATGAGGGCAAAGAATGTACAGATGTGCTTTATACAACTGATGTATGTATATGTGTGGATTGTGATAAGAGTTTTATGAGTCCCCAATAAAACGTTAAAAACAAAAAAAAGATGGACGACCTAACGGCAGCCACACTGGGCTCAAACTGAGCAATGACGAGGAGGGAGGTGGGCAGACCCGGCAGTGTCTCCTTCTGCTGTTCACGGATCGCGGAGACAGAGCTGATCTGACAGCACAGAAAGCACCACCAGCAGTGTGTGAGAGGTCCAGTCTCCTTACAACCTCACCAGCACTCACCGAGTCTTTTGCTTTGCGTGTTTTTGATCACGAGCATTTTTTTCCTTAATGAGTGAGATGGTGTCTGTCTCATTATAGTGTACTTTTTTGAGGGTTCGAATTTTCACTTTTTTTTTTACAACACATACTTTTTCTGCCTTTCCCCTTCATACAAGTTAATCTGAGACCACCTTTAAATTGGTGATCTCCTCTCTCCCTCCCACCTCTCACAACCAACACAGGATGGTTCTGTAGAAACCGTGACCTGACTTTTTACAAAGGCCATTACTTTAACTTCCTAAGTAGATTCATAGTTTCAACAGGTATTAAATAAAGACCTATGTGAAAAGATCAACTAAATATAAACTAGAGACAGAACATCAGTTCTGGTTAGAAGAATCTAAAATCTTTATAAAAGTAATAGGCACTTTCATCAAAAGAAAAATCAGGATGGACTAATTACTGGGAAAATCCTCTCGCAAAGTCATGCCCTCCCTCAGTAATCTGCCAGTGGAGCACAGAAAAGATGAACTGAGAAGGATTTCCTTTTTCTCACGAGGACTCTACGAGTCAGGGTTCTCAGATGCCCATGGCGATGTGGGTGTGTGTTGGGCTGCTAACCGCAAGGCCAGCAGTTTGAAGCCGCTGGTCTTCCCATGGGAGAAGACAGGGTTTGCTACTTCCATCGAGGGTTCCAGTGTTGGAAACCCACAGGGGCCGGTCTGCCCTGTCCTACATGGTCTCTGTGAGTTGGCATCAACACACGGCAGTCCGTCTGGGAGTCAGACGTGCCACCATCGCGCTCCGAGGTCGTCGATGGCAGTGAGTTCTGGAATCAAGGTGGTAACCATGAAGTACAATCAGCTCTGTGTATAACAATCCATTGAAATGAAAACATTTACTAACTCAGTTCCTTTCTCTTGAGCCACATGTGCCCAGTGGCCACCAAGCAGGGGTGCCCAGATACAGCTGACTGAGCTGGCAATGGCGGAAAGAAATCCCCGTGGGAAGCACTGAATTAACAGCGAGCCAGAGTACTGCCACGGGTTCTTTCTGTTTTTGTTTCAATAACATTCTTACAAACTCCTGAGAAACATATTATCTAAAAGGTAGTTTTGCTTTTTTAATTTTCTTTTAACAAGCAGGCTCAAATTGCTAAAGATACGTCTCATCTTTTTTAATACCAAATTAGAACAAACATAAGGTACTAAGAAGGCTTTTTCTCTAAAATACCAACAATTCCCAACATGTGTGACCAACTAAAAGTAATTAGCAGGGTAATATTTGCTCCACCCCTAACCATTGGTCTAATTTTAACCGACAGTTGCAAGGGATACAGTCAAGGCGATTTCCCAAGCCAAAAACCCAATTAGTATTGCCTATAGCACTTTCTTCCCTTGCCTGGAAGTATGTGCTTGCTTCTGCGCGTCCAAAGGACCAATGCTTGTCTTCAGCTCTGCACTGGAGGAGTCGCCTCCCACTCGCTGCCAAAACGTCTGACGACAAAAAATACACATTTTCTTCTGAGGAAATTTTACCTTAAAAAATGTAAAATATGTTCCCGCTCCCCAGAAATGTTCAACGGAGAGACATTTAAACAATAAAACCAGAAAAGCTTGCTGGGTCAGTTCAGACTTTGAAGCAGTAACTGTGGGGTGGGCAAGATGGTGGGCTGGCAGGCTTCCCTTCGTCCACCCTCCCGCCCGCCTGCAGTGGCGTGTGCGTGCACATATGCATGCAAGCATGGTCTCAGGGCACGGCAGCGTGGCATGTTTATCACAGGATAATCACCCCTCCAGAGGCTGAAAGCACTCAGCTGAACCTTGTGCCTCACAACACACTTGGGGTGTCATTATCTCATGATAACCATACTCCCTGTCAAGCCTTATTGCTTAATTAGGGGTTACGAAGGTGATAAGACTAAAAGAAGTTGGATGAACAGTGCATAAGATGAATGATACCTTAATCAACTTAAACTTGGTGGCTGAAGCAACACGGTGCACACACACGCACACATCTGCCGGCTATGGAGGACTGTGAGAGGAACCGGTTCACAGTAACCGAGCACTACCCGAATCCGCATTCGCAGACTATTTGAATTGCAATTGCCAGGGGACATTCTATTTGTGATCAATAATTTAAATTGTGGCTCCATACAGTATGTAAAATGCTCCAGAAATGAATAACACAAAATTTAACTCTGACCTGAGATGCCCAGCTTATGCACGGCAGTGATTCATCATAATCCAAACATAGGATTTAGGTATTAAGTCTGGAAGGGAGCGGATCAATAACACCCAGGCCATGTAAGATTTTAACAAACTAACCTGAAAGCAAAGATGAAAAATAACGTGACATTCCCCTTCGTATTTTTTATCAGACCTTAAAACCATCACACACACACACACACACACACACACACACGCACACACACCATAACATCTCCTGCTCTCAAAAGTCAGGCCCTCATATTCGAGTTCTTTTGTTCTATTTTTATAAACAGCTGCCATATTTGTGGACAGACTCCAGCCCAGACACGGAGCTGCTTTCCAATTCACTGTGAAACATCAATTATCGTTATCAAATAGCAGTATCTCATCTCAGTCCATTATCACGATGGAGTCTTATTTTAGCCGGACTGCAGCCCTATCTGTATATCAGGGCTGGCCGCAGTGCCAGAGCCTGAGTGAAAGGCTGCGAAATAATCAATAATCATCATCAAATTGTGGTCGAAAGGTTGTGAAGATGGAAGTTTTTGATGAAACCTCAACCTTTTCCTTTTTTTTTCCTTCCCTGTCCTCCCACCTTTCTCTTTTTGGTGCAGATGATAAGGCTTAAGCTTTGCAATACCTGATAACCATGACTCAGTTGTAGGAAGCCCAGAACCCACTTGAAAGCGCTTGTGAATGTCCAAAGCCTCACAGAGCTACCTAGGCTTCAGTGGAACCCAACCCCCCAGGTAGGAGGCTCCAAACAGCCGTGAGCGCCGCTTAGGGCAACCTGGGCACCGCACTCGGGCACAGAGAGTTCAACACTGCACCCACTGCGGGTGTCCAAGCCAAGGACGTCCAGGGCGGCTGGCAAAAAACGCTGTCTGCATAACAGGGGGCAAAAGTCCATCTGGTTCTTTCCCCAAGTGC
Organism: Tenrec ecaudatus; assembly: GCF_050624435.1. Classification (NCBI taxonomy): domain Eukaryota; kingdom Metazoa; phylum Chordata; class Mammalia; order Afrosoricida; family Tenrecidae; genus Tenrec; species Tenrec ecaudatus. The sequence continues at coordinate 19,580,705 of NC_134544.1, forward strand.
TTCTGATCTGGGCCTGCGCCTCAGCATCTCGAGTGGAAAGAGGCCTCTCTGGAGAAGTGGGGTCCGAGGGCAGGATTGCCGCCACCCTGTTGGGTGTACCCCTAAAACATCCATGTCGGGCGTGCAGAGTGAGGTTGTGAGTTCAATTTTGTTTTTAAATGTAAAAGCACTGGGCTCATGTGGAGAGATGGGAAGTGATCTTCCTGTGATCTTCCTGTCACTGGGCTCTAGATGGAGACAAATGGGGAGCAAATCAGAGGGTCAGCTAGATTCAAGGTAGAGGCCACTGGGCTTGGGGCTTTGTTTCCAGAGGTCTGTCTTATACAAGGGTCTTCCCGAAGTCCCTTCGCAGAGGGGTCTAGGCAGCACACACCCTTCTCTCAAAGCTCCGGCTGCTAAAGGCTGGAATCGCCACGCTTGTTTTATGACAGATTCATACATATATGTTCACTGTCTATTTCATCAACCATGGACCCTCAAAGTCTGCCCTGTCAAAGTTATGAAAAAGAAAAGTAAAATCTGCCACACACGGAAGGCACTGTGACTTCACACAATTAATAGGGCCTCTTGTTGGTTTGATAATAGTTTGATAATAGTCTGATAACAGTTTGATAATGCGTCGGTTTAAAGGCAAGATTCTTTCCGCTTCTGCTCCTCTACAGCGGCAAAGGTCGCCAATACAAATCTTTAGTCTTCAACACATTTGCGCGTGATGAGCTATGGACGCTTCCACTATCTTTGTCATTGGCGTTATGACCAATTGCTCTGAAACAGACCTGAGCTCGTATCTTTCATGATTGGAATGTACCCTGAAATCTAGAAAATTAGCTTTATTAAGATTCTTGAAGTCTGAATTTCTTGAAAATCTGAGCGTTACACCATGTTTGTTCTGACAGGGACAGCTCACCAGCAGGCCAGCCATGCACACCCATCAGCAGTTCCATGGCACACAGGGGAGTCAACAAGGAAAGAAACAGAGAAAGAAAACGATCCGCAGTCTTGGAAACCCAAAAGGAGAGTTTTATTCTGTTCTACAGGGTTGCTATGTGTTGGAATCAATTCAATGGCAGTGTGTTTGTTTTTGTTTCATAAACAGGAATGTTTCAGTAAAAACTAATGGTTATATTGTGTTTGGACTAATGAAAACTCTATTTTTCTATCAAAATATCCATAGATTTCTGGTGGGAATAAATTGCCCCTCTTTGAGCTATATTACTTTGGACATACAATATCAGTATCCTACTGCCGTGCCTTGGACTCCAACACGCAGTGACAATGGATGCGAGAGTAGAACTGGCCCGGGGGCTTCCACAGCTGTAAATCTTTCTGGAACCAGTCTGCCTCACCTTCCTTCCACAAATTGAGTGGCTGGTGGGTTTGAACCTCAGAATTTGTGGTTGGCAGCTAAGTACTTTACCACTGCACCACCAGAGGTCCCAGTAGTGGGGGGGGGGCATAGGTTTAAATGTTTAAAGCACATCTAGGAAATGTACATGTCACAGTCTCTCTACCAACCAAATCACAGCCATCTCTCAGGATCGCCAGGCTGCTTTAGAAATGCGATGCAGCCGAGCACCATGAGCTTATAACGGAAAGAAGGCATCTGGGGTCCTGGAAACACATGGGACGCAATAACGGCAAGACTCTGCTGGTAAAATATATGGAATCTCTGATGGGAAAACAAAAAACATATACTGAGAAACAAAACAATTCCTCCTCCGTCCCCATTTCCCACTAATTACAGTTTAAATAGGGGAAAAAGAAAAACCCACCCAATCTGTCAATGTCACTAAGAAATAGTTCACCTCATTTCCTAACACGTGACATACCATCTGCAGCCAACGTGTATTCTGGAATAAATTCGGACAATAGCAAATCAGAAGCCGCTAACAGACATGACTGGCTGCATCAACACTCCGGTGACAGAGCGCAGGGACAATCCTGGGCCACCTTTCACAATCTGCCCTCGAGAAGAAACGTGATCACGCCTACCACAGGTTGAGCTTAATGCTAATAGAGGATTTCCTTTTTGTTAGTCTGGGGTTTTACCATGATTCCATGCCAGCAATACAAAATGTCATGCTGCTGCTATAGGTGAGGCTGGCATCGGTGTGTGTGTGGAGACAATAAAAATGCAATCGTGTGTGTGTGTGTGTGTGTGTGTGTGAGAGAGATCTTACTAGAGAGGTAGGTAGCTATTAAAACAGCACAGGACAGAATCCTAAAATTGGTACAACACTTTACCCCACACAATAAATGTTGTCCAGGAACAGTGTGGCATTCTAAGGCGGGCTCCGCTGGCTCTCAGAGCTGAGGAGCAATAAGATAGTATGTTTTATTATGAGTGTCATGGAGACGGTGTGAAAAATCAAGAGCCACAGGCAGTCAGCAGCAATGGGTCAATACCGCTCCCAGAGACACTGTGCAGATAATCAACATGGCCCAGGTTCGCTCTGCACTGCGCACAGCTGAAGGGCAAATCAATACAGCCAGGGGGAGGACACTGCCCTGCCCGCTTCCCACAATACACTGGGGCCACCTGAGGAAAAACACCCCCCATTTGCTGCGCAACTCCCATCAACTAACCCTTTAACGGCCTCGCAAATTCACCACTCAAGTCGGCTGCCGAAAAGTCCAAATGGAACTCAACAGCAAGCCTGTGTCAACATGAACCCAGACTGAGGCAGCCTGGCCAACAGACAAAGATGCTTCTGAAGTACAGACCAGGGCAGAATCATGACACACTAAAGTGGCAAGAAATAGCCTGAGGAGTGGTTACACTGATAATCCTAAAAAAACATGCTTAACCCCAATTCTTGTGAGCACCAAAATTCTCTTGGGAGAGAGGTTTTACTTTCCTAACTCTGGGGCCTGGTATCACTAATGTTCAAGCAGACCAGGCCAGGCATCAGAAGAATAAACAGGAAGTGAAACTGTAAACAGGAAGTGAAACCATATGCAGCTCAGGAACCTGTGTTAGACTTGGATCGCATTGCTTGTTTTCCAGGAAAGGGACATACGCTCTCGTATGTCTTCTGCTGGCTCTGAGGGTGACACCTGGGTGACAGTATCTTCATCTGACACCTCATTAAAGATATGACGCGAAAAGTTCACATTTTTTCAGGAATCATTTTATGGGCAGGAATACGTTGATTTATTATTTCTCAAGAAAAAGATGATTCATCGCATCCATCATCCTGTGAATCATTAGATGTTATTTCTCAGCTATCATGGAAAGCCCTCTCTCCTAGGACATGAAGACTGTGCTGGGTGGGAAGGAAAATATTTCCAGGTTTAGTTGCTATTTTTCCCATTGCTCCCCACACCCACAGCAGCGAAGACAACAGGGGAGCATGAAAACCTGTGCTGCTCCAGCTTGTGATGCTGTGTCGCTCCTTCCATACAACATTACATGGAAGATGTAATGACACCCCCCCCCCATTGCTTTCACATCCAAAGAATATTAGAAAGCAAATCGCGACAGCAGTTAAGCGAAAATGTGAAATGGCACTGCAGTGCATTTAGGAAACCAAACACTACACTCTTCTAGGATCTTAGTTGCATTTTAAAGGAATTTTATCTGTTTGTTCTGCTTAGTGATAATAAGACGACCTTGTTTTTCTTCACCTACATTTCATAAGGTGCTTCTCCTGCTAAGAGCTCCACAATTACCATGACTCTGGGAGCAGGTTTTCCAACTCAAAAGAATCTGAATGCACAAAGGTCCCCCAAAACAACTCTTGGTCGAGACCACTAGCTCTACTAGCAAGAGCCTGGCAGTTACTCTGTGTGTATGTGTGGAGAATTGGAGGCACTGTTCTTTACAAAAGTAAACTCCGCTCGGAACTCTGCTTGCGTAACCAGATGCGTGCTGCAGTCTGGTTAAAAGCAGGCTTCTGTTTCTGAAAAGTTCTATTAATTAGTCAGCATGACAAGCAAAATGGGACACACCGCACGCAGCCAAACTCAGAACGAGACTTGCCTTAAAGAAAGACACCCACCTCCTCCCTGGGACACGGAGGGCAGAGAAGAGGGGGAAGGGAGACTCCGGATAGGGCAAGATATGACAAAATAACAATCTATAAATTATTGAGGGCTCATGAGGGAGGGAAAACGGGGAGGGAGGGGAGAAAGAAAAGAGGACCTGATGCAAAGGGCTTAAGTGGAGAGCAAATGCTTAAATGATTAGGGCAAAGAATGTACGGATGTGCTTTATACAATTGATGTATGTATATGGATGGATTGTGATGAGTTGTATGAGGCCCTAATAAAATGTTATAAAAAAAAAAGAAAAGAAAAGAAAGACACCCAGCTCAGAATGGATGGCGGACGAAGGTGATAGCAATTAGTGGAAGATTGGGACAGTTTTGTCCTCAAATATGAGAGCTCAGATTCCCATGCTGCTGAGGATGGACACAGAAAGTCTTTTTCAAGGCAGTTTGCTGGAGGAACCCCTTGTCGTTCCCATCTACTTATTGTTGAGAATGTGTGTGGACCTATTTCATTTTCAACCTTCCATCTTGTGGTCAAATCTGGATGAGATCAGCTTGCCCAAAACCTGCTGTTGACCTGCAACTGAGGACTGTGTGCCAGGGCAGCTGGCTAATTTGCATAGTTCCCTCTCATTGGCTGAGGAAGCTGCCTGGCAGTGCAACCCTCCAAGCCAGATACAGACTTCAGTTGCATCTGCCTATTGAAGCTGAGGATCATCTTGGTGTGCTCACGGAGCATCTACAAAACCCCAGATGCAATGTGCTGGCGTGGGGTGTTTTCCCACCCAACCAGGCTGGAAAATGTAGAATGTGCTTCTATGAACGCCAGCCGATTAAAAACCCCTCAATTCCAATTATGCTTAGAGGCTTTGGTGTTTGGTGGGATTTTTTTTTAAGTCCTATAACCACATGATCAATCCAGGTGATTTAAAATCAATGCTGATGCCAGACAAAGCCTGCTGTAAACAACTCTCCATCTGCTTTATGGAAAAGGCAAAACCCAGAGAGACACTCCCTCTGAGGGAGATACCCACATGGGCATAGCTCACCCTCTTGATGCCCACTTGCATTTGAACGGAAGTCCAGAAATCCATTATCTTCCTTGCCTGGAGAAAATTAAGGGGCGCATGTGGCTGCTAACCACAAAGTCAGCTGTTCAAAACCACCAGCTGCTCAGTGGGAAAAAAGAGGAGGCTTTCTGCTCCTATAAAGTGCTACAGCCTCGGAAACGTACAGGGGCTGTTCTACTGTCCTAAGGTCTCTGTAAGTCAGACGCGAGTGGAGGGCAGCGAGGTGACCCCTCCTGCTTCATACGAAAAGAATGCCTTTGCCATGAGGCAAATAATGCCCCACCTTTGGGGCGGGCAGGGGACACACCACTCAAGCCTACAATTGGACGACTGAGTGACTTCTTTTGCGAGCTCTCTGGAGCCAAGTGCTTTTGTAAGCCATCACATTTAAAAGGGCCCTATGAAAGTCAGAATACGCTATTTATCGTGGTCTGTGGTTCCAATGACCTGTCCCAGGGTCTCTTCATTGCTCTCATCAGCATATACCTCAGTGCCACTTCAGTTCTTTGGATTGATATTGATAGTTCAGGATAATAGTATTAGCATACAGCAGTATACAGGCAACCTGTGATAGTGGATCCTTCCTGACAAACCCAAAATGATGTCTTCCATAACCCAAACCAAAAATGTTGTCAGAAGAGGCCAGTCCCTGGAGAAGGACATCATGCATGGTAAAGTGGAGGGGCAGTGACAAGGAGGAAGGCCCTTGGCAAGATGGAGGGACCCAAGTAAGGACGGTGCTGGACAGGTCTATGTTTTCATTCTGCTGTACATGGGGTGGGTGTCACTGTGAGTCGGAACACACTCAATGGACCCTAACAACACACCTGTTTTAAAACCTCTCCCACCATGCATGGCTAGACTTTGGTCTACAGTTCAGTAGGCCATCCAGGAACGAGTCTATATTCTGAGGCAAGTTCGCAAGTGAACATCTTAAAAAATGAAGCTCCCTCAAGGTCAGATTTCCTTTTGGCATGCTCTTCTTTCACGACAAAAATAGCCTACACAACTTTCCTTCCCATCCACTCCTTTCTTACTGGGCTTCCACTCAACCACTGCACTGTTTTTGCACCCAGGGCCTGCTAGAATCCTCTTGATTTGGATTTCACTTGACCATATAACAGCATTTCCTCCATGGAGCATTCCCCCACTGGCGTCGGTGCCCCATCTTCTGGTTTTCTTCATACTCTCAAGTCATTCATTTTCCAGTTCCTTCTAGACCCATCGCATCTCTCAATGTTGAAACTTTGGGGAGCTTTCTCCTTGCTTTGCCTCTTCTTACGCCAGACGTATCCACTATCATGGCTCAAAAGACCTAGAGCCACATGCTAACAATGTCTAAGTGTGGACCGCGAGCCCCTACCCACTCTCAGTGCCCTGGGGCCCTATGGACAACTAGGTATTTGCCATCTCCGTGTGAAAGTGAACATCCCAAACTGAACGAGTCATTTTGGACCCCTCCTTCCTTCACCCACATTCTGTTCTGCTCCCAAGGCTCCACGGCAGTTCAGTGGCTCAGATCAAAGACCTGAGGAGCACCCTCAGCATCTCACCTTCTCTGTATTACCGACGGAGGGCAGTCACAAGTTTAACCCATGTAAGATTTAAATCATATTGGTCCATTTCTTTCCCTCATCACTGTGTCCGTGTCTGTCTACCCCATTGTCATCTCGACAGCTGACTCTCTCACACAGTCTGAGACAGGTCTCCTCTGTCCTGCTGTCATCGAGCCCCGGACCCAGCAACAGGGACCACCTTTTTAAAAAGGTAAATCAGATCAGGCCACTTGCTTAGACCCGTTGGGAGTTTCCCACTGTGTCTAGGGCAGTGCCCACAATCTTTCCTCATGACCTAGTAAGGAACTCTGTGACCAGCCCCAGCTGTCTGTCCAGCGGTCCCCAGCCCTCTGTCCTCCCACTGTGTTCAACACCCCAACTGCTCTCTTGCCTTGGGGCCTCAACACCTGCTTTCTGTCTACCTGGAACTTTCCCCAGGCCTCGGTTACAGACTCAGCAGACACAGTTTTGACTTTGAGTGCCACTTTTTCAGCACAGCCGGCCGATTTCCTTTCCAGGTCTCCTTGTTTTCCACTCTTTCCCCATGCTGTGTGGGTCCGTGTTTCGCACAGCTTGCAACCATGTCTTCACTGGGGTGAGAACTTGCTCAACTCTCCTACAAGACGCCTCAGGGTGGCGAGCATGGATCTATCCTGGTGCCTGGCACAGGGCGCCTCACATGGTGCATCCGCAGTGAATGGGAGGAGTAAGCCCACTACTGGAAAATCACATTTGATTAGGTCTTAGACCTACAGAGGGCCCGACAGGGCTTCTGGTGCATGAGGCCTACCTAGGGGCTAGTCACAGATCTTCACAGGAAGCAGTGGGTCCCAGGAGAGACATCCTCAGGTACCTCTTTATACTAAACCCCATCTCTTCCACGTCTCCTCATAACCTAAAGCCTGAAAAGCACTCTCCAAGGATTCTAGACTCCATCTTACCATTCGCTGTAGAGCACTGGCCATCATCCTGTGGGAAGAGGTGACCTTAGGGTGTAAATGACCTGGCGGTCAGACAGGGACACGTCTCTTATTGCTCTACTATAAGATCTTCTTGGGACATTATCTTCCTAATATAAAGGTATTACCAGGCTTAATGCCCTCCCCAAATATGAAAATGGCAATTTCACAGGATTCACAACTTGGAAAAAGCAAGGCAGCTAAGACCACGGGCTTCCTGGTGACTAGTGAATGAAGAGGCGTGATTCAGCAGGGGTTTAGCACCATAGCTGGTCCTCAGCGCACAGTAGATGCTCAACCCATCAGTGAATGGAGCAAATGCTGCGGCAGGAGAACAGAGCCGATCAGTTTCTAAGAGACGACACCCAGAGACAGAAAACCCCGGACCCGGTGCTGTATCTGGGAGGTTGGACGAAAACTCCCAATTAGGGACGAAGCTTCAAGGGGTTCACAAGATACTGGTGACCACTGTAAGCACATTTTCTGATAGTGATTTTATCTGACAGTCTCTCCTACTGTAATTTGAAGAGCTAAACAGCATCAAATAGGGGCTGGGGGGAGAAATGGAGGCCCTTGGACAGCTGTGGTTCAGAGCGCTGGCTGGGAGGCAGGCAGGAAAATCCCAATGTAAAAAGCTAGGGTTCCGACCTAAATAGCCAGTGAGTATTCCATAGAGAGAGGGGTCCCTTTCCCAAGTGCTGGCCTTAGATTCCACAGATCTCTGACCACTCAGTCATTTGCAAACATCCATTATTTGGTCCTCTCAAGTTGCGGTAATTTTATTCAACAAATTGAGAATTTCTAAACTCCGGTCATAGCCTTAGATCAGTGGTTCTCATTCTTCCCAATGCTGCGACCCTCTAAAACAGCTCCGCATGTTATGGTGCCACCCCCCCGAACCATAAAATTATTTTCATTGCTACTTCATAACTGTAATTTTGCTACTGTTATGAATTGGGCGACCCCTGTGAAGGGGTTGTTCAACCCCCAAAGGGGTCTCGACCCACAGGTTGAGAACCACTGCTTTAGGGTTACCATAGGGCACTCTATTAAAGAAGTAGAGATTTTAATTCAGAGGGTGTGAGGGTGGGAAGAGCCGACAGTGAAATTCCCTGTAGGGGGCTATGATATGTTGCCAAGTTTACAGAGAACAATAGGAAGTGACAATGCCCAGTGGCCGGCTGTGGAAGGAATACCAGGTCACAGAGAAATGCTCTGGGCACACCCGCCACCCTGTCTCTGATTACAATAATGATCCCTTTGCACAACTTTCACACACTTTTCAAATGTACCTCACCTTTCTGGGCCTCAGTTTCTTCTCTTGCCAAAAAAAAAAAAAAGGATGTTGGGTGAGATTATCTTTCAGCCTACAAGTAACAGTTTTGTTCCTGATAAGAACTCAGGCGTGAAAAAATACATAAACGGTGCCTCACAAAAACCACGCAGGATGTGTTGGGTGTATTAGGATGATATTCCTGTGTTTTTAAAACTGTGTGTGTGTGTGTGTGTGCGTGTGAATTAGGCGAAGGCTTATGTAGCTGGATTTTACATTCAACAATCCATACATGCTTGGTTTTGACTCATCCGTCAACAACCTGCAGTGCCTCCGATCCGAGTATTTTTCTCTTTCCATCCCTCCTCCATCCCTGCAGAGCTGAGTATTCTTAGACAAAGGTGAGGTCAGTTCCAGAACTAAAGGATGACAGGGGCCACAGGCTTGGGAGAGCCAGCTTCTATCTGACCAATAATCCTGGTCTCTTGTGATTCTGAATTTTGTTCATTTTCCTCCGACTCTATTCAAACTTAATGCGATCCTTTTTGGTAATGGTATTGTAATGGTAGTCCGGCACCATCTAGTGCTTCTGGTCTCTGGAGACTGATGACGTGGTCCATTCACCCACTGGGCTAATTGTTCCCACATATCTTTTGATTTTCATCACTCCTTTCCTCCACATGGGGAGAGACCAATAGTTTCCCCTGGCATGATTGATTATGAGCTTATAAGGCCCAGTCACTACTGAACAAAGTTGGGTGTAGGGCACTGTCTTCATATATGTACTATGGTAGAACAATTGACCTTGGTGCCCCCAAGACTGTGGCCCTGACCCTCTAGACCAGCAGTTTTCAACTTGTGGGGCATGACCCCTTGGGGGGGTCGAACGACTCTTTCACAGGAGTCGCCCGATTCAAAAAAATAGCAAAATGACAGTTATGAAGAAGCAATGAAAATAACTTTATGGTTGGGGGGGGGGGGTCACCACAACATGAGGAACTGTATTAAAGGGTCATGGCATTAGTATGGTTGAGAACCACTGCTCTAGACCTAGCCCCTCATTCCCGCAAGTACTTGGTTAAGTCTTTCATAACTTTGTTTCTTGGATGCGCTACTACTTTTGTGAATATATTTGCAGCAAACACATATATACAGGTAAGAACCTTACACTCACTGGAATCCAATGGGTTCCAACTCATAGCGACCCTACAGAGCAGGGAAGAAGCCTGTGAGTTCTGAGACAACTCTTCACGGGAGCAAGAAATCTCACCTTTCCTCCCGCGGAGCCCTCAGTGGTTTTGAACTGCCGACCTTGCATTAGTGGCCCAATGCATAACCACTATGCCCCCAGGGTTCGTACATGCCTCTGTCTATCTATCTATCTCTGTGTTTGTGGCTAGACACACATTCTCTCTCCCTTGCCTGTTCAGCTTGCATGTCTATGCGATCATCTACTGGAATGGGCTAAGGACATGGTAATCATAGTTTTTAAAAAGTCAGAGTTCATAACAGTCAATGGGTAGAGTCTTCTCACTCATTTGGTGCTCTTTCTTGGATTCTATCATTCTTGTTGAGCTTGGCTGATTAGAATGTGCTAGGTGGATTGTCCACATGCTCCCGTTTTAAATTCAGACCACTATCAGTGAATGACAAACTGCTGTGTATGTATAATGGCGTGTAAGGCGCTCCCTTCACCTGTAACCTTTGGCTATAGCAGAGGCAGTAATTCCAGAGGCTTGATACACCTGTCTATACCTCATAAATCTGTGAGAGTTATAGCTGTATCTTTGTAGATTTACAACTGTGCGTTTTAATTCACCGCTGACAACGTATTTCCATAGATGTCAGCAACACAGTAGCACGCCGCATGCCGGGAAGGTGACTGCACTCCTACAGTCAGAGGTCTGTGGGAGCTGCCCCTGTTTGAGACTAAAAGGGGCCCCTGTCCCTCCAAAAAAGAGGCTCTGAATTTGGCCATTATATTTCAACTGTAGTGTTCTCCTCTTTCGGCTATTCCTCTGAATGGAAACTCTGTTTTTAAGTGATGTTTTCTCTGCATTTGTAAGTATTCTAAATAATGAGAGAAATTCATGAGCAGCAGGACTGGTGAAGTAGCTAAGTATTCGGAAGGGATGGAAATTGTTTAAAAAGCACCCATGACTCTGTGTGAAGCGTCGCTGCCTCACACTGAACTCTGAGGGGCACAGATCACCTGGTCGTTGGGGGTGGGGTGGGGAGACGCACGGTCAGGTAATCAGAGGCAGGTGCTCCCTGGCAGAGTGGTCAAAGGATCAGCGCAAGGCCTCCCAGTGGGCAAAGGAGGAGAATAGGATCTCCTACCCTGTCTACTACCCCACTCCAAGGTCCCGGCCGCTATCTGAGTAAAGAGCAAAGGCTGAACCACTGAAGGTAACATTTGAAAATGCTTCTTATTGGTTAAGAGTGACCTCAGACCAATACAGAAGTCCCTTTTCAAATTCAGAACCTCCAAATTGCCTGACCCATCAGGTGACTTCCAATCGAGCCACCACTTGCAGAGCCCTGCAAGGTAACTGTCGAACATACCTGAAGCACATCAGTTCACTTCACCTGCCAGAGGACCTAGTCATTCCCTTTCTGCAGGCTTCCGGGGGCCTGGCCATGTGCTCACAGTCTCACGCCTTGAAACTCACTTGGGTTAATGAGTGTAGCTCATTAGCTGAACAGTTGAGCTTACTCAGAAATTTAAGTACTTTTAGCTGAAATTTCAAGTAATAAAAAAATCAATACTTAAGCTTCCATGTGATCAGAAATAGAAATTGAAGTCAGAAACGCACTAGCACTTTGGTGGCACAGCCTACCTACGGAAATACACAGGAGGGTGAGCCAGCCATTCCCCTCCGTGCCTCCGGAGACGTGGGGAGCTCGGAGGATCCGTGCCCGGGAGGGAGATTACAACAAAGGTTCCCTTAACTGCGCCTCAGAACCCACGCAGAAACGGATAGGGTTCAAAGGAAAAATGATTCGGAATGGTAACCAATGGGCCCAGAGCAAGCAAAGGTCTTGGCTTTTCACATAAGAGTTGGGAAATAGAAGTCTATTTATGAGGTTGAAATGTAAATGAAATGCCTAAGATGTATGAAATTTCCTGATTCTCTACTTGAATAACATGTCTGATGAACTGAACAACACCTGTGTCTGACTGTGCTGGACCTGAGTGACTCTCTGTCACAAGTGCAGGCGGCCTGCATCACTATATACATGGGGCTTCGTTGGGAGCTGCAGCTGAGACAGGAGCTGCCAAATCATGACTGGCTTCCTTAAATCACCACTACCGTCTCTTTAGAGCCTACCATGAACCAGAAACGCGTATCCTCCTTGTGTGCTTTAAAGATCTACGCTTCACTCTGAGGTCTGGTGGTGTGGGGGTTAGGCACCGGGTTGCAGGGGAAAGGGCAGTTTAGCTGTCCCTGTAAATAGTGTCTTGGAAACCCAGAGGGGCAGTTCTACTGTCCTATAGGGTGGCGATGAGCTAGAATCAACTGGATGGCAGTTAGGGAACTTCATATTTATTGAGTGTCTACAATATGGCAGGCCTTATTACACAAAGTGTCCTATGTTTACGTTAGAGGTGTCATACAATGAATCCAAGGCAGCAAATCCAGATGGAATTTGACACACTGTGACTTTGCTATAATTTTCCTGTATTCTAGAACAGATGCATGAGTACTCTCGCTCTACACACACGCACACACACGCACACACACGCGCACACACACACACACACACACACAGGGATATGTATTGCTGGATATTGATACTTTCACATGGATGCAAAAAGAATGGCTAGGAGGGAGACTGAGTAACAGTGAGGAATGTCGATGAAACAATGTAAACTTGGAGACTAAGAATGGATTCTAGTGTACCCAGGGCTTCTGCAAAGATGTTGCAATGCTCGTAAAAACAGGCTTTAGAAGTAGAACTCGCCTCATTTATTCACAATTACTGACATCAGTAAAGACTGAATCCTCTTTCTGGATATTAAAAACGTGCCTACTGCCCTGCTGGCATCTAAGGAGCTACAAGCCAGACTGAGGGAGGGCGACAGACTAAAGATCCTCTAAGAAATACTCTTCCACGCAGATTACACATTCTACACAGTTAACATTTTTAACTTAACAATTTAAAAAGTTTTAAATTAAAATTTGTTGAATCCTTCAGAACGAAACGACGATCTAATCAAGTACTATTCTGGATATTTGTCTCTCTTCCTAATGGTTCTTCTCTTAATAGCGTCTCACTGTGCAAATGGGAAGCTTGTTAGGCACATTCAGCACCTTGTCAGGGAGCCATTGTCTTTAGCGACATTCATCTCATTGCAGGTCCTGATGTCGGATTTCTGGGGGTGCTCCAGCATACCATGGGGAGCATTTACCACACCACCAGCTGCTGTGAGAGCAGGGATGAAATACCCAGCATGTCCTGGGCTGGCTAAAGCACCACGGGCAGCTGTGAGCTGGCCCTTCGTGGGTCTTCTAACTCCCACCAAATGACTGGGAACCTACCCAGCCATGGCTAGGAAGTCAACTCCCACCTTACATGAGGTTTTTGATGCTGTTCATCTTTCCTTTAGAGAGCTTGTTAATAATGCAAGTAAGGCCCATGGTCCTCTAATGAGTGGACTGGTCAGTTTGGCGGCTCAGCTAGATTTAAAAGGAGCCATTCATTCCAGAGGCAGAAATGGGGGCCTTGCTACCACCAGAAAGAGATGGGAGTGGAGTATGTCCTTCAGACTCAGGGACACTGCACTGAGAAGCACCAGGCCCCAGAGACAGAAATGAAGAACTCTAGCGCCAGAGATGGTGGGCGGTGAAGAGAAGGGGTGGCAGAAGAAACAGGAGCCTGGTCAGTGGGCTTCCCAGCACCCAGAGCAAGGGGTTACAGTGTGCTTGCCAATCCGCAAAGTGAGCTGAGGACTTGCAGGTCGATGGGGTAGCTCCAGACACTTGTTGGCAGAGTTAGACTTAACCCACAGAGAGCTGAGTGCCTTCACGTGTGGCTTACTGATCGAGTGGGACACTCCCAGGCACTTACTGAAGGCGTGAAAGAGCTTTGTAATGCTCATTCAAGTAGGGTAATGGTGCATCCTCAAGGGTGAAGAAGCCTGACATTGGGTCTGGCTGAGGAGCTGTCCTGATGGAAGAACTGTATCCTGAGTGATTCCTGATCCTGCGTTGTTGAGTGCTGTTATTTCCCTTCCAGCGAGTAAGGTCTGTGAGCTGTGTGTGACCATGGAAATGAATGGCCGAACCCAGCACAGAAACTGTGTGCTATGGGAAGGCAGGCTGGAGCAAGAAGGGGTATAACGGTTGGAGAGAGGGGGTTATGTCTCACCTCTGCCTGAAAGGAATCAACTTTGGTAATGATGCTCCAGCTTGTGAAGTTAGATGAGGTTTAATGGCGCCGCGGCGCCATTTTACTCTAAGTATGGTAGTCAAGTCTCACTGCCATTTCTGCAATCACCGCGACAGTGCCCGTGATGTATACGCATTATAGCCTTCGGTGGGGTGAAAACGATGTCCCAGGCGTCAAAACTTGGCCTTAAAGAAACATCAATCTTACTGTGTCTACAAAATCCCTAAGGCCTACTGGTTCTCTCTCTCGGGGTAAAATGTTAGTTTTGGAGAAAATACACTGTTGTCCAAACCTCTCTGAACACGGCATGCTTGCTGACATTTCTGCTTACTCACAAAGATTAGCTTTCTTTTGATGCGGCCAGCCAGGGAGCACTTGCCATAATTAGATGCAGTGCAGAAAATCACACTGGTTTATTTTCATGGAAATGCTTTAAATCTCCTATCTTGCCAGGTTCCCTTCCATCCCTGAAACTATTCCTTTCATAAAACAGGACATATCAGCATTCAGCTGCTCATTAACATGTTGTTAGCAATCCAACTTTATTTACTAAGTACATGCGGACAACTTCTCATGCAACTTGCTGCCATCAAGTCAATGCCAACTCACGGTGACTTCATCGGACAGGCGAGGGCAGCCCTTGTGTTTCCAACACTAACTCTTTTTCCTGCTGAGCAGAGCGGCTGGTGGTTTTGAACTGCTGACCTGAGGACTGGCAGCCCAGCTCGTCACCCACTATGCGGGCTCTGCGTGGTCGATGTAGCATTTGCCAAAGCTAAAGGGTGTCCCTACTTGGTGGAGTGACTTACTTTTCTCATGGAGCATTTGTGCAGTCGCTGCCATAAGGCTCTTGTGAACCTGGCTGAAAAACGAGCCGTCCACAGACATCAGGGAGACATTTCTGCAGGTTCTGATAGAGGCCAGTGCTACACATGGGTACATTTGCTCCCGGCTTTGGAGCAAGTACACTGGGTTCGCAAGCACGGTTGCCTAACACCCCCGAGCGGTTGAGCCGTAAAATGTCCACGAGAATAGTTAACGTTTCTTGAGGCTGTGCTGAGCATGAAGTGGCCCCGTAATTATCCCATTGCCATTGCGCTCACTCTGACTTACGGACCCTATAGGACAGAGTAGCACAGCCGGCCGGGGTCTCCAAGGCGGTGATGGGTACAGAAGCAGACAGTCACAGCTTTCTTTCTCCCACGGAGCAGCTGGGTGGGTGGGGGTGGTTTTGAACCACCAAATGTGTAACCACAGTGCCCTCAGGGATTCCTTGAGAGCAGTGGTTCTCAACTTCCCTAATGCCGCAACCCTTTCATACAGTTCCTCGTGTTGTGGTGACCCCACCCCCCAACCACAAAATTATTTTCATTGCTACTTCATCAATGTAATTTTGCTACTGTTATGAGTCAGGCAACCCCTGTGAAAGGGTCATTTGACCGCCAAAGGGGTCGCGACCCACAGGTTGAGAACCACTGCTGCAGACTGTAAAGCCCTGAATACATGTAACATCCTATTATTTGACAGCTGGTTATGATTCTATGTCACTTCCAAGGGGGCTTCAAAAAGCTTGTGGAGAAATGGAATTAAAGACCATGGCATTTCTCCACGAACGTTTTAACATCTCTTTGTATGTTGGTCTGATGTCTGTAGATTCTTGGTGTCTTGCTTGAGCCATACCAGTCCCCCGCCACTCAGCAGAGGAAGATGGATGGAAGCAGCTGGTAATAAGACTGGTGTCCCTGCAAGAGTCTTCAGGAGGACGGTCAGCCGAAGTGGGTACATGTCCAAGTCAGGATTTTTCTTTTTAATCTAAAAACACTTTGGCTGCCCCTACACACAGGTGGACAGAGCTGTTTTTAGTTCTTCCCTGCCGGAACTGCCAAGTGTGTGGGCCATGAGGGCAGAACGAGGTAGCTCGAGGGTCTCTTCACACTAGACAGACCGCCTTGAGCGTTCAGCTCGCAGGGACTGGCTGGATCCGAGCGGATCAGGGGCCACAGTGACAGGGAGAGCAGTAAAGAAGGGTGAGCATGGCAGTGTGCTGCTGAACCCCGAGATGAATTGTACGTACAGAAGCTACTGAATTGGCATATGCTCTGAACTGTACATTCATCAAAAACAAATGACATTTAAAAGCAATGGCTTCGTCTTCTTCCACAGAAACGTGAATCCCAACTAACCCTGACTCAGAGTGGCCACTGCTCATGAGTCTCGCGTCACCTCGACCCTGTTGTCGGAGCCCCTCCCTGTGGTCTCAGCCCCTCCCTGTGGTCTCATTGCATGATGGCCGACAGACTGCATGAGAGGCCTGCAGCCTTGCCTCTCGGGCCTGTCTGGGCTCTGCCAGCTTAGTCAGTAGCCCATGAAGCCTGTGTGTGTCTGCCTGGGTAACAGTGGACTGAACCACCTACACAAGAAGTACTTTCCATCGACCTCCAAGTACTTCCACTGAGTGGTGGCTTCTTCACTGAAATGGCGAGAGTACCATCGCAGCGAGGACTGCCCTTTGCTCCCCAGAGGTGACTGTGACACGGGGACCCTCTAAGACAGGGGGACTCCCCAGGACGGTTGCCTAGGCTGCCATTTCGATGAGCGCAGCCTGCCAGGTCTTTTCTCCCCCGCAAGTCTGAGTGCAAACCCCTGACTGCTCAGTCCCTGGCCAAGTGCTTAACCAGTGTGCCACCAGGGCTCCTAGGCAGAACGATGCAGGATGGGCACTCCTCGACCATTCGCCTAACCCACTGCGGCGTCACCTCCATGCCACAGATTAATAAGAAGTGATGCAGCTAATACTTCCTACCAATTTATCTCACTTCAGAGCCAACATCTCATCTGAGATCTAAATGCTCTTTTCAGGAAAAACTGAAGACAAATCATCTATTGTTTCATGGATGTGGATTTTTCCCCTGATAAGGGACAGGCAAAAACAGCAAATAAATACTATCAAAGGGGTGAAAAACCGACTCAAGGAGATTGTTCCAAGCCGCGCACAGGAAGACGAGAAAAGCCGCACCGCGCAGCACACTGAGAAACTGTGTGAGTGGCCACAGAGCTGTGGTAACTCAAGTCCAGCTGTGCAAAGCGGTCACTGGAAGTCCTGTATAGATTTTCAGACAATGTGCTAAAATCAGAATGTGAGATTTTTAAGATTCTGAAATGAACTCGAAAATGAGGGACAATCTCTACCTGTAAGTACACAAAGATTGAGGAGCATGTGACATTCCTAGCAGTGGTGGAAGTTCACCCCGCTGCTCCGTGGGAGAAACGCGAGGCTGCCTGTTCCCGGGGAGCTCTGCAGGCTCAGAGACCTTCCGAGGTCAGAAGGGCCGGAACGACCTGATGGCGGTGGTCTGGTGTATGGGGCTTCAGATGTGGACAAGGACATAGTGACAAAGTACTCAGGACAAGCCTACTGGCCCAAGTGTAATGTAAGATTGTCAAAAACCCTACAAACAGATGGGCCCCCGAACTGACATATAAGGCTGGCAGTTGAGGAGAATGGATTTGAAAATCTGTTTTTAACGACTTTATTCAGAAAGATTCTAACATATTGAGTGATATTCATAATTCTTTCAAAACTCACTGATAAAATATCAGTATACAGATCAATACTGTGGGGGTGAGGAAACAGTTATTAAAAACAGATAAAAGGACAAATCAGTTAAATATAATCTTGAAATTTATTGATGATATTTTATTCTTTCTAGTTACAAGATTGATGTGATTTAAATAGTGCAAGGAAAAACAATAACATATCTGGAGCAGGATGAAGGTGACTGGTTTTGTTTTAATTAAGCTGTGATTAAATAATAAGAATGGTAGAAAACATTTTTTGAGCACCTGCTACTAGCTAACACTAGTTTTCCACACGTGTATTCTTTTAATGTTTGTGCACCTTGTCATAGCTATCGCCTCCATTTTACAGATAAGACACCGAGGCCCAGAGAGCTCATGACTTCACCCTAGGAATCAGAGGCAAAAGCAAGTGGAGCAAGGATCTGAACCTATGGTGTCCGGTCGAAGAACCAGCTGTCTGAACAGTGTCTTATTGACAGAAACCAGGTAGAACAGGAAAGGATGCTGGTAGGGATTAGGGGCTGGAGATTTTCTTCCAACATGTTGAATAAGAGACCTTGGCACAATGCCCAAACTGAAATGTCTACCAGATAATTGTAAGTCATGGGACTAGAATTTAAGAGAGGCCTGGTGATAGACTCTGATTTATCTCGCTATTCAGAGAGGAATTGGAGTCATGAAGAATGTATGGATTCGCAGCCAAAGATGAGAAACGAAATTTGTACTCCGAGTGCTTGGGTGATGAGAACTAACACCAGGGTACAACGGACCAAATTAAGAAAGCTGGTTCCAGGTAAAGCAGGAAGACACCAACAGCAGTGATCACGCTGTGAAAGACCAGGAGCGAGAGCGTTCGAGAAAATGGGGCCTCAGTTCTTCTCCACTGAGACATTGAGTCCAAGGATCCCCAGCTAACGTGGTTTGGAAAGGGGTCCTGTGATGTGTGAGTGGTTTCCGTTGCTCTGTAGAGGGGGGAGCAGGGGGCTCATAGCAGAGGGTCACGGTCAACCACTCAGCACATACCACGCAAGGGGAAGGCAGGGAGAATAGTCACTACAGACGGAACAACAACAACAAAAATTGAAGAAGTCTTTAAAAGTGTATTCACCATGAAATTCATAAATATGTTTTCCTGGTATAGGTCCCTAATATCACACCCTCTCCCAATTAGAAAGTTCCAGACTTCATAAACCTAGAGCATACTAAATGACATCTCTTTTCCTGATGTTTCCAACGAGCCGGTACAGAGTGCTTAGCATGACTTCACAGTTGAGGGAAAGCGGGGAAGAGGGAAGACCTGCTAGGAAGGAAGGCACTGAGACAATATTCCACGCCCACTTTGGGAAATGTGCGGCTCTGCTGCTTGGTTTAGGATGATGCGTGGCAGATGTTTGCGTTCGGACAGCAGCATGGCTGAACCAGCTGGTGAGGCCTTGCTGGCTACAGAATAGAGATAAGCCAGGCAAGGAGAAGGTAGGCAGCACTTGGAGACGGGTGGGGATAGATTTGGGAGGAGTTCTGGGTTGCCTTCGTACCAACACTGCTGCGCTGGCACCAAGGAGACTGGAGGCCACTCCAAAGGTTAGGACCCAAGACACACGGGGGTGAACACAGTAGCCCACTTTCTCCTGTCTCCTCATAGGGCTGCATCTGAAGGTCAGAGGCCAAATCATCCAGCCCCACACAGAGAGCAGGAGCTTCAAAGGCGCTCAAAGGCAAGCTCATTGCCTTCCCTAGGAAAGTCAGCATTCCAGAATTTCCCTCTTGCTGTCTCAGGGTTTTCCAACTACACACAGTCACCAGTTTTATACATGTAATCAATCTCTGCTTCCACTTCCCCTCCATCATCTAGCTTAGGGCAAGCTGGGCCACGCCTCACACAGAAATACAGGTTCACTCCTCACGAAGCGGGGCAGAAGCCTTCCCTAGGCTACTGTGGAAGAGACAGTCCATTCTCTCTAGAGAAAGTCACTAGGCATGAAAACTCTGACATGAAAAGTATCACTCTACTCACATTACAAATACATATGTATAATTAAGGCATATTTTGTTTTCATTTCCCACATATCATATTTTCGCTCCAAAGACTCAGGGCAGTGCTGCTCTCACTTTTCCACCAGAGTGCTCCCCACAGAGGAGTGGGGCTTCAGCTTTGAGGGGCTACCTGTGCCATCATATGAGTTGACGATCTCTTCTATATTTTAAATGTCACATATTCATGTCTTTGCTCATGCTAGAAAATGGGACAGAGTCCGAGAGAGTCTTGAAGGGGTACTTTACTGCATTCCTAGTTCAAAATGGTGCTCCGACTTCTCTTCTAGAAACACTGACTGTTTCGGAATCCAACAAAACGCACACAATCTGTTTCAGCTGTGAGCTTATTTCAAAGCAGCACACAACATTGACCCTACACCACGTGTTAGTCTGCCGTCCTACATTAGCTGGGTATTGCTATGATGCCGAAAGCTTTGGCCTTACTGGTTGGAAGTAACAGCAGGATCACCCATGGTGCATGGGGGGTTTCAGCAGATCTTCTGGGCTCTACAGATGCGTGAAGAAAGGCCTGGTTAAAAATTAGCCAATGTGAGTGGAAGATGGCAACCGAGTCACACACACTGGAGGGACTCCACAGAGCACAGCACACGGGAGCCACGAGCGGGGTATCCTACACTCCAGTCCTCAGGATTATCAGCATAAAGTAGACACAAATTTACTAAAATTAAAGAGCAGCACCATCTGCTGCTAAGACTCCCTTCTCTTGTCGGCCCCGGGCACTCACCTGGCTGAGCAGAGGCAGCAGAGCTGCAGGGACCTAGTTCTGTAGGACCAGCCTGGGGAGGATAAAAGTATAAATCGCTCTGGCTTTCTGTCCAGGCCGAGAAATCCAGTAGACACCCACAGGCTTGACTCCCCACAGCCTACTGAGCTGAGTTCCCACAGCCTACTGAGCCGCATGGGGACGGATCTACTTGGCAGCCTGGAGTGGGCATAAACAGTAAATACAGGTCCAGGGAGTGCCAGCTCCACTGAACAACATTAATCTCCCTTTCCTGAAGTGCAGTTTGGCATAGCCCCCAATTTTCAAACACCCCCAAAAACACAGCCATTTATAATTTTTTGTATTTTTAAAAATGTTCTCTGGGTAGCACCCAACACGCACCTCGTCCACTAACAAAGTATTAGCGTAACAACACAAAAAGAAACTGCAAGAGCAACCTGCCCTCTCATAGGCTTTATATATCTACCCCCTAGCCTAACTAGGTGGTGGCAAGTAGAGACCCATTCATCCACGCCCACTTGGTCACCCCAATCATCCAAAAGAGCCCAAATAAATAGGGACTAGACCGACTCTTCACACAAGCCCAGGGAACTCCAGCCGAAATCAGCAAAACTAACTCAGTTTCCCTGAGGTGCAGCTCATTTGAAGGCCTTCCCCCCTCCTCCAACTCTCTCTCTCCTTTTCAACTTCTGTGGGTGGCAGCCAACACACACCAGGTCCATCAGCAAAGTATTAGCATAATAAAACGAGTAGAAACTGCAACACCAGGGGGTTAGACTTGAGACAGACTGGAAGCCTAGGCACTCAGAGGCTGCTCATCAGGCACGTACCTAGCTAACTACTAAGCCAATGATTCAAAACCTATGGGTCACAACCCTTCACAGAGGTCACCCAATCCATAACAGTAGCAAAATTACAGTGATTAAGTAGCAACGAAAATAATTTTATGGCTGGGGAGTCACCACAACATGAGGAACTGTATGAAAGGGTTGCAGCATTGGGAAGATTGTGAACCACTGTACTAAGCTGTCCTATGACCCTAGGCCCTGGCCAGCACCCCAAGCCAATCACATAAGCCATTTGCTTTACTGAGTAGGTCACTGCTTTATCCCACCATCCTAGGCCACCTAAGTAGATGGTAGGTATAGACCCCTTGCCCTACTTCCACTTGGTCACTCCCAGCATCTGAAAGAGCGAACCCAACCTCTTTGACCTGATTTGCCAGAGGTCTGTTCTCTGAAGATAATTAACATAAATCATAAGAATATAGGACTCGCGGCCATACCAAACACCAAAATGATTCCCCTAGCCTTAGCTTCAACCCTACTCTGACACCCTACAATAGCACACGGTAGTAATACATCATACTAAGAGACACTGTCCCCAACTGCTTAAAAGATGCCTGCTGCTTCACACAGTCCTGATTCTATATCCCCCCCCCCACACACACACACTAAGGTGTGGGGTCCAGCTGCTCTTTTGGCTGGTGTTATTGTTGCTGTGTTCTATCACTCCTATACCCTACTCCTCTTAAAACAAAGTTGAGCACTATTCTTGTCATTCACCCTCAATCAGGACTTCCTCATTTGTAGGTGTATATAAGGACAGGGAGTGGGGGAGCAGAGGAGGGCGGGGGAACACATACATACATATATAGCTTTACTTTTTCACTCTCAATTTAATTTGTTTTCTAGTGTCTTAACACACCAACCATCAACCCAGAAGTTAATACCCACAACATAGACAAAGCTCCGGGGCAAAGCTTAGAGACCAATCAAACATACGTTAACAGCTGCCCTGTATCTTTCTCTAGTATTATTTTTCCTAGTATTACTTGTAAAACTTTGCTTTAAGTTTTCCTTTCTTTAAATATGTAGTTTTATTTCATAGCGCTATTAACCTTTTGGTTTCTCTTTTCTTGTCAAACCTTTTCTTTCCTTTTCATCCTTATAAAACCAAGAGCTGATATTCTTACATTTCCTAAAATATTTTTTCTATCAAATATTAGTACCCATTCCTCCATCTTTGCAAACAAGCATTTAAAAAAATCTAATTTCCATTCCTTTAATCTACCAAATAACACTACATTTTTGGGGGCCTATTGTTCCTTCCTCTCTCCCACTTTCTGGTTCTCTCCCCTAACACCTAATATAACACCTCCCCCCGCCCCCCCACCCAGTACTTTATATAAACAGTCCACTACAGATCTATTGCAACACCTAACAGAGTTAACCACCCCCAA
This sequence comes from Tenrec ecaudatus, assembly GCF_050624435.1. Taxonomy (NCBI): domain Eukaryota; kingdom Metazoa; phylum Chordata; class Mammalia; order Afrosoricida; family Tenrecidae; genus Tenrec; species Tenrec ecaudatus. The sequence goes on from NC_134544.1 coordinate 19,603,549, forward strand.
ATAACACCACCTCCCTAACACCCTAACAGTGACTCCACGATGTCAAGGAAACAACAGAAGCTATCGGTGCACATAAAACTAAGAAACAGAAACAGATAGCTGAATGTAATGCCTAACACTGAATAGGCTATGGATGTGCCAGAGATAGAACTTAAAAGAATGATGACTGAACTTGTGCAACAGTTGAAAGAGGAGTCGGAGAGAAAAGTGAAATAGAAAAGCTAGCAATACCACTAGTAAAACTCTAAAGAGGTTTCACAAATCAACTACAAGAGTAGAATTAAACAACACTATAAAGGAATAGCACAATGCTATAAAAGAACAGAGAGAAATACAATTGAAGAGATGGAAGTCTGAATCAGTGAGTCAGAAGACAAAGGTATAGATTCCAGCCTTAAAAAGAACAAAAAAGGAGACTGAGAAAAGCTTGAGAACAACGTGGGACACAAGAAAAAGGAACAACCTTCGTATTATAGGGATTCCAGAACAGGAAGAAGAAAAAAATCTACATGGAGAATAGTCCAAGAGCTTCTACAAGAAAACATTGCTCAATGTCTACAGGAGTGAAAGGTAACTATTCAGGAAGCCAAAGGAACCCCAGCCAGGATCATCCCCAAAGTGAAACTCCCTGGCATATGGTGGTCAAGATGCCTAACATCAACGACAAGGAAAAAATTCTAAAAGCAGCCAGAGAAAGAAGGATCAATTACATAAAAGGGCAAGCAAACAGAATAACCTGATTGCTCAGCAGAAACCATGCAGTCATGAAGACAAAGGAGTGCTGGACACAGATTACTGGAGGGGAAAACAAAAAACCCCTGTCAACCTAGAATCGTGTACCTAGCAAAATTATCACTCAAATATGATGGAGAAATAAAAGTCTTCCCAGACAAGGAGAAACTAAAAAAATTCACAACAAGGTCACCACTACAAAAAGTACTCAATGAAGTAGTATGGCCCAAAACCCAACAACACACCAACCTGAAACCAACATACAAGACAATCCCTCACAAAAACCAACACACAGAGAGCAACTCCCAAAACAAGGAAACAACACAGGAAGAATAAAGAAAGACAACATACATACAAACGACACACACACACACACACATACAGAAAGCAAATGATGGTTACAAATAAGTACCTATCAATAATCTGGATGGTAATGGACTAAATGTACCAATAAAGAGACAGATTAGCAGGAATAAAATCTATCAATACGCTGCCTCCAAGAAACACATCTCACAAACAATTACATCAACAGACTAAAAATCAGAGTCTGGACAAAAGCATACCAAAAAAACAGCAACCAAAAGAAAGCATGGATAATATTAATTTCCTAGAAGATAGGCTTCAAAGCAAACACTGTAACAAGAGATAAGAGCAGACACTACAAAATGATAAAGGAATAATAACTCAGGAAGCCATAACGATAATAAACACATATGCATTTAATGAAAGCTCCTTTAATACACCACTCTCAAGGAAACACAGAACATCAACAACAAAAAGTATTCAAGAAAGACACCGAGCTCAATAACACAAACAGAAAAAACAACTTTGTTGTTGGCACATGCAGAACACTCCACCCAACAAGAACACAGTACACGTTCTTCTCTGACACAGATGGAACATTCTCAAGATTAGACCACATACTCAGCCATCAATCATGCCTCAACAAGTGCAAAAAAACAGATCCTACAATCAAGCTTCTCAAGCCACAAAGCTATAAAATTAGAAATCAAAAATAGAATCAGCAGAAGGTCTTCATGCGAGGCATGGTCGTATGCTGCTTATCCGACCCCCGAACGCCATTCACAGCCCACACAGAAGATTCAGCCCAGCCTGTGTGATACAAGGTCTGTAAATAAAATCCATGACTGGAGGAGGGAATGGAACTTGAGATTAAATGATGAGTACCCCACTTGCAGAAGGCTATGGATGACAGGGAAAGTCCAAAATCCATTTGCAGGATTCCCTACCTGGTGAAGTCTCCAGGGAATCCCTTCAGACCCATGACTAGAGATGTGAACAGCCTTGTTATCAGGCAGAATCTGATTGGAAAGTGGATTATTGCAGATGTTGTTAGGTTAGAAGTTAGCACCTTATCATTGGGTCCTCCTTTTGACCCATTTTAAATTTGTTCTAGTTTTGTTATTTTCTGCTATCTTTTCAACCGAGGTTTTTCTAGTTTGTTATTGTTAAGTTTGTTTTTGCTTTTTAAAATGTTTTTTCTCTGTCTGAAATCTAGGATAAGCAAATCTATGGAGGCAGAAACTAGGTTACTAGTTTCTTGGGGTTATGGCAGGAGAGGATGGAGGTAAATGGAGAGGTAATAATGAGTACAAGAAAGAAGAAATGTTCTAAAATTGATTGTGGTGATGATTACACAAGTCTTTTTAATATGGTTAGATTACTGAACTGTGTGATATATAATTGAATGTCAATAAAACTGTTAAAATTTCTAAAAACTAAATGAAAAATTAGCCAATGGAAACCCGATGGATCACAATAGCCTATTGTCCAATGCCGGGCTTGAAGAGGAGTCCCCATGCAGTGGCTGCAGCAGACCAAGGGACGCAGAGGGACAAGGCCAGGTGGCATGCCATTCTGCTGTGTCCAAGGGCCCCTTCAGAGTTCACTGTCACCGAATACAACTGACAACTGAGGCAAAAGCAGCCCAAGATGGATTGTGGATATTGTTGTGAACGAGGGAGGTCGGGGCAGAGACCCCCAACCCATCTGTAGAAAATGGGATATCCCCTCCCAGAAGCGTCACAAGGAAGGGAAGGATCAATCAGGGCGCAGTACAGCACCAATGAAACACACAATATTCCTCTGGTTCCTTGAGGCTTCCTCACCCCCCACTATCATGACCCCAGCCCTGCCTTCCACTGCGGGCTAGGCTGGAGCAAGTGCACAAGTACAGATAATAGATCATGACACACGAAATCCAGGCCAGATAAACCCCTCTGGAAAAGAAATGGGAGTTACGTTCCAGGAGAGTAGGGGGAAGGTGGGGAGAGGAGGGAGGAAGAAACCTAGGGGGAGTGGGAGAGAGTGGTTGGTGTCAAATATGAAAATAGTAATTTATAATTTATCAAGGGGTCATGAGAGTGGGAGGGGGAAAGGGAAGGTAAAAAGAGGAGGTGATACCAAGGGCTCAGATAGAATGTCAATGTTCAGAAAAAAATGTTGGCAACATACATACAAATATACTTGACACAATTGATGCATGGATTGATGTACGAGCCCCCAATAAAATGATCCTTAAAAAAAAGGGTGGACTATGGAGATTTAGATTTGTTTTGACATTCTGAATGAAGAGAGAGCAGGTGGCCCTCCCTGTCGCATAGAACGGGAAGCTAGGGGTTGACACTTTTGTGGTGCAAAAGTAAGCAGCTCGGGTAGAAGAGGCACTGGGACACTAACATGTCTATCGGTACTGAACCTTGTACAGAAACTCAAATGGCTCACGAATGACAAGTTTGTGTTAAGAATGTCTGATTGATAAGTGTATCCCAAGAAAGTCCATGAACAAGAAATAAGGTGTTCAAAACACTGTTTTATACACAGTGTGAAGATGCTTCACAGAAGCCCCTGACTCACAGAGACCCTATGGGACAGAGGAGAACTGCCCCTCTGGGTTCCAATGCTATAAATCCTTATGGGAACAGAAAGTCCCATCTGACTCCCTTGAGAGTTGGTGGCTTCCAACTGCTGACCCTGTGGTTAGTTAGCACCCGACACATGACCCACTGCACCACCAGGGCTCTCAGTGCAAAGAGAGAACAATGGACAGAAGTGCATACTTAGGTCCAGCATGGCACTTCTCGTGAATTCTTAATGGCTACTGTTTCTCTTACTGTGCTGATGAATGCCTCCCGGCTCTCTGGGTGTCTTGTCTGAGAAGGTAGTCTTTTTTTTTTAACTTAAAGAATCTGTAAAAGCCTTTGGTTTCTTCTTTCCCTCCCTCCCTCTGCTCCTCCTCTCTCTTCTGCCTGCCTGTTTTTCCTTCAAGGTGTTTGTGGTTCATGTCCTTCAAGCCTGCTAGTAGTCATGTGCCCCAAATCTTTGTACACTGTGCTGACAAAAGATTATGAAAATGCTGTCTCTCTTATGAGAGAATGTTACAAACAGCATGCAAGTTAATTTTTAAATGAGTATTCACAGTGGTTTCATTGCTGGGAGTTCAGAGCAACGGAACAGTTAACGTCTTAAATAAAATCACACGCACAAACAAACTCCAGTAGTTAAATACAGGTGGCCAATGGTGCACGCTCTGCCCCTGGGAGATGTGCACTCCCAGGCCACGGCTCTGGGAAGCCCTGCCCTTGGAGGCATGCGGGCCTTTCTCACGCTGCCCCTCACCTTGTCCGACCCGGAACTTTTCAGCCCCAACCGCTGTCACCAGCTCTTTGAACTCTTTCATGCAGAGAGGGCAGGAAAGCTTTAGGAAAATCCATACTTATTCAATCTACGAGAGTTGGCACACGTAGCCATTTCTTCATGTCCTTTCACAATAATATAGCTGCACATATTAACCTGCTACAATAAGACACAGGAAGTCATGACTTGGAGGCACTTACCCAGGAGCATTATCAAGTTTCCATGATCACAGCAGGGCCTAGTTTTAGGTTTGCTACCAACTAGCAGCATGAGGTTGGGAAACAGATGGCAAGTCTCTAAGTTTCCATGTCCAGCTCTAGAGGAGGGATAAGACTTACCCCGTCTATAGGTAACTGGCGGTTTTGTGAATCAGTGAGGAAAGCACGGTTGGCATTTTTAGAGGGGTTCTTACTGCAAGTGGAACACTAATTTCTTTTTGGGGCGCCACCATAAACGCTACTGTGAAGATCTCTTCTTTGCTGATGAGACCTGGCTAGATGACGGTCTACAAGCATTTCACTTGAATCAGTAGTTAGAAAACCAATTTCCACTCATCAAAATGTATCCTCGAACTTCATGCGGAAAACGTGGAACCAAAACATGTAAGCATTTTGCTTTAAAACAGGGTGGGTGTATGTAAAGCAGTTTGTACACAGAATACCCTCACTCCGGGCTGTTATTAACCAATCCGGGCCAGCGCTCCAGTCGCAGGGAATAGAGACGCGAGGGGGCTCCAGAGTCTCCCAGTCCTTCATTAAACTATTGATCCCTTTAGCATCGTCCACAATGTCCCAGCAGCTCAGCGTGTCAAGTGGTGACGTGCTAGGTCTCTCTCTCCTTTCAGGAACTTCCCCCCTTTATGGAGTGGAAGTCACAATGATTTATTTACCTGGCATTTTCCAGTCCGGATGTCGTACAGGGCCACTGAACCATGGCGAGCTCCAACCGCGATTCTGTGATTCCGCTCATAATAGCTGACCATGTAGAACCTGCATGGAACAGTTTAACACAAAGTAGGTGAGATGACGCATGGGGAGATGTGGTGGTGGTGGTGGTGGTGGGGGTCACAGCACCTTTCACAGTGTAAAGGCAGCTCTGGGAAATTTTTCAATGACTAAATTGGCAGCAAACATATTACAAGTTTTTTAAAAAGGTTTCATTTTTGGTAATTCTTAGAATTAATGGAAAGAAAAACTATTTTAATGTACCATTTAGGTCTTTTGACAATTGTTTTCAATAGAAAACACACTTCCTAATGGCTAGCGTTCTTTGAGGTCTTGAAATGAGAAAGACCAAATACCAAAGGGTTGGCTGTGAGGGCGCTCAGCTTCATTACTGCAAAGACCGCGCAATTTCAACTTGAGCAGAAGCGAAAAAGACAAAAGCGCCCAGATCGCCCATCTAATTATGATCTCCTGCCTTACTGTACTATTAAGAAATTAAATACACTTTCTAGTAGAACAGTCATAAAACTGTCACATAAATTTTATGCTTAATTTCATATCCATAATTAAGAAAGAAACCAGAAAGTTAGCCACTAGAAAATAAGCTATCCCGCTAATTCCTTACATTTACCAGTTAATCTAAATGACTGCCATGATGATAAGCAGTTTTAATAAGCGTGTTTGGTGCTTAGGGTGCATTACATAAAATTAAGATTTAAGGAGAATGGTTTGAAGGTGAAGATATTTGTTTACAAAATTAGCTCCCCTTGTTTTCAGTTTTCACGACTGGATTAAGTGTCTGAATTCCTGATTTGAGTGTTGTCACACTGATTTTAAAACGATATGGCTGGGATGTGGGAGGGTACCCGTATAGCTAGTAGACGGGTAAACACGTATGATTTTACATCACCACCCGAGCTTCAAGTGTCCCTGCCCATGTCTTAGTCCTACTGTGATGGTTTGTGCCCACTGCCCAGAGGCACAGGCAGCCTGCACGACATGCTATGGCGACCTTGGCTTCTCCCTTCGGATTTCACACGGGGAGCCTAACTTTTTGTTACTACTTTTTAAAAATGGGGAGGGGGCTCACAGGTAATGCTAAAGATGATTTTTTAAAAAGCTAGAAAAATGCCTTTAAAGGTAGTACAGAGAACATCTATTGGGCCCTGGGAAGGCCCTTCTGAATTTCTGGTAAGAAAGAGTGAGGCGAGAGAGAAGGGATGTCAATCAATGTCAGCGACTTGACAAAAGCAAGTTATTGTTAGATGTGATGGCGCCAACACACACTTGACCAATTCAGAACACACACCACTGTTTTCCATTGTCTTTGTTACGACCATGAAACATAAACCATTCTGTCCTGACCCTAAACCTTCCCCAGTCTCCAACCCCTTCCACTTGCCCGACAGATGAATGCTTTTTCAACACGCGGAAGAGCCCGTGCGGAAATGTCCTGCTAGATGCTGCTACGCTTCAGTCTCCCTTTCGCACGAGAATACTGGTTGGAGGAAGGAAGGGTACAGAGCAGTCATGAGACACAGGACACCTCCCTTAGGAAGTAAGGGTTTTTAGCAAGCAGTTAACTTCTCCATGTTTCTCTCTCTTACTCTACACCTCAGTGCCCAACCCAACTCATGGCCTTGAAGTCCATTCCAACTTGGTGGAAAGGGGAAGTCTACATTCTACATTTAACATACTTGAAACTAACAATGTAGAGAGTTGAAAAGCATTTAATACTGAGCATTTCAACCCATCGCTGTGGAGTTGACTGGAACTCAGAGTGACCTTGTGGAGGGTCCAAAGCTTTGGCCCTCTGTCCAGCAGTAGCAGAGAGCCTCCGCTTCCTCTCAATTGCATATTAGGGTTTTCCATGAATTTCCAGAGTCTAAGTACAAGTATAGCTATGTTTATACTTGTAGCTACAGCACATACAGCATTTAAATCTTATTACAGTAACACAGCTATATAGGACCTGACACACACAACACATACTTATTGTGTGATGAGTAATGATCATAGAAAAATAAAATTTCCAGAGGTCTTTTTTTATCTCATACTAAACTTTACAAGGACTTAATAGCTATACTTCAAACATTTATATATATATATATATATTTTTTTAATGCATCGATAGCGCCCCCCCCCCACCAAAAAAAACCCTTTAAAATAAAACAGTGGTAAAAGGTTATGTATTACGTGTCCCATTTTCTAGACTTTGGAGATCAACCTCATCCTTCTATATCATCTACCAATACCATTATTTATGGGAAGAAAGATCAAATCTATTCTTGGTATCAAATCTTTAGTCTGCCTGAAAGGACATATATTACAGGTCTGCCATTTTTCATCTTTGTCATTTTCTGCTAGACTAATACTTATAAACAAGAGCTTCAGGAACTCTGGACAGCCGAGGACTGTGGCATGTTTATATCGGGAGGGAGCGGGGGTTCGTGCTGAACTTCTCATTCCTCCCTCAGAGGCCTCCTAGACGAGGGCGGGGCGGGGCGGGGCGGGACGGGGAGGATTTTGCTGTCACTTCACTAGTAGACTCTATGGGGACTGGCTGCAGGGTACCACTGTCGGCTGAGCATCCCCTGATCTCCTGTCCAGAGCCCACCAGACCCCTAGACCGCTCTTCTCCTGGGCCCACTTCCCCACCTGGAGGCTTAAGAATAAGGACAATAAGCAGCACATACTTGGTGCTACTCTCCAAGGTATCAAGTGATTGGAGGTGATAGCCCACTGTGGCTTTAAATAGTGTGTGTGTGTGTGTGTGTAAGAGTTATAAGGATCATGTATGACGAGCCTTCTGGAAATAGTATCTCAGGCTTCAACACTTTGTTGCATTTACCTGTCACCTGTGCAGCATTTCTTGGGCAAGAACCTGGCAATGTCCGAGAGCACATGTCGACCATGCCTGTAACTTTGTTGTCCAGGAGAACAAAGCGGAAGCAGGCTGTGATATAAATACGTATCTCATGCCGGGGCTGCCATCACCCCAGAGTGAGAGTCAGTGACATGTCCACATGCTGCCGTCAGTTAGCTCCCCTTCCTCTCACAGCTGTCCCTGAAGGCCGCTCCAGGATCCGGGCCCACTATTGCTCAGGCTGCACGTCCCCACTCCTGGTCACCTTGCTCTCGGACTGCTCTCCTACGTGTGCCCAGAACACCTCATTAGAGGGAGATTTCACTTGCCACGGATTTCCTACAGGGCGCACACCCACAGGCAGGCCTCTGTTCCAAGGCTACCATGAGAACACTCACTGCCACGGGGTTGATTCCAACTCAGCCACCCTACAGGACAGGGTACAATTGCCTCCGAGTTTCCAAGACAGTAAATCTTTACAAGAGCGGAAAGCCTCATCTTTCTCCTGCTGAATGGCTGGTGATTTCGAACGTCTGAACTCGAGGATAGCAACAAAATGGGTAACCCACTGTTGTCAACCGGGCTTCTTGACAGAGGCCTTTATGGGTCACCTTAATTGCAGTGACTCAACAATCATTACTCTTCCGCTCATTATCCTATTTTATTTTCCTTTACTCTCCTCTTGACTACTAAGATAGTACAGACTATATATGTATATTTTAAAATTAATTGGTATTTTCCTCCATGGGGGACTTTGTCTTATTCACTGCTTTATTCTTACTGCTTAGCACAAAACCTCAGCAGAATGCATAAATCCATAACTACAGACCCAAATAGCAGAGGGCAAGAAGTTTAAAACACTGTACTTTTCCTTCAGTGATGAGTACAGAAATGCTGCTGAATATGGATTTTCAAAGAATAAATATTTTATAGGGCCTCAATAATGGAGATGAGCCATGAAACAAACAAAAACCTGTCTTAAAAGTTGGGCAAAAAAACACATCAACCCAAAACTAGCATGCTGTCCCTTGACCATTTCTCAAATGTGTTTCCAAGAGCAAGAGACCAGGCTGTGCACGCGAGCTGGAGGAGGATGCTGCACGATGCCAAGTGTGGGATCCTGCTTTAGGGAGCACTCACCAACATCCATCAGCACCTCACTGCCACTGCGTCAATTCCAGCTCTTAGTGACACCATGGGCAGAGCAGAACTGTTACTTCTGGGGCTCCGAGGCTGTAAAAGTCTTTCTCTGGAGAAGCAAACTGGTGGGCCTTCAATGGTGCACTGTGAAGGAGTCTGACCCCGGCACTACCAAGGCTCCTTACCAACTCATAAAACTCACTGCCATCGAGTTGATGTGGGCTCAGCAATCCTACAGCCTGGAAAGAACCGCCCCAGGAATTTCCAAGACAAACTAACTCTTTTTAAGAGTCGAAAGCCCCGTCTTTCTCCCTAGTAAATAACAGTTTGCTATTAAACACGACAAGTGATTATTGGGAACGGGTAGGAGATGCTCCATTTCTTCTCACCTGTATTTTTTTACTTCAAGTGTTCAGGAGTTACCCGGAATATTCCACAAGGGAGTGGTTTAGGGTTTCAAACACAATTGTTAACTAAGGACTCACTGGCCCTGAACATTATGCTTGTCAGTGTGTCTAGCTGGGAAGACAGGACCTCTAGCTCATTAACTTGGTTTAAAGACTCTTTATTTAGTCTTCCTGCAACTGGTGGAGCCCTGGTGGCACTGTGGAATAAAGGCTGGGCTGCTAATTGCAAGATCAACGATCCAAACTTACCAGCCACTCTGTGGGGCAAAGATCGAGCTAGCTGGTCCCATATAAAGATTTATAGTCTCAGCACTCCTGTTTCAGAGGCTATCCACTGGGATTAACTCGATGGCTCTGGGTTTAATAGGTCTCAATTGATGGGCTTTATCTTTTATGAAAACCAGACAAAAGAAAACTTGTGTGAAATTTAAAATGTGGATAAGAAACGAGAAGGAAACGTGCAATTCTCAGCAGCAATATGATTTGGAAGAAAGCCAGGGACCTCTAGAATCATGTCCTAGAATAGCATTTCCCAAAGTGGGCAATGCCCACACCCTGGGAGGCACTAACCAGAACCATCCAAGGGGGCGTGAGAGCAGATGTCTATACTTCACTATGGACACGACGGTACTTAAGTTGTTAACTGGCAGGGCAGGGGCCACCAGTTAACATTTTTTTAAAAGGGGGTGGCTGGCCAAGTAAGTTTGGAATCCTTTGCTGTAGACTATAAATTTGGCAAGGTGCCACGGCCTTAGGATGCTACCCTACTCCAGGAGATGGAATCCTTGAGCATTCAAATACCTTAAGACACAGTCTTAGCTTAATCCAGCCTCCAGCTAGGCATGAACGCCATGTATGTAAAAAATGGTGTGGAGGACAACTACCTTAAAATACCCACAAACAGGTAAGTGTGCTCCCGCTCACACTTAGGAACCAGAGCCAGGCAGGGTTGCACTCCGGTGTCCATGGGGTCACCGAGGCAGAACCACATGTGCATGTATGAGTCACTAACCACTTAGAGGTAATATTTACAGATTCCTATGATCAAACCCTATCCTGAGTATTTGTAAATATGCTGTCATAAGTCATCCAACGTGTTATGAGCTTATGTAGAGTTGCTTTTAGAAATTCTAATCATTGCACTTTTAAGTGTTTCAAAATCTTTCTTCTTTTGTAAGTCATGTACTGATCAGTGACTCGGCGGCCATCTGATGTACCTTCAGCCGGAAGCACCCGTCCTCTCACACCCCTCTGTCAGCAAGGCTAAGGATTGCTAGCTCCAGGTGGGCTTTCTGAGAGCTGTTTCTAACTCTAATGCAAAATTGCCACCACAGTGCCTGTATTACTTCATACTTTACTCCCCCCTGACCACCCCCCACACACACCAATATCTCACAGAACAGCATCTCATACCAATACACACTTTGGGAAGCATGTTCCCTTGTTCAACCACCCCCTTTTCTGGTGGGCACTCTCGTGCATGGATCCTTGTACGTTTAGGTGGGTGTTCTGGTAGGACAGATCACCCAAAGCAAGGTGCTGGGTCAAAGCACATGCCCACTTTAAAGTTGGATGGTGCTGCTGTAGGTGTAGAGTTGGTTCTGTCCAATACTGACTCATAGTGACCTGATGTACAACAGGATCCAACACCTCCTGGTCCTGGGCCATCCTCACAAGTATTATGTTTGAGCCCATTGTTCAAGCCATTGTTCAAGACTGACCTCAAAATATCACTGCCATCTAGTTGATTCCGACTCCTATGACCGACAGGACAGGGCAGAACTGCCCTGTGAGTTTGACACTGTTGACGGGAGAGAGCTGTCTTTCTCCCAAGCAGCAGCTGGTGGTCTCGGACCAATGTGTAACTCACTCCCCCACTGGGGCGCTAGTGCCTACTTGCCTTTAAAGAGTGCTTGATCAGGTGTTATCAAGCCTCCTATTTTACTAACTGCCATCAAGTTTCTGACCATGGTTCCACAAGGCAGAGCACAGCTGCGCGGTGGGTTTCACAGGGTTTGCATCTTTACAGAAGAGAAAACTTCACATTTTTTCCCGAGAGCAGCTGGTGGGCTCGAACTGCTGACCTTACAGTCAGTAGCCCAACATATAAGCTACCGTGTCAGTAGTCACCACACCAAACTCACCGCCAATTCCGACTCATAGCAACGCTACAAACTGATAGTGTTATTTTTCTTAATTTATATCGCATCTTTTAAGTGCATCTGTTTGGCTATTTTACTGCTAGATGCTCCGTTCTAGAACTCGGTGGTGGTGGTTTTCTAATAAAGAACTCTAAGACCAACAGCAAGCCAACTGTGCAAAGTGTCCCCTCACTTTCCTACTACCATCCAGTCAACGCCAGCCCAGCGGGACCCGACAGGACAGAGTAGGACTGCTCCGTTGGGCTTTTGAAACTTTAAATCTTTACAGGAACAGACAGTCTCAGCCTTCTCCTGCAAAGCAGCTAGTGGGTTTGAACCCATGACCTTGTGGTCAGCAGCTCAATGCACAGCCCACTCCTCCACCAGGCCCCTGGGATATTTTGGGGAGTGGAAAAATGACTAGAAAGGTTTTAGATGAATTTCGTTCATACAAGTCCGTGAGCAACATCTATCTTTATTCTCAAAAGTATACTGTACAATGGTAACTACGGAATTTTACTGGAATTGGGGTAGAAGCTGGTTTAAATCCCATTAGTGTTATCACCATATTGGATTAAAAAAACCAAACCACAGGTCAGAAGAAGTTTTTTCAGAAAATGAGCTCATGCCTGCACTCAGGTAGACACCGTGCACTCCTCACTGGGTGCTCAGTGCCCACTTAGGATGAGCTACGTTGATTCGGCTTTTCCCTTGCAAAGGAAAATCAATCAGTCTGTCTACATCATAGCAACGCTTAAGAAAAAGTGAATTATCTCGGAAAATACAGACCTTTCACTTTTCTGTCTAGAGATTGTCTTTCTCTGCTCTGCTCTAAAGTTTAAATCGTTATTTCACATTGAATTTTTAAAAGTTTATTTGGGTTAGTATTAATGTTTTCTGAAGGATTACTTAAAAAATTCTTTTTAAATTGTAAGTTGGGTGGGGTTTACATATTGGAGACTCCATTTTGAATTCGACAACTTAAATTCCCTCTCAAAGTGCCCAGGAAAGCTTGCCCCAGCCACGCCACCTCCACTTACATGAGTTCTGCCTCATGGAGCGTACGATCTTCCTCCTCATCCACTTCGTTTCCTCATTTGAATTATTCCACCATATTTGTAAGTTGAAAGCCACGCACTCTCCGCGTGAAAACGCAACATGGGCAAAGACTGTACAGATGTGCTTTATACAATTGATGTATGTATATGTATGAACTGTGAAAAGAATTGTATGAGCCCCAATAAATTGTTAAAATAATAAAAAAAAAGAAAAAAAAAAAAGAAAACACAACATGGGGAGTACTGGGGGAGAGGCACCTGTGAGATGAACCGTCTCCTTGAGCCCCGGCGCTGCCTCCCTCTGCCCGGTACCTTCCACCAAGGGCCCGTTGGCTGCGCACGTCCTTCCAACAGGCACAGGGCCGTGTGTGCGCAGGTCTTCATGCGTCACTTCTGTCACGCTATGAGGTGCACTTTAAACTGTACCTCCACGCTTTTCCAGTGGGTGCCCTGATGGCACAGCCAGTTAAGTGGTGGGTGCTAACCAAATTGTCAGGGGTCCCAACCCACCGGCAGCTCCCTGGGAGAAAGAGGAGGTTGTCTGCTCCCACAAAGACTAGTCTCGGAAACCTCAGGGGCCGTTCCTACTGTCCCACAGGGTTTGCCGTGAGTTTGAACCAACTCCTCCGCGCCAGGAACAGACTCCACACTGCACACTTTGCACGGAAAGGGACAGAGCTCCATCTTTCAAAAGACTGCACGGTAGACCACCGTTTTAATGTACTTTAATGAAAACTGTTTGTAAGATATCTATTTACTTAGAGAACACAAGTGAGTGAACCTTTCTGAATAGAAAGCACATCTTTATGGAAAAACATCTGAAAATGCCCTAGAACAAAGGTCAACTAAAGGAATCAGCTCAACCAGCAAAACCATACGAAATCTTCCCGTCACATAAATCCTACCACACTATGACTAAAATGTACCCAATTGCAGCATATGAGAGGGGCTTATATGCTGATTCCTTGCATGTTCGGTCCTGCCTGACCACGCGTTCTGTCTGTTGAAAAGCTACCGAGAAGCCCACGAGACTGAGCTTAACGAGGCTGCGGCGTCCTGTGCAGGGCTGCCTGAGAGTGCCTTCCGAATAGTCTCGGCAGAGGAACAGGAAACATGAAACACAGGGCAATGTGAGAAATGAAGCAGTGACTCACTTGTGAGAGTCTACATAGCGTGGAATAGAGGGTTTCATTCACTCGGCGTTGGCGGTGCCTGTGGAAACAATGTACGCTTTGGGGCCGGGGTCTCTCTCTGATAAGTGGCTTCTCACTTTTTAAAGCATGGATAGAGTTGAAGCTTACCATAAGCTCCACGAGAAAGCCCTCATTTCACGGAGGAAAAACGCGAAGACTACCGACATGCCTGAGGTGGCACACCAGGTGCTGGATCCTAAGAAAGGCAGAGGCTGTTGGATATGGGAATGAGGCCGACAGTAAATTAAAACACAAAATCACAGTAACTGCCATCGAGTCATTTCTGATTCACAGCAACCTTTTAAGACAGGGTAGAACTGCCTCTGTGGGGTTCCGGGACTGTAACTCCTTACAGGAGGAGAAAGCCTCGTCTTTCTCCTGCAGAGAAGCTGGTGGTTTTGAACTGCTGACCTTACTGCAAGCAGCCCAATACGTAACCAGTGCACACCAGGGCTCCTAAGGCACACGCCAGAAGAGTTTTAACAAAGAAGAAAAACATTTTCACAGGCTCCTTGGGGGCCCTTCTGTTCCTCCAGGAGGTCAATGAGAGTAAAACTATTTTCATAAAAATGTTGACTGTTATTTGACCTTTTCATCGTGCCAATTTGCACTGATGGTGAAGAGTAATGATGGATATACCTGCGGGCACCTGAGTCCACATCAAAGGAAGTGACATCATAACGCACACGGGGACTTCCGAGCTCGAGGAGAGATTCCATGCTCTTTGAATGCCATTTTTCCATGAACTTTTTTAGACTCCCTCATCATAGTGAGTGGTTTCTAAATTCATCAGTGCCGTGCACTGACACTGGCAAAAAAGCAAACACATCCATGGTGCTTAACAATGTCCTGATGAAGCAGTGAGAACAATCAGCTCCCTCGCGTCGATCCCTGAATGAACTGGCCACGTCCCACTGGAAAAGTGTGGTTGACAGCATAACAACAGTTCTTGCAATTAACTTGGGAATTTGGCAAGGCGCCTCATGAAAATGACCTTCATCAAAATGAAAGCGAGCCTGTCACTTTGAGGAAAAGCACTGGCAGAATTTGCTGTCGATAATAAAATTCAAGCTTTCAAGTTCAAATTAGAATTTTGGAAATCCGTATACTCATTGGCTTTTCTAATGAGATCAACAGCCATCATCGTAGATGCCATTTTGTTTTTATCTTGAAGATTACACTGTGAAAATATATGAAGGGAATTGATTTTTCTCAAGATCAGTGACTAAATGTTACAGAGTCATGCATGGGTGAAAGCCTCTCTCAAAGTACAAGATACAGCAAAGAGTTACAATTATATAGTCTAATGTTTAGGGTACTCTAAGATTGCAGATTCACCTCACAACAAAGCTGTACCAGCTACCACATGCTGCATTTTGGTGTGGTTAAGAAGACGTGTGGGGCTAAAGTGGAGAGCAAATGCCTTGATGACTGGGGCAGGGAATGTATGGATGTGCTTTATACAATTGATGTATGTATATGTATGGATTGTGGTAAGAGTTGTATGAGTCCATAATAAAATGTAAAAGAAGAAAAGAGAAAAAATGATTAGGGCAAAGACTGTACAGATGTGCTTTATACAATTGATGTATGTATATGTATGAACTGTGAAAAGAATTGTATGAGCCCCAATAAATTGTTAAAAGAAAAAAAAGAAAAAGAAAAAAAAAAGAAGACGTGTGTTATCTGAAAAGGCTATAAACACTCATTGAAAAGTTATTAACACAAATGCACAAGGAAGGAGAAAGCGGGGGCGGGGTTAGGAAAGGGGGGCCAAGCTGACACTGCATTACCAGAAAGGGCCTGAGAAGTGACAAATGGCCTTTTGTCTGGGGCAGAGGGAGCAGGACCCTGAGCAGAAGGCAGAGGAGATGCAGAGGAAGGAAGGGTTTCACAGGGGAGATGGGAGAGCATGCTTCCAGGGGGGGCGGGGCGGAAGTGGGAGAAGGGGCTACAGAGTGGCAGAGGCCCGGAGCATCCCAGTGCGCCTCATCCCCTAGGGAGGGGCACGGCACGCACAGCTTCTGCACAAGTGCACAGGGGTGAGGTGGGCCGAGCACAGCGGGGCTCCAGCTGGCCAGTTGATAGAACACAGACAGGACTGGAGGTGGGAATGCATGACATCAAGCCCCTTTCGGACTTGAAATTCTATAACTTGCAGTTCTGAAACATCGTGCGTCAAGGACACTGCTTCAGTCAAAGACCCGGTGCCATTTGTTAGGTGGGAATTAAGGACCATGCGCACGGCAGGCCGGCAGGGGTCATTAGTCAAGCCCAGCCATCGAGTGCCTCCAGCGAGTACTCCTATTTTCTAGACTGAAAATTGGGACAGAGCCCAAGGAAAGACTTATTTTGAATCTGTGGATTTATTTACTTGACAAGTCTTTAAAAGGCATAGAAATTAAGCCACCCTTAATTATACTTCCAATAAGTCGCCTCAGCTTAAGGGAAGGTGTGGCCAACTAGTGGGTCAGCTCCCACGAGGAAGCCCCTCGATGAGAAGGGATGGACAGGTAGGTGACTGCAACGGCGTCGAGCATGCCAGGGCTGCGAGGAAGGCGCGGCTCGGGGAGGGTTTCCATCCATCTATCGTATCCAGATGGGGGCGATGCGAGCAAGCGCCTGCGTGACTACAGCAGGCAGCAGCAGCAGGAGAATCAAGATGCACGAGAGAAATAAGACCTATCTGGGAGTTTCCAGGCAGAGGAGGAAGCTGCTATTCCCACGATCTTGGGGCCGATTCTGGCCCCTGTCAGTCCTAGAGGGCGGGGTAAAACTGTTCCCCGGATTTCCGAGGCTGCTGTATGGCACTAGGAAGGAAATGGAAGCAAACTATCTCCCCCTAGGGAGGTAACTGAGGAGCCCTGGTGGCGTAGTGGTTACACGTTGGGCTACTAACAGCAAGGTCAGCAGTTAGAAGCCACCAGTTGCTTGGTAAGAGGTCAAGGGCCAAGGCTTTTGACTCCCATAAAGAGTGACGGCCCCAGAACCCCACAAGGGCTGTTCTGCCCTGTCCTAGAAGGTAGCTATGAGACAGAATCGACGTGCTCACAGTCAATTTGGTTTTCAGTTTTAGGGAGGTAATTAAGCCAAAAATCACATTTAGAGGTCCATCTAGTTTTTGCTATTAAAAAATAATGAACCCGGTTCCCTCTTTCTGTCCCACCCTCCCTTTGTCTCCAGTTCCTATCATATAACTTCCTCCCTGGGGACAACAGAAAAGTGGGTAAAGGGAGATGTCAGACAATGTAAGATATGACAAAATAATAATTTATAAATTATCAAGGTGCATAAGGGAAGGGAGAGTGGGGAGGGAGGAGAAAAATTGAGGAGCTGATACCAAGACCTCAAATAGAAAGCAAATGTTTTGAGAATGATGATGGCAGCAAATGTACAAATGTGCTTGACACAGTGGATGTATGTATGGATTGTGATAAGAGTTATACGAACCCAATAAAATGATTAATATAATAAAACCAAAAATAAAACACAAGTAAAAAAAATGAAAGCAGTAGGCATAGCAATACCACGATGGGGGTGGTTTGGGGGGGGGGAGAAACTGATCACACAGTTGGATCTATAACCTCAGCCCCAAGGAGGAGAAATAGTAGAAATGTGGGTGAAGGGAGACAATTGATAGTATGATGCGAAGTAACAATGATAAAATATAATTGATTCACGAGGGTGGGAGGAAAGAGGGGATAAATGAGGAGCTGATACCAAGGGCTCAAGTAGAAAGAAAATGTTTTGGAAATGGTGATGGCAACATATGTGTAAGTGTGCTTAATGCAGTTGAATTCTGGATTATAAGATCGGTAAGAGCCCCCCAATAAAATGATTAATAAAAAACAATCAAACCTGAAAGCCCCTAAATCTAAAATGAATTTACGTGTTTCTATCAACTTACAAGGAGCATCTGCTGTGCAGTGGGCTGGTCACCGCAAAGCCAGCAGTTCGAAACCACCAGCTGCCCCCTGGGAGAAAGAGCGGCTTCTTACTCCTGTAAAGAGTCTCAGTCTCGGAAACTCACAGGGGCAGCTCTTTTCTGCCCTCTAAGGGTTGTTATGAATCAGAATCGACTCAATGGCAATCAGTCTGGTTTTAGTTCCATCAACTTACAACTTCATTTTAGAAATCCCGAGTCCTTTGTCGGTATGGGTGCTGCTCTCATTCCTCAGGAAGAGAGGCGACCACCGCAGTGCTGACAGGGGGAGCTCAGAACAGTGAAGCTGCTTGCTCCTGCAATCTGAATAAACCACCCTTCCAGTACGTGTGTGGACATTGCTCCTAGCAGTAACGTCTGCACAGAGTACATCAAAATGACTGGTGTCCAGTTTCATGCGTTAGACTACTGCATCACATACAGGGGCACAACGTGTTGGCATCACGGCCGACACAAAGGGCCATCACCAGACTATATCGAGCAGGGCCGGCTCCATGTGGACCACTCGGCTGAATGGAGAGACTTCACAAGGATGTTCCAGTGCACAGCGGAGGGGTGGCCAACTAAATTTTCACCATGAACTCGGAGGAAACTTCAGGGATGTTTATCCTCGTAAGCCTTGAAAGGAGTTCGTTCTACTTTCTGAGAGGCTAGGGTATTTTTAACTGAGGATGCTGTCGCATTTATATTCCAGGCAATTAAATGTAAATTACTCAGAACGCTCTGTACTTCTGCCTCCGACAGTTATCTAGAGGGCTCAATGATCTTTTTTTTCTTTAAGATCACCTAGGAGACCGATGAAGGCAAAGCGAAGCAAATTCCAATGAGACGGGTAAGAATCTGGAGGGATTCACTCTTTAAATGTTAACTTAGTGCACCTCATCCTCTGTGTACGCGGAAACAAAACGAAGGCAGCGGCGAGAGTCTTGCTGCTCACCTATGTGTGTCCTACAGGACCCCCAGCTGCATTTCTGAATAGGCCCTCCTTTGTTAAAAGCCGGATACTGTTTTGGATACTATTTTGGATAACTGTTTTTGAAAGATGTGTGTGCCGCGCTCTATTCTTTCAAGGGCATTGAAATCTCAGCAACTTCCTTGTATTATTAATGGATGCCACTATATTATTAATACTACTCCTGGAACTAAAAAGTAAAGTATCGGGACATATTTAAATCTACGGTTATACAGGTTGCTATACAGCAACTAAAATTATGTGAATTTAAAATCTTTTCCTGAGGGTATTATGAGGACAATACCTACAGACACGAACGACACTCCAGGGAGATCTCCAGCATTTCACTGGAGAGAAAGAAGTCGCTGTGTTTTTAGAAAATAAGCACAGCGGCTATTATGCTACAGTGACTGGTTTGCTTCCGCAGCTTCTGAAATTCAATAGACGTTGTATGTGTGTATTACAGTTTTGCTAGCAGCTAGTGAATTGGCCCCAACTCATGATGACCTGACATGTAACAGAGGAAAATGATGCAAGGAGCATGAGAAACACAGCTACATCATACGGAAGGGAAGCAGGGAATTTGGCTTTGGGCTCTCTGGTGGCCACAGGCACCTGGGTGGCCCCACGGGTTCAACGCTGGGCTGCTGACCAGGAAGCGGGCTGTTCCCACCTGCAGCTGCTCCACAGAAGAAAGATAAGGCAGGCAGGTAGTCAGTGTTTGTAAAGATTTTACAGCTCAGCCATCCTCTGGGGTCCCTTTCTGTCCGATAGGGTCACTGAGTTGGAATGGACTGGATGGAACTGGCTTAGCCAAAGAGGGGAGGATTGAACCCACGCAGTGGCTAGTTCTTAGGACTAAACAGACAAATGATGCCTGCCGGTGAGGTCTGAAAGAAATGTCTGGGTGGGCCCTTCCTGGAGAAGACACCGAAAGTCCAGGAGGCGGCCCTGGAGGAAATGTGCGGGAGGGTTTCCCGGAACCTCACCTGGAAGGCCCGCAAGGCAGCCTGCAGGGCGACACTGAAGAGGACATTGGGCAGGTGCTCGGAGCCTAGCCAGCATGTCTAAGCCCACAGCTCTCTTGGCAGTCTCTCTTAATTTGGGAATATAGGTGAGAAGACATCGAAATCAATGCGCTGCATGTCTTTTGCACTAAGTCTACGTGTTCAACTCTCTCAGGTGCGCTTGAGAAGGGCCAACTACTGAGCGGTGGTTGGAGCTGCAGTCTCGGCAGGCCTTCTGCAGTGCCGGCTACGGGCAACTCTTTCCAAACGAGTAGTGCACCGTGGACGGTCTGTCTTGTGGGAACACCCTCAGCCGCGTCCTTAGAATCCCCAGGTTTATTTAACAAAGAAACACAGGAGTCCTCAGGAACCCACAGAGCCTGGCTAGAGCAGGAGATTGTTCTCAAGCTTCCGGTGGGACACCCCAGGGAAATCAGTGATGCTCCTTCCCAGTGTGGTGGCCGGGCAGTCAGAAGGGGAATGTCCAGGAACAGCCCTCAGGGGCCATGAACCTGGAGTAAAGATCTTAGAACACCTCTCCGTTGTTCTACCATCTCCACTAGAACAACATGGAGTAAGGTCAGAAATCCAGAACTGATGCTTGTTTCAGGTTTTTAGAACGCTTTTTAAATGTTTAGGAAGAAGTTGAAGCTACTGGCGGGCACATCATTCTTTTAGTGGACGGATCATTCACTCATGCAATATTCTTTGAACGTCTCTACGTGACAGGCGTCGTTGGAGGCGGCAGGGATTTGCCCGTGCACCAGAGGGAAATGGTTCCTGCTTCCCAGAGTACCTGACAGGGGCCAGGCACTCCAGACGGGACACGCTTTTACACGTCACCTTTCTAGTGAACTGTCTCCTCGGATCTCAGTCAGAACAAGCCCTGGACGTACCTGGGTTCATGTTCTGTTGAGGGCCTCCTCAACAACATGTGCCCGAGAGTCCAAAAACTCTCAAACCAGAACCTCGTCTGCATGCTATGCGACCGTGAGAAAATGCCTGCCGTGTTTCCACTGAAACACTCTTAAACATCATGTCTGTCGATAAACACACACTGCCACAGAGTCACGCCGAGCCTCCAGGGCAGGGGAGAACTGCCCCTGTGGGTTTCAGAAACTGGAACTTCTTGGGAGGTTCTGACCCGCCGATCTTGTGGATGGCAGCCCAATGCATAGCCATCACCCACCCACCAGGGTTCCTTCTGAACTACAAGGAAGAGGAAAATTCTTTCAATCACAATGTGCCTCAAACGAAAAACGGTGAGAGCAGTGAACTGTGAACTACTTTGGGGTGGGTGGGGGCTGCCCCTTTGGGTAATTTTTACAAGAATAGAAAGCTTCATCTTTCTCCCAAGCAATAGTATGCTTTCAAACTGCCGAACTTCTGGTTACCAACCCAAGTAACCCACGACCCCATCAGTGATCCCACTATACTACACTGGTTATAAAATGTTTGACTGACTACTCTTTTTTCCCCCCATGTTTACACATAAGGAACATCTCAATATTCAGTAGAGCAGAAAACATACAGTGACTTCCTTTTTTTTTTTTTAAACTCAGACTGGAGAAAAGGTGCGCAAAGGTTACTCTTGGTGACAAGTTCCTCTTCTCCGCTAAGTTAGAAACTTCCACTACCAACTAGGAATTTGCTATCTCTCATCCATTTATTTTAAGTGTTAAGCAAAATGTTATCATGACCCAATTGTAAACAGGTGCCTAGTATGCCTTTTACTCTAAGATGTCTAAATGGCTTTAGCCAGGATGCAGGCAAAAACTAACAAATAATTGAAATAGTAAGGAATAGTAATTGAGTAAGACAAGTAGCTAACCACAGGCAGAGAGAGAGAGACTTTTTAAAGTAGCTGGGGGTGGGCGGGGACTTCTTTACCTGCAGATGGCTGGGAAGCACTCCTGAAGGCCTTTCTTTTTGACCAGAGATCCTTCAAGGCAGTACATGATGATGTCCATGACCTTTCACAGAGACGACACGGTCAAAACAACCATCATATACACATTTCTCTGAAATGCACGCCTCCTGTGCCCAGGACAAGTCTAGACAGTGTTGTTCTAATACTAACTTTCACACACAACAAAATGTAAAAGCATCTTATATACCATAGACTATCCTTTTAAGTAACAAAATTTATGATATGGTACGGTAAAGTAAGAAGACAGAATTACTTGCTTTAAAGGTAATTCATATTTATGTACCATATTGGCAGCACATATTTAAGCATAAAATTATTCTTTAAAAATTATGCCCACATAAACCAATTGCTTGTGGATAGTGCAGGGACATAGCAGGCATTTTGAACTTTGAGGATATTTTGAGAGAAAAGATTATTCGTTTTTATTGCTACTCACTCATACACATTCACTCCCTCCCTCTCGCGTCCTCCCTTCCCTCAGTCCCTCCTTCAGACGCACAAGAAACACGCATGCCAGTTCACCTTACAAACCGGTATAGGCAAGCCTATTGAAGCAACACTGAAAACAGATGGCCTCACCTCCACGAGGAGATCCACCACATCTGCGGGCATCTTTTCAATAAGAATTTCAATGACTCTCAGAATCTCCCCTTTCGCTCGAGCCAGAGTGGTGGTGTGGATGCTCTGCTGCGACTGGGCATTGGCGGCAAGAGCAGTGTGTCTGTGCACCTAGAAAAACATTCCCACACTGCAGGTGAGGTGGACATCGAGAAGAGGTTTACATTTCCAGCTACTGGTCTCTTATATTTGCCAGCTATAAAACGAGAAGCCCTGAGTGTGCAATGGGTTTAGTGGGGAATTGTTAAATGCAAGGTTGGCAGTTCAAGCCCACCACCCTTCTGTGTAGGAGGCTGTCTGTGCTCGAGCTTCATAGTTTCAGAAGCCCTCCACAGAGCTGCTCGGAATAGAGTTGGTGGCGGCAGTGGGTTTGGTTTGGGGTTGATGCATGAATTAAAATTAAAAAGTCAACAAAAAGAAGCCTCCTAGGTTGAGTCAGGAAATACTTTTGATTGCATAAAGAATATATTTAGATCATAACTCAATAAGCACTGCCCAATAAAATTCTCCAAAGGGTCAGTATGAGTCAGAGTTGATTCGAGGCAATGGGTAGACAAAACCCAAAGGAGGACTATTCTAACATTTACTTAAAAAACAAAACCAGAAACACTCAAATGTACGTGGCACAAAGTAAACTCACAACCATAATTGCTTAAGCCCTTTAAAAGGAAGCTGAATTAATGCCTGGCATTTGTAGGACTTGACCATGTGGTCACACTGATGTGATGGGAAGCTACTCAATATATGTCAGATTACTTATGATCTGTGCATCTCCCACTGACGGGACAAAAAGTTAAAAATTTCCACTGGCTAATAAAACTATTCATTTAGACACCCAAGTACCATATACAAATGCAAATAAAAAATATAGGGTACTCCAAAACATAAAGATCATAGCTACATATATGGGTTCTATATGCAGTCAAATCTCACGATAAATCTCTACACCATTGGACAAGCAGCCACGTCGATATTTCTACAAATCTGTCTTAGTTATGAATTCAAATTCACTGTCTCCTTTGACATGTGAACTGCTATTCGGACCTCCCTCCTTCTAGTACCTTCAGGTCACAAACATCAGTTGCACACCTGTTAAGAATGACTCTGGGCTGGAC
Organism: Tenrec ecaudatus; assembly: GCF_050624435.1. Lineage (NCBI taxonomy): Eukaryota > Metazoa > Chordata > Mammalia > Afrosoricida > Tenrecidae > Tenrec > Tenrec ecaudatus. Next base: position 19,627,252 of record NC_134544.1, read on the forward strand.
AAAGGCCCAACAGGCTTGAGGTTATCCAGGCAGACTCGGAGGGTATTTACCTCATATTTTAAAGATTCAACACGGCTCCAGGAGAAACAACTCAGCGAGGGGGGCCTGCACATTTTTCATGCAGAGGGAGAGGGCCTCATGAAACTCTGCAGGCTTAACACCCTGGCCATGTCCCCCTCTGTGAAGACCTGCAAGGCTCCTGTAGTTGGTTCACTGCGTTTCACTAGGTTTTCCGTTAGATGTGGGCAATTAGTGAGACATGCAGAGTGTGGGGATCAACTGGCACTCAAGTCTATAATGGTGCCATGTAATAGGGAAAACAATTAGCAAGTTTATGAGTAATATTTTTGTTTATAGTTGAAGGGCTGGTATGCGATTAGGTTAGAGTCTATTACAGGTAGATACTCGACTTGTAAAATGTGAATGTTTTTTGTATATTTTCAGTTGCATACCCTTAACAGGGAAAAATTATCACCAAATATTTACTCAAGTAAATGAGTTAACTTGGAGAGCCTATATGAGCACCCAAAGCACAGAGTGCTGATGGGGATGAAAAATTTGAAAATGGGTGTTGCTGATGGCTGCACAGGACTGATGTACTCAGGTATCACCCAATGAAATCCGGGAGAAATCTTGAACTGGCAAAGTGTTAGCAATAACACATATGATAGATGGAGTTTGGCTGAGAGTGCATATCAAGGAAGATGTTTCCCATGGTTTTACTGACCAAGCAAAGGTGTTTGTCTGTGTGGGTCTTAAGAAAGTATAGATTGACCAGTGGTGAGAGTGGCAATACTGGGAGGATGGAGGGAGGGTGGGTAGAGAGGGGGAACCAATTACAAGGATCTACATATAACCTCCTCCCTGGGGGACGGACAACAGAAAAGTGGGTGAAGGGAGACATCAGACAGTGTAAAATATGACAAAATAATAATTTAAAAATTATCAAGGGTTCATGAGGGAGGGGGGAGCGGGGACAGAGGGGGGAAAAATGAGGAGCTGAAGCCAGGGGCTTACATGGAGAGCAAATGTTTTGAGAATGATGAGGGCAATGAATGTACAAATGTGCTTTACATAGTTGATGTATGTATGGATTGTGATGAGTTATATGAGTCTCTAATAAAATGATTTTAAAAAAAAGAAAGTATGAATTACATTCTGAAGAGTGAGAATTTGAGCATACTTAATTGTGCTCCTGTAGAACCTGAGCCCAGACTAAAAAAGAGTATAAAACAAGACAAGGGGTACTCCAGGAAAGGTGGGCATCTAGTTCGTAGCCCTTCGCCTTATTTCTGGATTCTGTTTGCTGAGCAAATGATCCACGAAGTCAGCCTACAGGGAGGAACACGCTGCAGCAAGATGGGAGGGAGGCTTGTCTACAAACTGTGCTGTGCAGATTATACAATCTCATTTCCTTCCATTGAAGAGAACCCGAAGCATTTACTGATTAAGATCAATCACGACAGCCTTCGGTAGGGTTCCAGCTTCACAAAAAGAAAAAAATCCTAACTGGGTCAGTAAGCAACATTGTGGTAAATAGAGAAAAGATGAACACTGTCCAGGATTTCATTTTACTCTGATCTGAAATCGACATCCATGGAACAGTAATTGAGAAATAAATATCTGCATCGGGCAAATTCTCTGCGAAAGAACTTACTTTAGAAAGCAAAGATGCCTTTGTATTATGTTCTTCTTGCCATTTTGTATTTGTTTCTTATTGTTTGGCGGGTTTCCCAGTCTGTGAAGCACAGACGGGGCGGACACACACACACACAATAACCGAGGCAATGGTTTATCGGGAGTGTGCGGCGGGCGGGGGAGGGGGGCAGGGAGGGTAAGGGAATTTGGGGAGCAAACAATGAATGCAGGAGGGGGAAGGAAGCACTAGAACCAATTGTGATGATGTACACTTGATAAAAGCAATTTAACCATGGACGTGTGTAATATGTGACTATGATATGGGGGTGGGCGTGGGGAGCAAGAATGAGGGCTAAGGTGTGGCTGTCCGAGCCACGGCACTTTCAACCACTTCATAAGCATGTGAAGGCTGGAAACAGGGTCAACTCGACTGCAAAGTGATGCCTTTGCCCTGTGCTACTGGCAAAGAATTCGGAATGTACCAGGGGCTTTCCACAGCATGGCCACATCCCTACTGTAAGGACCAGAGGCAGAACACTCCTAAGAAGCGAGGGTGGTGAGGCTGTCTCAGGTACGATGGAAACGCTGGGGAAGGACATCATGCCGAGTGAAACCGGGTCAGCAAGAGAGAGGCAGCCCCTGGACGGGATGCATGGACACAATGGCTGCCCCATGAGCTCAAACACAGCAACACCCGTGAGCACGGTGCAGGGCCAGGCTTGCGTTTCGTTTGGTTGAAGGATGGGGCGGAGAGTGCCAATGGTATCCAATGGCAACCACGTGCTATAATATGCATGTTATAAACTCAAAACTCACTGCCTTTGGGTCCATAGGCCAGGGTGGAACTACCCCCACTGAGTTTCTGAGACGAACTCTTCATGGGAGTAGAAAGCCCCATCTTTCTCCCATGTACATGATCGGTAGAGAAATTTTAAAAGCACATGTAAAGAATTCCCCACTGTGAAACTTAGTGGGTATGCACACGCGGGCGCATAATCACTGAAGAACTGCATTGTTCTAGACCAGCTGGAAGGGCTGTGCGGCGGTGAGCCCGCTGGAGCATGCCGGAGCGTCCGCTCACCTCTTTGGCTATGGTGGTGATGAAGGCGGGTGGCCTGGCGGTGGCAATGAGGGAGAGGGCGTGCCTCGCTGATCGGGCCGAGTCAGCTGCTGGGCTCAGAGGAAGCCCTGTTGTGATGCTAAACAGGGATCAGAAAAAAGGGAGAGAGAAAAGCAGCATTAGAAATATAGACTGAAAAGATTAGACACAGCTTATAATGTCAGTTCAAGGTCAATGGGAGCACTCACACAGTTAGAATATAATGGACTTGCAACAATGAGCAGTGATTAGGAGTCAGGGTGTTCTGGCATCAAATACAAAATCGAATAATTAACCGTGAAGATTGGAAACAGTATGTGCACCTGTCCAAAGTGTTAAAAAGGCCTTGTTAACAAATTATCAAGAACCAGCTTGGAATACTTATTACGAAGCTCAGCATAAACCAGGATATGGCTTGTACTGGGTATTTTCAAAGTTTTTCCAAAAGAAAGTAAGTGAAAGATAAAAACTTGCCTAGAAGGACATATTTACAAGGCTGTGTTTCAGGTCCTATACATGAAAGAAAGCACATGTGTGTGGGGAGGGGTGCTTAGAAGCACATTTCTGTCCATAAAATTCAAAATTGTGAGAATGCTATCACTATTTTTAGTTCACCTATTACTTTTTGTTTGAAATACCCCGTCACTGCTGGTGCGCCCTCGACTCAGGGTTCTTAAAGCCAATGTACTCATCACCAGGCTCTGCCAGGCGTTATTTAGTGTCAACTAAAAAAAAAAAGTACACATGTATGACATCATTCCGACTATGTATATAATTAGGTACATGGTGCAATAAAACTTCCCAAACAATGAGATCACAAGGGGTCGAGGGTAAACCTACTGCCACTGAGCTGATTCCAACTCCCGGTGACTCAGTGCACAAGGTTTTTGAGGCCACCAATCTTGACAGCAGCAGATAGGCACATTTTTCTCCCACAAAGTGGCTGGTGGGTTTGAACTGCTGACCTTTTGGTTAGCAGTTCACAGTTCACACAATAGGGACTCCAGGGCTCCTTCACAAGGCGGTGATGTCATATTCCTATGTCACTGCTAATATATAAAAATGATCCATCTTCTGTCGCTTAGCTCCATTCTATGTGGGCAGCACTGGCAAAGGCACTGAGATTTTCATTACAGGGTGGCACGTGAGCCCGCTCGGTAAGTGCACGGAAGGTGTGTTTAGTTACCCTTACATCTGATTATGGCCTAAATCTGTCTAAATGATTTTGTCACTTTAAATGTACATATGAAGTAAAAATGGCAAAATGCCCTCTCACACACTTTGGACATGTGAGCAGGAGAGACCAGTCCGTAGAAAACACCATGCTTGGTAAAATGCAGGAACACACACACACACATACACACACACACACACACACACACACACCACACACACACACACACACAACTTTCAATGAGATGGACTTTCATGGTTACTTTCAAACGTAACCATGAGTGGATGGTGCCGAGCCTGGCAGTGTTTGTTCTGCTGTGTACCGGTCACCATGTGTTGGAGCTGTCTCAATGGCCCCTAATAAATGGACTGAAGTTATGCCAAGGCTTCCTGGAGTCCGTGACATGTCCTTTGTGAACCGGAATATGTTTACAAAATGAAATCAAACAAAACAAAAGCTGGTTTCTCTAACTGAGCTAGCAATCATCATTCCAGCTTTCTGATGAAAGCAATATGCATTATATCGCTTTTCATCATAGCTTAGGAGAGGTAAACTGCTTATAAATGTCTGCTTCTAACGTCTTGGCGACAGCAACTGCCGCATGCCTCTTTGGCCACTAACAGAAAGGGTCTCTTTCCTTCCCGCCTGCAGGGAGGTCACAAGGCAGGCACTTGGAGGACGGAATCTTACAAGCTGCGATCTGCAACCCCCTAGTAACTGAATCGCAGGGGTCTGCCCCAGGGGACACGGGTGCTGCCTGCCCTCCGCAGTGGGAGCACAGCAGTACAGTGGTGCTGGGGCGGGTGACCTGATAAACACGGTGAAGTTCGGACTGCACGTTGTGGTTGCGGAGTGCCCCAGCACTGGTGTGACTCCTAGCAAACCCTCCACACCACAGCACAAACCCTGTCTGGTCCCGAAGTAGCTTCACCGCTGGTATGTGTCAGCTACTGTGTCCATCCACTTGGTCAAGTCTTCTGATTCATACTTTAAATCAAGTTTTGAAAATAATTTTCCCTAGCCCCATGAACTTCTCAGTGATGCTTCCTTTCTGTCACCAATGTGGATAAATGGGTGTTGATAATAGTGAGAGGCTAAAACAAACAAGGTTGGTATTTTAATTGGATAAGTCTGGGGGAGAAAAGCAAAATCCCTCAATCAAATCTGTTGGTTCAATAAGATCATGGAATGTTGGGAGTTGGCACACATACCCACCCCTTCCCTGGGCAGCATTTCTGCCAAGCAGTCATGCAGGGAAAGGCCTATTGCCCAAGGTCGCCCTGACTGGACAGAGAACCCAAGGCTGGATGCCACGCTCTGCTGAGCTACTTCTGTCCTGCTCCTACCCCAGGATGCCCTGCAAGGTCATTGGTGCTGGTTTCTTACAAATGAGGGGTCTAGAGAGCTGGGTGGGGAGAACAAGGAAGCTCTGCCATGTCCTACAGAAGCTTCACCACGTTCTCCGACAAATGGGATGAAAAGACGAATCTCCCCCACAGACTTCTGGGGCCCGCTCATACAGAATAGGCAGCCTGTGAACAGAAGAGAGGGAAGGAGGAGGGTGACGGTGGGTAACCGCTGTAATCAATTGGTACTGTGGCTAAACCGAGAAGACAGACGATGGGTTAGCCTTCACCCTAAAAGAAGTTTCTAAGGATAAGCTGCAGCACTATGGAGCTTGATGGCACAATGGTTAAGTGCTAGCCTGTTAAAAAAAGACCTGGTGATCCTCGCCCATAAAGAGTGCTTTTGGGTGCCGACCTGGGTGCCACAAAACGACAACCTGCCTGATCCTGTGCCATCCCGCGCCATGATTTTCTTTGAACTCATGACTGCAGCTACTGTGTCAATCCATCTCTGTGCGGTCTTCCTCTTTTTCACTGCTGGCAAAGATTACAGGTACGGAAACCCCAAGACGCACAGTCCTGTAGCAAATCAGAAGAAAGCTCTGGCAATCCAATCCCATGATTTTCAAACCAACCTGGGGCTTCTCCCGCGTCTGCTCTGTAACTTAACTCGTCAGTCAGCATCGGCACAGCGGCAAGGAGTGTGGCTCTTTGGGGGCGATCGGTGGAATTTGACAAGGTCACATGTCCACCATTAAAATGTCAACAAATAGGGTTCTGACTGAAAAATGCCCCGTGCTGTACCCCTGCACCTGCTTCACTCATTTGAATCGCCAGGTGTTTTAGAACACCTATGCTCCGGAGGCCAGGCGAGTCTTTCTGTGAATTTCAGCGTTCTCCCCCATGCCTCCCCCTGGAGCCCTCTGCTCGGTCCCTTCGTTTCTCTGCATGGCATTCTGCAGCTGCTGAAGCGGTGTGGGAAGGACTGCCAAGCTGGCGCTGCCAGGCCCGTGCCACCGTGCCCGGCTGTGGCCATTTGGCACAGATTGGATGGAGAGGGGACGGCTGCCTCTGATGCCAGCGGGTCCTGCATGAGTGCCCAGCACAGCCCTTCAGCATAGAGGCAGCTCACCAGTTAGGCAGTAAAGGAGCCTCATCTGGTAAATTCATCAGGGAAAGTTAAATTTAAAAAAAGAATCCCTTACACTGGCCACTTGACTGGGCCATGAAGTCAGAGTAATTAATCGGGTGGTCCCCACAGACAGAGTCGCATCTCTAGAGTGGGTCTCTAACTGGACAGAAAAGGCCTGGATGGAAGGGAGAGGGACCCTCCTTATGGTGGCACCTGGACGTCACCAGGGACCTCACTCTCCACCTGAGGCCACCAATCTGGCTGCTACGCACACGGTTTGTTAGGAAGGCTTCCATGAGTCTTTACACCACGACATGGCACACCGTCTACCTTACTCAGCACTTCCGGTGGCATAGCCAATATGAAGCATGAGCGATGATAGATCTCAGACACTGATTGCTCACACCTTGGCTGAGCGCAGTCTCCACATGACTGCATATGGTCCTGTCTCACCCCTTACTCCATGGAAGTAACCCAAATGCATCGAGTTTGCCATCAAGTCGATTCCAACTCAGAGACCCTACAGGGCAGAGTAGAACTGGCCCTGGTCAGTTTCTGAGATTGTAATTCTTTATGGGAATAGCCTCACTTTCTCTCACAGAGCAGCTGGTGGTTTCAAACAGCTAACCTTGTGTTTAGTAGCCCAATGTGTAAGCACTAGGCCACCAGGGCTCCTCCGTGGAAGTGGAGGCATTTCAAAAGAAACATGTAGCAGCACTTTGGTGGAAAGAACACTACAAATGGATACTGGTAGTGGGGGACGGAGGGAGGGATTTGAACTTCCTCTCATAGCCCCCAGATCTTGGTCAGCAGTCACAGGGCATTGAGAACTCCCCCTGCCCTCGACAACGGCTAATGATACAAAATCTGGGAATTCTGGGCACCGCTTCCTGGTGAAATAGGTGCTTTCATGATCACCTTTAACTAACGGGGACTCTTCAATTCCTCTGTCCCGTTGGCCCCTCACTTCATAAACTCAAAAGAAGCAATTCCTCCTCCGAGTGGGTGTCTTTTAGATCTAGGACTGCATGTTATACACATTTACAGAGAATAATATTACACTGACATGACTTGGTGGCTTCCTGGAATTTTAAGTTTTCTACCAAAAACAAAGTTTATGTTAACAGGAAACAAAGCCCAAACAGAGAACCCTAAAGCTTCCTGGTTTTTGTGAAGGCTAGGTCTCACTCTCCTACCCACTCCCCAAAACAAACCCCTCGCCCTACAGGACAGGACACACTGGCCCGGTGTGTTTAGGGAAGGAGAAAGCTGCATCTTTCTGCGAAGGAGCCACTGGTGGATTCCAAGAGCCGGCCTGTGGATCTCAGCTCAGTGCGTGATCACCGTGCCACCAGGGTTCCCCCAGATCCTAACAATATGCTCGGGGTTGAGTTCACAGTGTCAACTCTCTCCAGTTGCATGCAGTTCCACCAGAGCACTCCTAGTGGATGGGGCCTATGTGGACACCATCAGGACATGGTGGCTGCCCAGTGACTATGCTTCCCATCTCTCTGTGGTGACCTCTGGACAGCCCAGAGAAGCAGTAAGCTTTCTGGAACCAGTGACGGCCCTCAGCCACGCCGGGTGCGGTGAGGGATGAGCACCATCTCTGGATAGACCAGACTGTTGTGTTTGCCTTTGGGGTGCGGGCCCCGAAAACCGGAAGGTAATCAGGAAAACAGAATCAAAACCACAGACAATCAAAGAGGCGTGGTGATTTAGCTTTCCAAAGGAAATCGTCTGTTCCTCTATAAGGTAAGCTATTCTATGGTTTTCACATTTCATCAGTAGGTAGACAACCATGCTGATCTAATGGGCCATGTGAACACCTGGCTGCCACTACCAGCTGCTGTCTAAGGGCGAACTCTAGCCTAGCCTGGATAGAGTGGGCGAGAAACGTGGGCAAGACTTCAAGTCATCAAAGAGACCAGGCTTGCTGGTCAGAGACGCATGGAGCCTGAGTCTATATATGATCCTTAGCCACCCTTCCAGTCTGGAACTGAATTCACTCCCAAAGAGCACTTTTCAGCCAAATAACAACAGGTCTGTAAAGGGAGCAGTAACCCTAGGGAGGCGCACACACACCTTAGAATAATCTAGCCATTTAAACTCAAAAGGGCAGCACTGAGTCAAGGATCAAGTTCAGAAGGGTTAGAAGGAGAGAGGAATTGAAAATGAGAGTCTACCTAGGACTCACCTATCACATACCCACATGGCACAGGGAAGTGAGGTAGGGGTGCGTGTGTGTTTGTGTTTGTGTGTGTTTGTGTGTGTGTGTGTGTGTGTAAACCTGAGTGACAGCCTGGTGATCATAGCAGTCATAGGAGCCTGGAGAAGATGTTTGCTCCCTCAGCCTTACTTTACTTAACAGGACACTGGAGACATTGGATGAGACACTCTACTGTAACATGTGCCCTCCAGATGCTGATGCTCTGGTAGCCCAGTGGTTAAGCATCGGACTGGAAACCACAAGGTTGGTAGTTCAAATCCACCAGTCACTCTGTGGGGGCAAAAGCTGAGGATTAACAGCTTCAGAGATTCTATGGGGATGGCTCTACTTTGTCCCACAAGGTCGCTATGAGTCACTAGTGATGAAAGGCAGTTGGGTTTGATGTCTTAAGTTTAGAGGTCAGCAGCAGACCTGAGCTGGGTGGCCCTCTTCACGACTCTGCTATCAACTTAAAACAATGGGCCTAAAATGAAATAATAAAGGCAAGTGAGGACTGAAATCGTTACGTCACAAGCGTTGACATACAGGTGCCTCTGAGGGACGCACACTGGATGACCCAGAAGAAGGTGTGGCAGCCAAACCCAGTCAGCACGCAGGAGCATCAAGGAGCCACGTGACAGGGCACACCTAACACCCCGTGGCATGACAGGACCCCCACCCTGGGTACCACCTCACCCAGCCAGCAGCCCACGCCAGTGTGTCATGGGTGTAACAGGCCATTTTCAATCTAAATCTTGTTATAGATTAATAAGCAAACATTTTCTTGCTTATTATACAATTTATCACGATGAAAATTACATTGGACTCCTCAAGGCTACATGCTGATACATTCATTTATTCAGAGCTGTGTGCAGGGAGTCCTACTAATCTTCGTGACAGAAAAGGATGTGAGAGCAAGATTGAAATTACCCACTGAGAAAGCGCCCCGCGCATCTGTGGACAGCGCACACGCAGATGAGGCCGGCGCGCCTCATTATGCCTGCCTGTTCCAGCCCCACCACCACTTCCTCCAGGAAACAAACACATGCACATTGTGGAAATTGTGTGCAGGGCAGATTTGGAAAGATGCTGTAAGATTAGGTCAGAGCAACATTTGAACGATCGGGAACAAGTCATACCAGGGAGGCTGTGGGATTCCCTAGGGGGGACAGCTCTCGACTTGTGCCTCTTACGACTGGCATGAACACAATGGCCCCAGGCCCATCCTTTCAGCCAACTGGGAATCCTGCTACTTCCCAGACCCCAAAGCTATGCTGGCTACCACACTATGCCAAATGTTCATTCTAGAGTTGGGCGTGTTTTCATCCGTTCAATACCGGCATGCTGAAATGTGTCACTCCTCACACCACCACCTATGGGTGGCATCTACGCACCCCCTTACATGCTCTAAGGTCTCTTCTAACTTAAAAGGCTTGCATTTGATGCGGATCCACAATAAATGTCCGTTAAAGCAGCAGTCAAGAAACCAAAAGACGTGTTGCGCTAGAAAAACCTGCTGACAAAGATGTCTTTCAAATGTTAAAAAGCAAAGATGTCACTCTGAGGACTAAGGTGCACCTGACCCAAGCCATAGATAAGATTGTCCTTACCTCATATGCGAGCAAATACTGGACAGAGAATAAGGAAGATCGGAGAAAAACTGACATTTTGGAGTTCTGTGTGGAGCTGGGAAAGAATAATGGACATGCCATGGTCAGCCAGAGGAACCAGCGACAGCGGTTTGGAAGAAGTCCAGCCAGCACAGAGACCTGGTTACTACGCCTTCAAGGGCCATTCGCAAGGGGAGCAGTTGGAAACCAGCAGCTTCTCAGGAGAACCACAGGGCGCACTCGATGGAAACTCACAAGAGTAGAGCCACCCTGTCCCTCGGAGTCAGTGTGAGCCGCCATGGACTCAATGGCCGTGAATACAGCTAGAGCGCTTGCAAGAAGCAAGCCTAGCAAGACTACATCTCCTGCCCTTTGGACGTGCTTTCAGAAGGGCCCAGTCCCTGAAGGGCATCACACTTGTTACAAGAGAGGATCAGCAAAAAGAAGATCCTCAAGGGGATGTATTACACAGTAGCTAAGCTGTGCACTGTCTCTACCTGCTGTACACAGGGCTGCTATCAACTGGGGCTGGCTGGGCAATCTTAGGAGGTAGGCGTCTCCACTAGCCCCAACCTACTGTCGGAACTGAGGCAGAGAGGGGGTGTAATTTGCTGAAGGGCCCACAGCTAGGAAGACAGCTAGAAGGTAGGAAGCATTGTCTACTGACAGGAAGAGGTTATGGGGGAGGGGTACGTAAATTTGAAATGAATACTTTCCCTCATCTATAAACCCTAGAATCTAATCTCACAATGCTCATGGTGTGTACACAAAGCCACAACATTTCAGGCTAGCTTTCAACTGCCTGTCTGGTCTCTGTTTCCTCAGCACAGAGCAGCCTGCATGCCACAGCCAATGCGCCCTTGACCCTAAGCATTCTGGAATATAAGAGAGCTATGGCAAGAGACACCGAGCCCACACTCACTGCCATTGGGTAATTCTGACTCGCTCTGGCCCGACAGTCCAGGGTACAGCTAGCTGCCCCTTTGGGCTTCTTTACAAGAGCAGAAAGCCTCATCTTTCTCCCACTGAGCGGCTGATGGTTTCCACCCAACCAACCTTGCAGTTAGCAGCCTCACTCCTAACTCACTCTGCCCCCAAGACTCTTGGGGATGTGAGAAAGGCAACCACATAAAGGAACTCAGAGAGCGCTCGCTCCCTCGGTGACCACGCCTATGAGGGAAATGCCTCATATCACGGAGACAACCTACGAGATGCTAACGTGTCCATCAAGAGAAGCAGCATGGGCCAGCTCAGGAATTCCTACCCACCAGCCTAGTTGAGGGGTCCTGGTGATACAGTGGACGATGGACTGGACTGCTCACCACAGGGGTCATCAGTTCCCCCCCACTTCCTGTCCCACGGGAGCAAGAGGAAGCTTTCTGTTCCTGTACAGATATATAGTCGCAGAAATCTTAGGAAGCATTGGCCATGCCCCTACTTGCAAACCTTTTTTTTAAAAACAAGCACTGAATATTTTTATCAATTGACATCAACTTCCTTATCATCAATTTTCACAGAAACCACAAAGTTAAAAAGTATTATCACAAAACCATATACACACACACAAATATCAAAAGGCGAACTCATTGTTTGTCAACATAACCTTCACTGAGGCATAGATACTTCAGCAGACGGTATTTCCAGCGCTCCGATCATTCCCTAAACCACACTCTTCGATTCACACCAGGACAGAGCAGCAGTCTTGCCATCCTCAAGCCATTCCTGTTCAAGGCTGCGTTTGGGGAAGAAACAGAAGTCTGAAGGGACAAGGCCAGGGCTATGGGCGGATGGGATGAGGCATGCACCGCAATTCTTGGAGCGCAGCTCTTGCAAACCCAGGACAACCAGTGAGTACACTGTCCTCATGGGGAAAAATTCCTTACTGCCATTGTCCTGGCCTTTTTCTCACCAATAACTTTCCGTTTTCTTAAAACTTCTTCCTAGTAAGCTTCCACAATCACCTTGTGTCCGTCAGGAAAATCTACCGAGATTACGGCCACTTTGGGCCATGTGCAAAAACAGTCCCGTGTACTTCTGAGCCAACCTGTCTGCCTGGAGTTTAACTGCCCGGCAGACCTCCTCAGACGCTCCTGCTTCGACTGGACTTTCATTTGAAGACGCCCTAACGAGAAGCTGACAATATGCTGCTGAGAGAACCTGTCTAGTCATCCACTGAGCAGACATAAGTATAAACACACGGTGTTTACAATCACGTGTGCAGGTGTGACCTGGAACCCTACCAGTGGTTTTTCCACTTACCTTATACATTTATATAAATTTTGTTAGTTGTCCTCAAGTCAATTATGAGTCCTGGTGACTTTATGAACAAAATGTTGCATGGCGACCACTGATAGGCTTGAGAGCTCATTGTTGCAGACCACTGTTGGTTCCCCTCTCTCCACGTACACAATTTGAAAACCATCACAGAAGGTGAGCAGTTCAAAACCATTCGCCACTTCCTGGGAGGAGGAGGCGATCACCTGCTCCCGCGCAGACCGACAGCCTCAGACTCACCTGAGCATGTTCAGTCTGTCCTGAGGGAGGGAATCCACTTGATGCAGGGGGTTTGGGGTCTGACTTTTTGTAGCTTTTGAGGGGGAAACACAGAGGACTCGTGCACTGGGACAATAGTTCCAATTGCATTCATGTCACAAAACACGGTTCCTTTGCACTGTCCGTCACCCAAACCCCAGGTTGGCTTAGAAAGCGCCTTCGATCACTGCCCCTCCTCGGCCCTCCGAGCCAGCAGGGGAAGCGAGCACCTACTTGGCCAGCTGTCTCTCGGCATCGGCGCACAGCTCGAGCAGCCCCATCAGCACAGCAGACACGTCCATGTACGGTTCCCACACGGTGAAGCCTCGGCCGATGAGGTCAATAGCAGTCCTCCGGATGGTGCTGTGCGGGGGGAGTTTGGGACTCGGGGGCTGCAGCAGCAGAAATGTCAGTGCTTTGCCTAAAACGGCAAAATAAACACGGGCAAGAGAGTTACATACTTTACTTTGGGATTGTTTTCTTTGACACATTTTCAAAATACAAGCCTATTGATTCTTTTTCTTTTTAACAGAAAAACGGTTAGAATTGTGAGACTACAAAAGAGCTCTTGCTTGGTTTCGTTTGTTTACTCACAGAAAGACTTCCATGACAGAAGTTCAGTTGCAATAGTTTTTTTTAAACATTTAATTAGGGGCTCATACAACTCTTATCACAATCCACACATATATAATTGCAATAGTTTGTCATATTCTAGAGTATTATTAACATACTAACCATCTAGAAATACCCGAGGGGGCCTTAAAACAAACATGGAAGAATTCCACTATCTTTTCATTCTATTTTCCCATGAATTTTTTAAAGTCCCCTCATCTCTATGCCACTCCCCAGAGGCTAGGTTTCATACGGGGGTGACATGTGGGTTACGACACTGGAAGCTATGCGCCTGGTACTTCAAATACCAGCAGGCTGTCCCGCAGTGGCCAGCCATCGGCAGAACTTCGAGAATCAAACAGAGTAGGAAAAAGGCCTGGCAATGCATGCCAAAGGAACAAACACACCAGCCAGTAACAATCCTGCAGGTCACAGCAGTTCCATTCAGTCTGACGATGACCCGGCAGCATTTCGCTCCCCTGGGGGGGCAGTGGCCATGAGTCCAGGGCAAACTTGGTGGTAGTTAACAGCAACAAAGCAAACGCCCGTCAGACTTCATATGTCTTGATTGGCAATTCTCTTCCGAGGAAACCATCTTAAGGAAGTGGGCCAAACTTTAGAAAATGATCCCCGTGCCCAGATGTACCCACATACCCTCATTTGTAAAAGCAAACAGGTGCACATATTCAATTGATGACTGGCCGATGTGGCACAAGCAAATGATGGAAACCTGTGCAATCCTCACACATTTTTATATAAAGAAACATGAGCAAGATACAATTAATTAAAACACTGAGACCTCAAAACTCCTTGGACAGGAGGAGAAGCAGGTCATTACACAAGCACACTCTGGAAGCACGGTCTCCCCCTGGAGCGTGAGGGCAATCAGTGAGGGGCAGCGTTCAGGGCGACGGCTGTGGGAACCCCAGGGGACCTCGCTCACCCTGGCCCAGGGGAAGGGAGGGAGGATGCGCTCGTCCCAGGGGTGATGGTATTCAAGCTGCGACCTGAAGGATGAGTGGAAGTTAGCCAGGAGGAGAGACAGGAGAGAACAGTGCAGGAGAACGCCCAGAGAGATCACGGAACACCGAGAAGGCTGAGAGCTCTGGCAGCTGGCTGAGGTGCAAGAGAAGAGGAAAGAGGCGTCAGGGTCACTGCCAACTGTGTTCAGGAGTGTAGCCGTCCTTTTAGGAGAGGAGACAAGGGAGGGGGAGTACAACAATCAGATACATGTTTGGGCAGGGCCCCTGGCCACAGCGTACAGAGGAGAAGGAAAAGCAAGGCTGTGGGACTGCCCCCTGAATGAGGTCGCCATCCACCATCATGATGTGCCCCAATCCCACCAGGCTTTCCAGGGACAGAACTATGAAGTTTATTGAACTGGCCTGTCGTTTATTTAAGGCCTTCCACATTTTTGTCCCAACCTATCCGTCCAAAGATTCATGCAACACCTATATATTGAATAGCATTATAGGTCAGGGACTGTACAATACAATGGGCTGGGGAAACCAAGGAGTAAGTTTCAATTCCATTCCTATGGAAATCCCTTTGACTTCAAAAGATAGGTATGTAACCAAGAATCTGAACATATGAGTAGCGTTTCACAACGGAGCTCTGGCGGCCCAATGGCAAAGCAGGTGGCTGCTGACCCAGAGGCTCGCACCTGGTGTCCCTGTGGGAGAAAGATCTGGTGGTTAGCTTGCCCAATGATTACAGGTGAGAAGACCCCACAGAGCTGCTCTCCTCCGTCCCATGGAGCTGCTGTAAGTGGGTGCCAGCTGACAACAACAAGGGGGTACCCGCAGGGCCGCCTAGCTGCACGCTGTGGGGTGGGAGAAGACGTCCTCAGCAGGGAGTCTCCATTCCAATACACCTATGAAAAGTCGGATTGGGCAAACGAGAGGAGAGTGGCTAGAAAATCTCCCATGTTTCCAGGAGGTATGGCCCAGGCAGAAAAGGTGGGCAGGCGACCACATGGACGAGTGAAAGATCAGACTAGAGAGGTGCTCACAGCCAGACTATGAAGGGCTTCAGATGCCACACGAAGGCGTTGGTCGGTGCTGAGCAAAGGAGGGGTCTGGTCAGCTTTTCACTGTCGAAGGATCAATACTCAAGTTGTCTGAGGATCAGAAAGGGACAAGACCGAGTAATTCTACCGTTAGAACCACAGGAACTTTTGATTTAAAATACTTTAGAAACATCTCGCCTATTCCTAGGCTTTGGATGAGAAACCATGACCCTTAAGAAGGGAAGTGGCTAACTCCCACAGGTCTGGCTAAGGGGTCTCGGCCTCTGCGGCCAGTAGGGGCGGGCTTTTACCGCACCTTAGAGGCACAGTACACAGCTCTGGACACCACTTGTACCTCTCCAACTCTCATTTTATTCACGACACGCTACTCAACTACTGCTTCTAAACCGTATCCTCCCTTGACCATCTCTCCGGTCCAACCACCCCTCCTCTGAGAACTGCACGGTCGTTTCGGCTGCAGTTAACGAGGTTGCACGTGCTCCACGGCTCATCTTTCTCACACACAGTGACACGTTCAGCAGCAACTGGAGGTGGCTCCACCAGTCGCCGCAATCTGCTTTTCTCTTAGTTTAAGGTGATCAGACGTCCTGCTTTTGGCGGGACAGTCCTGATTTTTAACAATTTTTCCCGCATCCTGTGGCGTTTTTAAAAAGTCCCAATTTTTGGAACGAATGCACGACAAGCTAGGCTATATGGTTTTCGGCTGCCGTGTGGCTATTTAGCCAGGATATGAGTTTTATCAATGGTGTCCCGCTTTACCAATATTAAGATCTGGTCACCTTACCCTAGTTGTTGCAGGGTCACAACATGGCTAACGCCGCAGCCATCGTTCCATCTGCCTCCCAGAGCAGATGGAAAGGCAAAGGGGGTGTGTGTGCCAGCTCAGTCAGGGTCCCGTTTAAACTCTGGTTGCATCGCAACACAATTCCCTTGGCTTTCAGGCGGAACTGTAACTGTTTTCCAGCTGAGTGCCTGCCATTTTCAACAGAAGTGAAGCCCTGTTTTCATGGAAGGGGACATTGGCTGTTGGGCCAGTAGCTAAAGTCTCTGCCACAACTTTCCTGCTTGCCTTAGAATGAGATTCCTTTTAAAAACACATCAATCACTATTCATACATTTAATTTAATCAGCAATGGTATAACACCTTTAGATATTTATTCTACAGTCTTAAGTTAATCTTACTTGCTTTCAAACATTCTTTTCTTTCTTTAAACCTTGCCAATAATCCATTTCTGCCAGGTTCAACAATCTATTGCAATGGATTAGTTCAATAATCCATATTGAACCCAGGAGACAAACTATCGGAGAGGGATGGCTGTGTCAGAATAGGGTAAAGGACTGGAGGGCGGCGGCATGCCCGGCTTCTGCCTAACGGGAACTGGCCTGGGGCTGGTGTGGACCACAGGGATTTAAAAATAAATTAAAAAAAAAACTTTCACGTTAGGCATTAGGCTTAGCACAGTGCTACATATACAGGAAGTACTTAATAACATCAGTGCTGCTTTGGTAAATTCTGAACACCACTTTAACTAGCTGTGTGCCCAGCAAACTCAGTATTTTTACACACACATCAGGAACTTCTCAGAGCCTGCTACAGATTTCTGCTGGCCCCGCGCCAAGAGCCCATGGGTCTAAGGTGAAAGGATAAATTTAAAAATACCATCATAAGTCTTTTTCCATAAAGACGCATGTACACAGCTTAAAGAATTGCTTCTTTTGAGGCTACACCTTCCTTTTCCGGGTGAGTGTGCACTTTGAGAAAGACGCGTGGGACTGTGAAGAGGGTGCTGACGGAGGGCTCATGGTAACAGGGCAGGGCGCTCCCGGTGCTGTTCATCCACAAGGTGGACGTGCAATGACCTATGAATAGCACACACTGCCCCGAGGAAGGAGAAGACAACGTCTCCTATGATCTGTGTTACAACAAAGAAGTTAGTTCCGTTACAGGCTCTTAATGGAGAAAGCCACGTGGCTCCTGACTTTACTGGTAACCCTGGGGAATTCGGCATTGTGCTCGCCAGCCTGCGACTGACTCCAAGTTATCCAAGATTTGGGCTTCCTTCTCTGGGAGACAGTTGAATAGAACAGGATACTTGGTGGCTTTTATTGTGATCATTTAGTGTACAGAACCCAATACCCCACTGGCTCTAGCCAAAATGTACAAATGCCCTGTCTGTCCTGTCAGTAGGCTCACAACACTAGAGAACAAATCAAACAAAAGAAAATCCTTTAAAATGCAGAAAGCTCCAAGATCCCACTTTGGGGGTGTCACCATTAAGGTGGCCCTCTGGCCTCGAACACGAATTTGGTTGTTAAGGAGCCAAGAGCAATAACAATGGCTCACATTTGAATGTCATTTTTATCTCAAGCATCTTAAACATCTGTGTCCCAACTTCAATCACCGTTTTTTTGGTTTTAACAGGGTGACAGAGCAAACCTGAAAGAAAGCATTTACGCTGCTGTTAGCAAAACACTGCAAATGAGGCAAGGTCGAGGATCGACACAGAGAATAAAATAAAGCCTATGCAAGGTGTGCTTAAAATGCTGACACGATTACACTGTGGCAAACTTGTTAATCTGTCCAAATGAATCTTGTCCAATCAAACTGACCAACGCAGAAATGTCACTTTTTTAAAAATCTGAGTGGTCATGGAGGCTAACTCTTTTAAAAGATTTAATATATAAGCGCTCTCTCTCTCTCTCTCTCTCTCTCTCTCTCTCTCTCTCTCTCTCTCTCTCTCACACACACACACACACACACACACACACACACACAATTTTCTCTCTTTAATGCCATTACCTGCTCGTTTTTTTCTGGAGCATGTAACACAAAACATAGGCTCAACAAGTTTAATAAGGCATTCTATATTCAACAAAATAGGACATGTTACTAAGTTTTATTACTAAACATTTATTGGAGATCAAATGATGCATTGCATGGGGTAACTGCTGCACAAAACCTCATTACAGTGTTGAAAAGTAATGTTGTTCTCTGATGCTCACCTTCCTCACACAACCGCTGGAGAAAGCGGGTAAATAAGCAAATGTGGCGAAGAAAGCTGATGGTGCCCGGCTATCAAAAGATAGTGTCTGGGGTCTTAAAGGCTTGAAGGTAAACAAGTGGCCATCTAGCTCAGAAGCAACAAAGCCCACATGGAATAAGCACACCAGCCTGTGCGATCACGAGGTGTCAAAGGGATCAGGTAGCAGGCATCATCAGAAGAAAAATTTTATCATAGTGTATGAGGCGGGGGAGTGCAGAGTGGAGACCCAGAGCCCATTTGTAGGACACTAGAGGTCCCTAGCAGAGGGGTCTCAGGAAGGAGACAAGCCAGTCAGGGTGTGATGAAGCAACAATGTAAAAGACAACTTTCCTCTAGTTCTTAAATGCTTCCTCCCCGCCCCCCGCTATCATGATCCGAATTCTTCCTTGCAAGTCTGGCTAGCCCAGAGGATGTACACTGGTACAGATAGGAACTGGAAACACAGGGAATCAAGGGCGAATGATCCCTTCAGGACCAGCGGTGTGATTGGGGATACTGGGTGCATAGAGGGAGGGTGGGTTGGAAAGGGGGAACCAATTACCTGTGACCTCCTCTCTGGGGGACGGACAATAGAAAAGTGGGTGAAGGGAGACGTCAAACAGGGCAAAATATGACAAAATAATAATTTATAAATTATCAAGGGTTCATGTAGGAGGGGGGATTGGGGAGGGAGGGGAAAAATTAGGACCTGATGCCAGGGGCTTAAGTGGCGAGCAAATGTTTTGAGAATGATGAGGGCAATGGATGTACAAATGTGCTTTACACAATTGATGAGTTGTATGAGCCCCTAATAAAATGATTTTAAAATAAGAAAGTAATGTTACTTTAAAGACTAAGTGGTGCCTAACTCAAACCATGGCATTTCCACAGTATTTTCATCATTGTCTCATGCGCAGGTGAAAGTTGGACACTGAATAAGGAGACTGAAGAATCAATGCATTCAGTTATGGTGTGGTGACGAACACTGAAAGTGCCATGGACTGCCAGAAAAACACAAGTCTATCTTGGAAAAAGTATAACTGGAGTGCCTCTTTGAGGCAAGGATGTGACACTTGGTGTCATGTACTTGGGATATGTTATCAGGTGAGGCCATTTCCTGGAAGAGGATGTCATGCTTGATAAAGTAGAGGAACAATGAAAAGGAGGGAGGCCATCACAAGATGGACTGACATAGTAGCTGCAACAAGGGGCTCAGACACAGCAGCAATTGTGCAACGGTGCGGGTACAGGCAGTGTTTTGCTCTGTGGGTCATCGTGAGTCAGGAACCCACTCAGTGTCACTGAACAACATTTATTGACGGTTATCATATGCAAACACTTTATAAACTATGAAAGACTGTTGCATGCTTTTGAGTTGGCCTCCACTCATGGCAACCTATGTACAATAAAACGAAACACTGCCTAGTCCTGGGTCCTCAAAATGGTTATGTCTGCACCTGCCCATTGTTGAAGCCACTGTCAACCCGTCTGGTGAAAGAGCCTCCTTTTATTCACCGAGCCTCTAACTTTACCAAACATGACGTCCTTCTTCTAGAGCAGTGGTTCTCCACCTTCCCTATGCCGGGCCCTTTAATACAGTTCCTCATGTGGTGGTGATCAACCACAACATTATCTTTGTTTCTACTTCATCACTGTCATTGTGCTACTGCTATGAACCGGGCGACCCCTGTGAAAGGGTCGTTTGACCCCCCAGTGGGGTCACGACCCACAGTTTGAGAACCACTGTTCTAGAGTTTACCTTCTCTTAGTAACATGTCTAAAATTCATGAGGCCAAGTCTCACGGTTCTCCCTTCTACAGAGCATTCTGGCCGGATTCTCTCAAGACCGACCTGCTAGTTCTTCTGGCAGTCTACGGCACGCTCAGTGTTTTCCACCACCACAAGTCAACTGCATCGATTCCTAGAGCGCCTTTATTTGTTGCCCAGCTTCCCGTGCAGACGAACAGCTTGAAAGCACCACTGCTTGGGTCAGGGCCCTATTTCCCAGAGTGGTATCTGCCTTGTAAGAACACGTCAGAGAGGTCTTTTGCATCAGATTTGCACAATGCGACACGTTCGCTTGATTTCTTGACTGCTGCTTCCATCAGTGTTTGCTGTGGATCCAAGTGAAATGAAAGCCCAGATGACGCCACTATTCTCTCTGCTCGCCATACCGTTCAAGGGCCCAGTAGTGCGGGCCCGGTCGGTGCGGTGCTTGGTGTAGTGTAATCCACATGGAAGGCTGTGGTCTTTGATCTTCGTCGGTGCCTTTTGCTTTCAGCAAACAAGGTTGTGTCTTCTGTGGACAGCAGATAGTCTGTAAAGATATTTTTTCCTCCTATATATTCCTCTTCTGGATGCCATTCTTGGTTGCCAGACAATGTGCCCAGTTCCAGTGGTGGAGATTCCAGCATACTGACTAGGTGGGGACTCCTCTAAGCAGTCAGCATCTCCCGTCTCCTTAGAGGGACGAGTAGGGCTCAGTCACCGAGACTGAGTAGTGACAGCTGTGGTGCCCTTAGATGCCTGGGACTGCATGTGTGCCACGATGAATGGCTCGGTGTGTGCCTATCTTAAGGGGGCAGGTATAGGCAAGCGCCGTTCATGACGGGAGTCAACTATAGCAATTCTTCGCCATGAAGGAGGAGTTCACAGTCCTGTGGGCCATAAGCTTGCATTGATTAAGTCCCTGCCCTCTGAACACACTGCCTAACACCAGTATACCAATTAGATGGTTTACTGAGGCCCTCAGATCAGACAGGCCCTGCCGGGGTCAGCCACGGCCGTGGTAGAGCCCTGCGAAGATCAGACTTGACTATCTAAGCAAGTATCAGAGTAACCAACCCTGTGAGATTACAAAAGGCAGCATGCACTCCAGGATGAAGTTCAAAAGGTTAAGAGAAGAAGAGGAATGGAAACAGAAAACACAGACAGGGAGGAAGCAGGAAAACGGATGGTACCTGGAGGGAAAGCAACGGATGAGTTGAAAGAAAATGTGTATGAAATGTTCTATGTATGCTCTCTACGAATTCACCTAACTCACAGGGGTAAAAAATAAATCAACGTGAGATAGGGAACAAAGACTGTACCAAGATTTCCATAGGTCAGCCTACAGACGCTATGGAAGGATCCTAAGGAGTCCCCTGGTACAGTGGGCTACACATCAGGCTGCTAACCTCAAGGTCAGCAGTTCCTATCTGCCAAATGCTTCATGGAAGAAAGAGGCGGCTGCTTGCTTCAGTAAAGATGTATAACCTCAGAAACCCTACAGTGTTATGCTGTCCTAAAGGGTTGCTTTCAGTTGGGAGAGAGAGAGAGAGAGAGAGAGAGAGAGAGAGAGAGAGAATGTGTTATAAGGGTAGGAACTGCCCTGATAGTAGCACTTTGTATCCGCCATGCCACCTCAAATAAAATCCAGATTATTCCATTTAAATCATACACACCCCACTTACAACTGCCAGGTCTAAATGCTAACAGGACCTCAGAGTTGTCGCAAACTTTTATTTTTATACTACCATAGATCTTACTGAGGCATAAATATGGGTCATGTAGTGTTTTCTAACCTAGTTTCTATTTGTGCAGAAATAGCACTAGCTAGGAGAGGACCATTTGAAAAGTTGCAAAATCAATGACATTTTTGTTCTGACCTTCTGTTTCTCCCCTCTCCCTGCTCTCTCCCTAAGTTCCCTCATCCTCATTTTGAAGTCTCAGGCTTCAGAGAAGCAGGTGGTGAGCCCACACGGGTAGTTTCTGGAGCCAGCTGTGGCTGCCACAGCATCCCTAACAGATGCACACAGCTGGATCATGCAGAGGCTGATGGAGAATGTGTACTAATAGTTCGGTGCTTGAAAGAAGAGGGATCTCAAGTAGGGAATGGGTGTATGTAGTGTTGAATGCAAGGGAGCTCGGGGCTTAGGATGGCTGATGCTTACCGAAACCCAGCAGCCACAGAGCAGCACTGCAAGAATCAAGTTACAATAGAAACCAGAGCTCGTCTCATGTAACAGCGCACAGCCATCAAGTCGATTCTGACTCGGAGCAACCCTCCAGCAGAGTGGAACTGTCCCCTGAGGATTTCCAAGACTGCCCTCATTATAGGAGCAGAACATCTCAGCTTTCTCTTGATGAGTCGCTGGTGGTTTTGAACTGCTGAACATGTGGTTCGCACCCCAACAAGTAACCTTCGACACCCCCCTGGCTCAGACTTATAACAAGAAAGGGTACAGTTTTCCTTCCAAATAATTGAAAAACCATTCCAGAGAAATGTTCAGAGGCCTTGGAGATCATTTGTGATGAATGCAGTTGTCTTGCTGGGAGGTAACTGGTATGACCATTGCTTTAGACCACAGGATCCCAAACTTATTTGGCCAATCACCCCTTTTCTCAGGAAGGAAAAAAAAACTCACAGTGTTATGCCGACAGTTAAAAACCTGTGTTATACCCTATAATTCGGGATAAGGTATAAGCATCTGCTTTCGCAGCCCCCCTTGATTGCTCCAGCGGCTGCCATGGTGTGGACTCGCCCACTTTGGGAACCTCTGGTTTAGAAGCTGATCCCGCATAAGTCAGTCAACAGGTCTGGTTGGGACAAACTTGTTCCTCAAACTTAAAAGAAAATTATGAATAAAGAAATGATCACTAGCCATTCTTGGCTATGAATAGTAAAGAAGGGGGAGAAGGTCATATTAAAAAAATACATTAATTAATAGCTCAATTACAAGGAAATGCCTGTGGGAGACCAAAGTATATGCACTTTAGACCAAATGAATTTAAGATGATTTATGCCATTACAATGATTGCAAAATGAATTAATAATGATTGGCCACTTATTTTAAAGTGTAAGCAAGTAAATGAAGCCTTTTCCCACTTGCTAATGTCCATCAAAGACCAAAGATGGCTGACTGCCATTTGGAATGCTACACTCTGCTTTATATCGGTGCTTGATTTGATTAAAATACATCTCAATATGGTGTGCATTACCCATAGATTTAGAATGATCAACAAACATTTTTGTGTTTTATATGAAGGTAATTTTAAAAACATCGCTTTTATATATTTTAAATCTTTCACAACATAAAAGTGAGTCATATTTTTCTTTAGTAAGATGCATAAAATAACTTTAATTGTGCAGTTAATTTAACAAAGAAATCTGAAACTGCATTAGCCTAGTAGCAGTTTAATCAACCCAGTCCTAATTCAAAGGCATTACATATTTCCTGTTCTATACTTAGAATATAAGACCAGACTCTACTTCACTCAACATGTAGTATTGCTCTTGAGGGTCAACTACCACCGCTGTCTCGGTTTGTTCTACTGCAATGGCCTGGCCTGTGCTGGAATTTATGCCAGTGACATCGCAAATGACAAGCTGGGCAGGTTTTAGGAGAGCTTCGTGACTATACCAGCCTCGATAAAGAAAGGCCTGCGACGATTGACTCCCCAAAGTGAAAAACCTGAAACCAAGCCCACTGCTCTGGAGTCAATTGACTCAAAGCCACCCTCAAGGACGGAGAACTGGCCCCTGGGGTTCCTTTCCAGGGCTGTAGATCTTTACACAACTACACCGTCACATCACTGTCTCGTGGAGAAACTGGGGGAGCGGAACCTCTGATCTTCTGCTTAGCAGTCAAGTGCTTTAATTACTGCGCTACCAGAGATAAAACTTATGAATTACAACAGGTTGTCTGAGTGGCTTGCTTTGGACACACCATCAGACGCCAGTCATGGGAAGACGACAGCATGCTTGGGAAGCCGTGGACCAATGAGTGTGAGGGAGGCTCTCTCATGAGATGGGTTTGCAGCAAGGCCTCAGTTGTAGACGTGAACATGGCAGTTTGTGAGGATGACACGGTAACAGGCACTGTTTCATTCTACTGCACATAACATCTCTGAGTTCAAATCTATTCAATGTCAGCTATCCCTATCATCAATCACACCACCCCCCCTAACCCCCTGCAATACAACTGTCTGTCTGGCCACGTGTCCATCCATCCACCTAAGCATCTAGTTGCAAATTAATCCATTTTATCATACTGTAACAATAAACCTCACTGTGCTTTGGGCGTTTAAAGTTTCCTTCATAGCAGATGAAAATGAAGAGGATCAGATCTTCCATTAACAACAGAGAAATTGATGTATGTATATGTATGAACTGTGAAAAGAATTGTATGAGCCCCAATAAATTGTTAAAATAAAAAAAACAAAAAAAAGAAAGACATTGCCAACAAATGTACAAATGTGCTCGACACAATAGAAGTATGTATGGATTGTGATGAGTTGTATGAGCCCCCAATAAAATGATTTTAAAAAAAAACAACAACAGAGAAACCATATTACTCAATGCCTTTGCTGTTGTTACAGTGCCATCATGCTGATTTAATGAGGGAAGATGAAAAAGCAATGATTGTTGACTAGTCTTTAGGTAAGGAATAAATATCTAAAAGGAGTAGGCGTTTATGAAGGTCAAAAGGGGAGAGAGAGAGAGAGAGAGAGAGAGAGAGAGAGAGAGAGAGAGAGAGAGAGAGAGAGAGAGAGAGAGAGAGAGAGAAAAGAGGAGAGAGGAAAATCCATTCACCTACAAAACGTTGACTTCGACAAACCAAACTTTTCCATATCCCCGTGACAAAGAACTGCCCAATGGCATGGATGAAAGACAGAAGGCGAGAGAAGAGTTGGACAATGGAGGGGGGAACCAGGAGAACAGTGGAGAGTCACAGTTCAAGTTGGAGCGCTGGCTTCTACGCGATGAGTGCTTCTTGTCTTCCCTCAGCCAGAGGTGAGGATCCTTTTTCTGCTTGAGGGCCAATTAGAAAACTTATAACATCATTCACAGGCCATAGTGGTCAGACATTTAATTAACTCATCCCTAATGTGTTGGCTGGGACTGCTTCTCTTTAGGTGCAGCATGTGATGCTAACTGGCATTAGATTGGGAGAGGTTTACACTTCCCTGCCCTAAACCATTCCTGGCTGCCTGCTGGGTCTCAGGCACTCTTTTAAGTACAGGTCAGCAAAGTCTGTGTTCTTCGGAGGTTTATTTACATTCTTAGCTGGGACATAAAAGCTAAATGGGCACAGTTGTGTCAGGTAGTCCCAGGTACTATGAAAGAAAAGACAGCAGAATAAGAGGCTAGAAACTGGCAGGTAGGACAGGGATCTGGCTGAGATTAGAGCACCACAAAGAGATGTGGGACATCAGTGGGAGACGGGGCCTAGGGTGCGGGAAGCAAAAAAAGCCCTGTGGCAGGGGAACAGCTGGACAGTGAGATGTCCAGTGTGGGACAGAAGAAAACACGGGGAGAGCAGAGGGCATAATGTCCAAGGGAGTGCCAAGGAATGGGTCGATTTCAAACTTGGGTTTTAATCTCGATGCTTTATAAGAAGCTACTGGGACACACAGCTACTTCAAATGTTAGACACAGTGACGCCAAGTGCTGTGCTCAGTGCAGCCTGGGGGGGGGCTGGGGGCAGTGAAATGAGGGAAGCCCAGTGGGAGGGGCTGCTGTGGTACAAGATGGCTTAAACTGGAGGGAGGGACGGAGAGAGGGAGAGAGTGAGGTCTGTTGTTTACAGATGGGCTTTGGATCTCTGCTCCAATCCCCTTTGTTCTCAACAATAGCTTTTGTTTGTTTGTTATGTGTCTTCTGATGCCTATTACCCGATCCCAAGGACACCTCATGATTGCAGCGGTGTGCTTCTTCCATGTGGACTTGTTGCTTCACTGCTAAATGGCGGCTTGTGTAACTTCAAGCCTTTAAGACCCCAGACACTGTATCTTTTAATAGCTGGGCACCATTTACCTCCTTCACCACATTTGTTTATGCACTCGTTTTTTCTTCAGCAATTGTGTTGGGAGAGTCAACATCTAAGACTGCCAATTTGTTAGAACAAGTGTTCTTGTATTGAGGGAGGGTGTGAGCAGAGGTCTAAAGTCCATCCACTATCTCAGTGTATTGCCATACACATATATGTACATAGACCAATATCTCTATTTTTGTGGATTAATGTATTTACATATGTACCCCCAAAGATGGATCAGAGGGGAAGGATGAGTCACCAGGGTGCAGTAAAACATCCATAAAACACACTACATTGCCCTGGTTCCTTGAGGCTTCCTCACCCCCCACTACTATGCCCCAGTGCTGCTTCTCAGTTCAGACTCGACTGGAACATGCACACAGTATAGATAAGAGATGGGAGATCACGACACACAGAATCCAGGAACAGAGAAGGGAAGAGCGATACCAGAAGGGTCGGGGTAAGAGAGGGAGAGGAAGGAATAAAGAGGGAACCGATCGCAATGATCAACACATAACCACAACCCCTCTGCAGGGGGAACAACAGAAAACAAGGGGAAAGGGAGACTGAGGTAGATGTGATATGAAAATAATAACAACTTATAATCTATCAAAGAGTGGTGGGGGGAGCGGGGAGAGGAGCTGATACCAAGGGCTCAATAGAAGTAAATGTCTAGAAAAGAATAAAGGCAACATATGGATAAATTCGTCTGATGCAAGCGATACATGGATTTGAACAAGAGTTGTATGAGTACCCAATAAAATGATCTTTTAATTAAGAAAGAAAGAAGGGTGTGAATTCTGATCCCCCGCCCCTTCTTCTTGGAACAGACCAGGTAGGAATAGTGCAAGACAGAGGAACTAAAGGTGGTTCCAAGAATGTTGAGGAGACCAACGAGGTGGACGGGATGGCAATTCCCCACGGGAACATCGAGAGTTAAGCGGGAGGGCTGAGCTTCTGACTGTCTGTTTGTAGGGACAGCAGTCCCAAGCAACGCTTTGTGCATTTTAAGCTCGAGGTACATACGAAACATCTAAGGGTAGATGACAAGTGAGTCATTAGAGACGAGTCTAGAAATCAGTGGGGAATGCAGGACTGGAGTAGGCACTGGGAAGTCACCTACAGACAACACAGCGGCATTTAACTCTGGCGCTGGATGTGATGTTGAGGGAATGAGAGGAGGTACCACAGGACTTTCACAGGTTGGACAGAAGGGGAATACTGAAGTCGCCTGAGAAAGGCAGGAGAGGGTGAGTTTCAGGTTTTAGCACGGGTGCCAGGTGACTGAGGGGAGGGCGGGGAGTTGCATTTTGGCTGTGGCAATACCTAAGCCACGGGTAACACAAAGAAACCGAGTGGGGCCATGTCTGACATCCTTTAGCGACTCAAAGGAGAAGGATAATCCACCTGCACACACGAGCCCAAGGCTGGCTGTCACAGGCAGAGGTCAGCTATGTCTCCACCCTGTATCCTTCTGAATCGGACACCAGCCACCCTTCCAACAGCACTCCTATGCTCTCCTGGTATGGTAACTTGCAGTGGCCACAGAGAACTCACAAACACTCGTGATAATGGCTCTTTTTAAGGATGATAGCAAGTTGCCAAACGGTAAAGATACAGTCTTTTGTCCACAGCATTTCTCAACCATACTGGCAGGTTGGTCTTTGGGCTTTCACCCACATGGCCCCTTGGATTCTGACACTGGGGAAGCTCACATGCTGCTTTGCCTCATGGTCTCAGTGCTGTTCCTCTCTTCTGTCTCATGGTCTTGGTGTTGCAGCTCCTGGTGGCTCTGTCACTTCAGATAGGGATCTTGTCCATGGATGCCTTTTCTTTGACAGTGGAAGGATTCTCTCTCCCTCTTCTGAAATGGCTCACTTATAAAGTGAGTGGAGGAGCAAAATCGATTCCTCTCCTCGATTAGTGTTTATGTCCTATGTGCATGGTCCCACCCAATCACCTGCCCAACTACGGACAGTAGAGCCATATTCAGCAATTTCACTTCATCACATCACCCACTGAAAAAGTGGAATGAAAGTTTAATCCAGGAAAGAGCGGTAGTTGAGAAGGCAGATGTGCTCAGTATAGCTAGATAATTTAGTACAGAACATACGGTATTACATGGACTGACATTATTTTCATCTCCTGGGACAGCGATTTCATGTGACTTGCTGTTAGTTGCCGTCCAGTTGATTCTGACTCTTAGTGTCCCCGGGTAGAGTAGAACAGAGTGGAACCGTGCCATGCAGTTTCTGAGGCTATGACCTTGGGGACACAGATTGCCAGGCTTGTCTTCCGAGTCACCTCTGGAAGGGTTCAAACTGCCAACCTTTCGGGCAGTCCTCTAGTGCTTCTCAGGTCTGCAGTACCCAGAGACTTTTCTGATGTGCAACACTAATTTGGAGCCTATGTAACTTTCTATAGGTGGGCAATGAGTAGTTGATATAGAAGTGAATAGCTCGGGTTAGGGTAACTTGTATTATTTTTCACTAAAGATAAATCAGTTGATGTCACCAACCCATCAGGGCATGTCTTGGCCTCCAAAGCAGATGTCTGCTGGCCTTTCCCGTGACAACTCTCAAGATGTTCAGCTTCACTCATGTGGGAAGGCACATTAGTCTTTCTGACTGCCTGTACATCACTAAGTATGCTGGGAGAGGGGACCTGCCAAATGGAGTGGTGATGCTGCTGATGTAACTCTCTGAAGTCATCAACCTACTTCTCAATGACAGGGTCATGTCCACTTGTTTGATCTGTTTGCACTTCTTTAAGACTCTCAGTACTTAAGTATTAGAAAGTATACAACACACACACATACACACACACACACACACACACACAAAGCAGCCTTGAAGGACCACTAACCCACTACCATCGAGTAGAGTCTGACTCATAGCAACCCTATAGATCACAACTGCCCCTTTGCGTTTTTGAGGCTGTAAAGCTTTATGGGCATACAAAGTCTCGTCTTTGTCCCAGGGATGGATGGTGGTTTGAACCGCTGGCCCAACCTATAAGCTACCAAAACCATCTAAACTCAATGCCACTGAGTCAATTCTGACTCCTAGCGACCCCGTAGGACAACAGAGTAGAACTGCTCCTCTGGATTTCCAAGGCTAGAAGTCTTTATGGGCGCACACAGCCTTATGTTTCTCCTGAGGAACAGCTGGTAGGATTTGAACCACCAACCTCGAGGTCAGTAGCCCAGGGTGTAACCCACTATGTCACCGAGGCTCTTTTAACCAGCACTCAAACCAACCCAAAGGATGGCCCAAAACCCCCAAAGTAAAATATTTAATTACAATTCCACCATAGCCTCATGTGAAAAACCAGCCACATGGATTGCTTGAGTTTGCCACCAGTATGTGGCAAGTCACGGAGCCAGTCTATAGGTAGAATCTGAAAATCCCGTCAAAGGCGCTCTAACACGCACGGTGCAGGTGGAACAAGAAACTGCTGTTAACACTTTACGATGGTTACACAGTCAGTCTAGGAATGACGTGCCCTTAGTGGACACTACCTACTAAGGGCCGGGATACGGACACCAGGGTAGCTGCTCAACAAACCCACCCAGAACTGTTTCTCCTGCTGGCACATGGACCAAGCCCAGCCTTCTCAACAAGAGCCCTCCAAGCGCTTCCTTCCGACACAAGCATTTTAGTGAAGTTGAGTAAGAGGAAAAAAGATGAGCAGACAAAAGTCACTCTGCTGCCCGTTTCTCAGTCTGGACATCTTTGTTTAAGCTTTGACTTGGCTTAAATGAACGAATTAATATTGACAAAAACATCAACTAAGCTAATGAGTTGTTAGTTAAGGCAATAAACATGTCACATTAGAGTCAGCGCAGGAAAGAGGTAATTAGCCCTAGAAAAGCCGCGCTGATTGGAGCGGAGGCGACCCTGGCTCTTAACCTGTGCGTCCGTCCATTACGTACCAGTGGAGCAGCACCATGCTAATGCGAGCCCGCTGGCAAGGCCAAGTCTGCTCGGAGCACTCTGAGCGAAGGCGTGCATGCGGGTGTCTGTGGAGCCCCACGCCTTACTACGCGCAGCAAGCCCGAGTGAGTGGCAGTGCTGAACCCACAGAAGGAGCAAATAAATACGTATATAAGTTTGTGGGAAAATTCCAGTAGCTTCCCACTCCATTTTTCCCACCAGTTTTTCTGGAGGCCCTTCACATTAATGTATACTGTGACAAAAGAATTTTTAAAAAAATCACTCAGTCACAAATGATTCTCTCGTCTATAAATACATATGCCTTGGTCCTCTCAAGATAAAGCCTCTGAGCCACAGAAGCAGCCAGGATCACGATGATTCGCAATCACAGATAGCGATTTACATCTACGCCAGCCCAGAAACAAACGCACGCTGCATTACGAGTCTGAACTCCAGGGTTACCCGGGAATTACAGGTCCCCCACAGAGCAGCTAGCCCTGTGGGTTGTTTCCTGTGAACCCTGTTGCTAATTGTGCTGTCGAGCTGTAGCTCCACCTAAACTAGAACCGAGTCTACAGTGAGAGGAAAAAGCAAACAGATGTTTCTAGAAAACGTTTTGTTGGCAGGACAAAAGCTATATTTACTGGAGAAACAAAGCAAATTACATGCATAAAAACTCTCCAGATTTATAGGTCATTTCTGAAATAAAAGTAAAATGCCAGAGCACAATTTGTACAATCTTCATGCTGATTGACAAGAAAAACTTTCAAAGATATGCTCAGCTTTGACATTGCCTCTGAAGGCACATAAGCAGATTTTTAAATATTAAAATGCCATTTTTATTGTATTATCAGGAAGCATTATTTTCCCCCTTTGGAAATGTCTTTGTTTTTTAACTGAAAAGTAAACCTGTCATGCATTGAAGGTAACACTACACAACCATTCTGTGTTTGAATAATTTTATGCCATCTCCTATTTTCAAATAAAGGCACTTATTCCACCCTTCCCCTGCTTGATTGTGGCAGAGGTTAGCTGTGTAGTTGCCTGGCGCTACTGCCACGTGTGTGTGTTTGTGTGGATACATTTGGGTGCTAGAGGAGGCGAGACAATGGGACATTTACGATACAGTAAATCAATATGTGCTATCTTTTTCAAGCTGAGTAATTTCTAAAGGGACAGAAAGCAATTAGCTCCTTATACCTGATTGGCTACTGTACAGTATAATATTCTCTACAATTTCCCCTCAAATACATCTTTACTAGCTATAAAAATTCTTATATAGTCTCAAAAGTCTCATTATAGTTTAATTCTCATTATTCTTTGTAATCCAATTTAGATTAAACAGTATGGCAGAATATTTTTCATTTTTAATACAGTAATGAAAGGGTATTTATATTTTTCTACTAGCCCACTGTCACAGCTAGACATAACATGAAAAAGTAGATAATACTCCTTAATCATATATTCTCAAGTATAAGCCAAGTTTTTCAGCATTTTATGCAGTTTTGTGGTAAAATTAGATGCCTCGGCTTATATTCGGGTTGGCTTATACTCAAGTATATATGGTATATCCAAAACATATGAAAATGTCCAAATAATAATAATTTAATATCATAGAGTAACAGTGCTCAACTTTCTCTCTAACATACTTGAAAAATATGACGCCATTACCACAGTAATATGGCAGGATGAAGATGCACACATTTGGGAGGAGTACAATGCCATGAAAAGAACGCACCAAGCACTCCACAAGAAAGAGGGGGGTGTGTGCTATCTATGCCATTAAAGATGTAAGTCTTGAAAACCCCAAGGGGAAGTCCTGCCCTGCCCTCCAGGACTGCAGTGAGCTGGAATCAACTCCATGGGAGAGAGTTTTGGCGAGGACGCGAGTATGATGTTGGAAAGCCCTACCGGCAATTTAGATGTGCTTCCCACCCCATGTCTCCTCCACGTCCTCCCCTCGCCCCACCACTTCAGAGGCTCAATCTACCCTTCTGTCTTCCATGATGGAAAGTCCATGGAGAATGGTAGAGAGCGAGAGAGTCAGATCTTGATTCAACTCCCAACAATGGATATTACGGTGAGGCTTGAAAAATGAACTTCTTAAAAGAGAAAAACTTCTTGGACTATGTGCTTTTCTAATACAGAGTTTAAAGCACTTTATCAAATTGGATGAAAAACACCCAAATGAGTCAAGGGGAGGGGAGAGAAAGGAGAAGGGAGACAGTTTGTCGACTGCCTGGCAGGTGGCAGGCACTGGTTAGGTGCTTTATCTGAGGTATGTGATTTAGTCCTGAACACAGCTCTGTGAGCAACATGACATTAGTGGCAATTGTGAAGATCTGGTTTCTGAGAAGCCGTTTTCCTCAGGTCACTTACTCTAGACCATGCTCAATAAGAGCAGAACAAGATTTTCTTTACTTGGAGCCTTTTGTTCTATTCTATATCATGCACAAGATCAATTTAAAGGTAACCTCCATTGCCATCGAGCTGATGCAGACTCATAGCAACCCTACAGGACAGAGAAGATCTGCTCCTGTGGGTTACCGAGACTGTTCCCTCGTTACAGGCGTTGAAAGCCTCATCTTTCTCTTGCAAAGTGGCAGGCAGTTTTGAACCGCTGACCACTGGGTAACCCACTAGGCCACCAGGGTTCCTCTTTAAAGGTAACAGCCTAGAACACACCCCACACTTAAGGTATCTGCAAAAGAGATCTGATGTTTAACATTGCAAATGAAATATATTGTTCTTGCTTGCTAATTCCAGAAACTGTCAATTGAGTTCATGACAACCAAGCAGGTGCTGAGACTCATTCCGAGACGGATGAATGACGAAAAGTCTACTGGGTAGGGCTCCCTGAATATGGCCACAGAGACTCTCTCTACGTGAACGAAGTACATGCACTAAATATGGAGATCAGATGGGAAGAGAAAGCGATTATGGTAACTGGTTTTCCACCCTCCTGTTAACCCCAGCTTAGTCCAATCGAGTCAGCACTGCTGCTGTTTTCTTCCTCCCGGAATCTTCCGAGGCTGAATCAAAAGTGAAAGCCAGATCAATTCTGTTCTGGGGCAGTAAACGAGCTTAAGATCAGACCTGCTTCAATTTATGGAGAGAATCTAGCTAGATCAAAAGGGAGTTGCATGTATTCGCAACTGTAGTGTACAGAGGCAGGAAGATGAGAAAACACACCTCTACCCCCCATCTCCCCCCAACCACTCTCAGAAACAAATGCTATGCTTACTGATAGGGTCAAAAATTCTAGTTCTACATATCACACCATCCACATGTACAACAAAAAACAAAGAGCACAAAGCTTTCCACAACACATCTCTATAGGAGTCAGGAACTAGAATGGTCCAACTGTCTCATGATGCAGAACAGAACACTGAGGCTCAGAGATGTTACATGGGCGACTTTAAAGGGCAAGGGCACGAGCAGATTCGGGAGGCAGGTCTCCTGTTTCAGACACTGATGCCCATCAACAGATGAAGGGAAGCAAACATGATATATAGAATGAAATATCCTGCCACAGAAACAAAGTTCAGATATGTGCTATGACAGGGATGCACCTGGAAAACATGCCCAGTGATAGAAACCAGACATGAACAAATATCCTATTTTTATGAAATATCTAGAAGACTCAAATAGCGAGACACCAAAGTGTACTCATGATTACCATCAGGAAGGAAAAAGGGGGGATTCTTTACTGCTTAAAGGGGTGCCGGTTTCTGTTTGGGGTGATGGAAAACATCTGAGACTGGATGGTTTCAGATGATGAGTGTAATTCATGTCACTCAATGGTACACCTCAAAATGGTTAAAATGGCAAATGTTCTGCTCTATACATTTTACCCACATATTTTAGAAGCATTCCCTCCACTAATAAAAGGCTCCATAATAAATGAGGGTCAGAGTTATGACCCCTGAGCCATTGTTCGATGTCTCTGGTTACGGGGCAAAGATATATAGGCAAACTGCTCCATATGCACACGCTGGTCATTGTTTCACATTTTGTGACTGACAGTGTACAATGCCCACTGAATGGAGATTCTGTCAATAGCTTGCAGAGCTTTCTTTTGAAAAATAATAGTTGGCTATTGCATTGTTCTTGGCAATAGAGGGGGTCGCAATATTTTTTTTTTTTTGCTGTAACACGTGAAACCTGGAAAAAACACCCACGTCGCCTTTCCTTCTCCAGCTTCAGCAGTAAGACACACTCATGCATAAGGAAAAACACTCTCCACCCATAATAGAGAAGACTGCTTCCTTCTAAACCCAAAATAGTACCAGTTCTATGCCAAATGTGCCAAGCTTTCAACAGAGACAATACAGTGAGATCAGGGAGAGAGACTCCACACGCTGCAAATCCATGCTTTCCACACGCATCTCTTTTAGCTGTTTGTACAAAATAGCATCACATTTGACATTTTAATTACCCTGACTCCAGAGAGATCTAGCACACAGACATATTCTGTCTATGCCATGCACACCCACCCTTACCTTGCTGCCAGCATTACCTGGTTTCAACAATTTTTACATCATCATTGATCGTGTTTCGGATGTTCCAAATCATTCCCCTGGCACCTTGGCAGCACATGAACCGTTTAATACGCTCTTCCAACGTCATCTTTGAGACTCTCCCCAGGCGACTTCCCCCCGGTGGGTCTGGATTATAGCAGGTGGTAAAAGATGCAGATGGAATTCTAGGATTCAGCTATCAGTGACTTAACAGGACTACCTGTGGTTGTCAGAACTTGGAATTCAACATAGGGATTGGTCAACTCTGCCATTCTGCTGGGTTTAAAATGAATCACCTCAATAGTGTGAGGAGGGAATGCAGGGTTGGGGTGGGTGGGGAGGAATTTAAAGAGAGAGAGAGATTGAGGGTGGTGCACATCCTCTGGATCTGCGATCCCTGAGCGCTGTACCACCTCAATCCAGGGACAGGAAGCTGCAACACCGGAGCAGCAGAGGAGTGCCAGCAGCAGACCCAGTCAGCCGGGCAGTGGGCTTCCCAGGCAGCAGAGCAAGTAAAGCTGAGTGCCTTCTGGCAGAGCAGGGCGGTGGTGGTGTGCAGGCACTAATTGGGAAGCTAGGTTTGCGGATGCACCGTGTTGTTGGGCTGGAAGTTCTAGTGGAGTGTCCTTTGGGCACTGACCAGCAGTCCTGAAGAGTTCTGTAACATCGCCCAAGCAGGGAAGAGGCCAACGGTCTCATCACTGAGAGCTTAAGGGCCAGAGAGGCTTACTGGTAGGCAGGCAGGGCTGGGAAGAGGCTTTGCTGGTCCAGGAAGGGTCCTGAGTATTTCTGTTCCTGTTTTGTCATCTGTTGACTCCCCTAATAAAACCATCATGAGCATGGCCTCCAAGTTGTGTGGCCATTGCAATGAATTCGCAAACCCTGCTGAGAAGTAGCATGTGCCGTGGGAGGGCAGGGTGTGTGAGAATTGGTAAGGTGGGAAGAAGAGGCATGTCCTCCACTTCAGCCTTGGACATCAGGCTTGGACAGCTGAGGCCGTTTCTCTTGCTCCTGTGAAGCCAGGGGTGGTCAGAGAATACCCAGCCCACATCAGCATCACATTGCTTACCACCTCAATTTGGAAAAAAAAAACAACTCAGCTAGATAATTATATTTTAGTATATGAGTGAAACTTAGAAAATAATTCCAATACTATTACCCCACCTGAATAAAATTAATCCTCAATATCATCCAACAGCGAGTGCTCACATTTCATGTTTTTCCTCCTCCCCAGTCTATTCGATCCTTCCCCCCCCTCTTTTAATATTTTCTTCATGCATTTTACTTTTCCATCTGCTAATTGCATCCCAAATGTTTCCTGCAGCTCTTCATCTTACGCTGTACACTTCTTTCTCTGACTGGAGAAAATCAGTTCTTTGTCCCGTTTGTTGTTGGCTGATGTTGACTGCCCCCAACGCATGACTACATGCTCAAAATGGAAACTTTGTCCCACAGTGTCAAAAAATGTCTGGCTGCTGGCAGTGATCTCCCTGCGATAAACACTGCCAACGTCACTCCGAGCCCTGAATTTCCTGTCAACTGTGAGCAGAGGGCTGGCGGTCATTTTCCAACGACACTATTTTTTCAGAAAGGGCAGCGGTGGTTCACTGGCAGGCCCCAGCTTCTGTGGGGGAGATCTGGGTTCACTTAGTGCAAGCATTTCCCGACTCACGATAAAGGGTTTCTGCAGATTTATCAGCCCATACCCTTTACAAAAGGAGCCCCGGCAGAGTGGTGAGCTGCTAACCACAAGCTTGGAGGCTCAAACTGAACCGTTGCTTGACAGCGAGAGACGGGGCTGTCTGCTCTCAAAGATTTACAGTCCAGGAAACGGAGGAGCAGCAGGTTCGAGGCTCCTCCACGGTAGCTGTAGGATTCCACGGCAGCCAGCTGTATCTGATACAAAGCCGCGCGCCTCAGTGGGGAGGAATTCTCCGGATGGCACGCTGTCGTGTAGGCATACGGGCCCACGGCAGACTGACAAAGGCGGATGTCCTCAGCATTTTCGGACAGCTTCATTTCTGACAGCAAGGTGCCACCAAACCTACCTGCTGCCTTGGGGCCCACAGAATAAGCCAGATCCAACTTCTGGTAAGAACAGAAAAGCAAGTGCAAGAGGCCTTCAAAAAGTTCATGGAAGAATGCCCTTGTCTTTTAGTCTGTCTTCCCATGAACTTACTTTTTCAGGCCCCCTCATGTCCGTTGGCCACTGTTTTATTAGCGAATGCTGAACTACTCGTATCTCAATTCTCAAAGGAAGAAGGGTCTCGTACCACAACAATGAAGACCACGAGAAATACCAGAGTATCGACAGTACATTCACAGAAGTGAAAACCTCAGCGAGACACTATTTTGAAAGAAGTATCGACATACAAAGAAAGGCACACCAGAAGAGAATGTACAGCTCACGACACTTTGCCGTGGCATCTTGTGGTGCAGGTTGTGGAAAGCAACCTCAGAACCTCTCTGGGCCCTGACGTGAGGCACCGCCACGATCCTGAAAGATCACAAAACAGAAAGGCAGCAAAGCGCTTGAAGGCGACCACGTGAACAAATCTGAAAGAACTCATCTTCAGGGATGTGTGCCACTTTAAAGTTCAACACAATTCCATGAGGAAGAAGCAACTGCTGGCTGCCGTGTTTTGGGGCAATACAGCAACGAGGACCCCACTTCCCTTACGCACTTAGTCCACTTCAGAAAGGACTTGGGTGGTAAACCATGCACAGCTTTCATTTCCCTTCAGCGTCGCTCTCCTCTGCCCTTGGCCACTTGCCATTACTTTGGCTTTAATAACCCAATGCTCTTCTAAACCCTAACATGGCTGATTCTTCACTCTTAAGCAATTCCCATAAGGGGATCCCTATGGGGAATTGCTCATCTTTGGCCATCTGACCTCCCCAAACGGCAGCTCCACTTAGCACAGTTGCGTACTTGATGCACGGTCCCCACCACTTCGTCACATCACAGTCATTCATGTGAGCGGATTGATTACGGTGAGCTTCCACCTGTGCCCACAGGGATGAAATGGGTACAGGACTGATTTAGGGTGGTTCTAGAGTACGGAAGGCAGTAACTTTTGGGTCTTTGTTAAGCATTTTTCAAAATCGTGGAATAAAGTTATTACATAATCATAATAAATATCCACTATACTCTGCAGCTATTCCACATTGCCTTGATTGACAAGCTACAGGTTCAGCATATGATTTCTGGGCAGTGAAAACAGCTTGGCCGACACACTGTACATCACTCTACATGCTGCTACCCTTAAGGAGTGGCCACATCAATATTTTAGGACTTGTGTGCCTGCCCAGAGCGCGGCTCTTCCCAGAAACGGAGTGGCCTGCTCCACTCAAGCCAATTGCTGCCTGAAGCTCAGGGAGGTCATGGAAGCTGACACTGGAGACATTCTGAGCAGACTGCTCTCTAACGTGACGGTCAGTCAGACAAAGTAGAATTTTAAATGAGCATGGGCTTAATACATTACCTGCCCATGGCCTGAAATCCTTTTCTAGTGCTTAAGAGTCTGAAGAATTCACCGTCTGCCAATAGTGTTCGCCCTTCAAACCGTTCAACACAAAAACACTAGTAAATCCTCTGCGTGACATTTTCAGTCTTCCTGAACTCCCAGGACGCTGCCCCAACGAGCCGACAACCACCGCTAAAATGGATGGCACTGTAACATTTCACAACATATAATGGAACGGGCCTGCCTTTTCTATTTTGGAGAAAATATGTCGCAATGTCCACTGGGACGCAGGATAAGAGATTGTAGGAACCATTTCTTCAGTCTGATAAAGTAGCTAGTCATAGGCACAGAAATCCATACCAATTAAAAGGCAAATAAAAGTTAAATATAGAATTTGTACATCTATTGTACATTATAATCAAAGATCTGATCTTGTTAACCAATCATTAATTATTCCTTATCACCACTATCCCTGGGAAGTAGCAGGTAAGGGATGGGACCTTAGTAGGCCATTGACATGCAAATGTGAGGGTCCAAGTGGCCAACCATCATTCATTTATCTGAAAATGCAAAATAGAGTTAGTTGTACTTACCACACACAGGCAAGGTGCATGCCCCGCCCCCTTTGGGTTCTGGCCCATGCTCTGCTTGAAACCTATTCCTTTGGTTCATACATAATACCCAGACATCTAAATAGCCACTGTGAAGAGTGCTTCTCACAAAGAAGGAACAGAACCAGTAGCAATTTCTTCATAGAGCTGGCAATTGTTCTAACACCAGTACAACATGGTTCAAAAATATTTATGGAGAACATAATCAGCTTGACCAGTCGCTAGATTAGGGAAAAAGGGAAGTTGCCTCCCCAGTGCCTGCATAGGGCCACGACAGAAAGGTTGGAAAGAAATCAGGCACCTGTTAGATCCCTATAGGAGATCCAAACGGAGTCAGACCCTTGTGGGAAGCCCAGCTGGGCAAACACATTGGGTCCAGCCACATGACATCGCACAGGTGGGCCCAAGATCAGCCAGAAGGATCATCCAGTGCCCTGACCATCCAATGCCCTGAGCCATGCACCCACCGACCAGTGTGGCAGGAGGGGATTAGAACAGGTGCCCAGCCTAGCACCCTGTCTCTTGGGCCCTGGGATTCCATGGTTCCGCAAACATGGGTTTGGGCTCCTGTCCCTGTATGCTCTCCAGCTGTGAACCCCTGTGTGGTTTCCACGCAGCCTTGTATGCTTTCCGGAAACAGTGTGTGCTTTTGGAATCTTTTAGGAACCCAAACCTTCCTATTCCTCATGAAAGTCACTTGGATCACAAGCGTGCTTGTGCCCATATGAGTTCTTTCAGTATCGTTAAGCAAGAACCGGGGTATCCCAATCCAGGAACCTAACAAGCTCACTATAAAAGATCAACTAGAGCAGCGGTGCTCAACCTGTGGGTCACAACCCCTTGGCGGGTCGAATGACCCTTTCACAGGGTCGCCCAATTCATAACAGTAGCAAAATGACAATTATGAATTAGCAACAAAAATAATTTTATGGTTGGGGGGTCACCACAACATGAGGACATGTATGAAAGGGTCACAGTATTAGGAAGGTTGAGAACCACAGAACTAGAGCATAGAATTTTGGTGACCCGGAAGGTATAATTTATGAGACGATATCTTATGATTATAACTATAAATTACTCCCTGTAGACCAGTCATCCATCCCTTTTCTCTCCTCCTGGTTTTTACTACTAGAGATGGACCCTGTAAACATCTGCCTTGTCAGCTGGGCAAACGCTCAGCTTTGTCAATAGAGGATACCAGGCCAGGTCAAAAGGTCACAGAGACACTGACCTCCCACATAGTTCTGGACAGCCCAAGCTTCCAGCCACGGTGCACTGGGCTTCTGTGGACTCTCTATCCCTCCTGAAGCCTCCAGAGGAGCTCACCAGTTTCAACCTGCCCACCTGCTCGGGCAAGTGCTGCCTGTTCAACTTGCACCCTCTGGGTAAGTATTACTTATACTCACAGGCTGGGTACTCCTGTGCTCACTGTGTTCCTCTTGAAGAGGTCAAACCTTAGTCTTACCTCTCCTTCCTCCCTTTGGTTGCTACTTTTCCTCATCCCAAGGCTAGTAGAGGCTCTTTGGCACCTACTGCTTCTGGACCAAGACCATTGGTTTTCAAGAAATCAACTCCAGTTCATGGTGTCCCCGTAGGATTTTCAGTGGTTGTTTTTACAGAGGCCTTTCTTCCACGGTGTCTATAGATGGACTTGAACCTCCCAACCTTTCCATTAACAGCCCAGTCCATTAAAATTTTGTCTCACTCAGGTCCCTTCAAGAATTACAGTAGAGAGGTCTCCAATCCCAACTACTTGGATAGCCTCCCCTCCCCACAGAAGAATTTACCTTAGAGGACAGCACTGATGCTATATTTCAGGGAGGACATGTCTGATCAGAGCACACAGGAGCAAATGAAGGGGGAGGGAGAGAGAGTGGAGCACATCCTGGCCCACCAAGCCCTGAGGACATATTCCTGTTCAGAGCAGCCAAAGCACAGAGAGGGCCATATGGCGACGAGGTACAACACTGGAGACACCCAATCTGACCCCGTCACAGTGAAGGGAAACACTAAGGGTGTGCAACAGAACAGCAAGGGGAGCAGAACAATGAAGTCCCCAGGGAATATAAAAAATAGACTTTGAGGCTAGGGTGTGGCACCCCATCAGACTCAACTGGAAAACAACAGACATTAAACTATTTATAGGCTTTTTTAGGTGTGTCGGATGTTTTGTTGTTGTTGTGTTTTGCTCTGTCTTATTTTTTTGTGCATAGTATTATCTCTGCAGTTCTATGTAGATAAGATAGGTAGGATAAACAATCTGGAGGAGAAAACAACAGGACCAATGGTTCCAGGGGACATGGGAGAGAGGGAAGCAGGGGAAAGGAAGTGGGTGTTAACAAACCCAGGGATAGGGAAAAACAAGTGATCTAAAAACGATGGCAGGGAATATATAGGAGGCCTGGTAGGGCTTGATCAAGGGCAATGTAACCGACAGGAATTACTGAAACCCAAATGAAGGCTGAACATGATAGTGGGGCAAGAGGAAAGCAAAAGGAAATAGAGGAAAGAACTAGGAGACAAGGGACATTTAGTGAGGTCTAAATACAGGCATGTATATATGTAAATATATTTATATATGAGAATGGGGAAATAGATCTATGTACATATATTTAGAGGTTTAGTATTAAGGTTGCAGATGGACATTGCTCCTCTACTCAAGTACTCCCTCAATGCAAGAACACTTTGTTCTATTAACTTGGCATTCCTTGATGCTCACCTTCCCAACACAATCACTGAAGACAAAGTGGGTACATAAGCAAATGTGGAAAGCTGATGGTGCCTGGCTATTAAAAGATATAGCGTCCGGGGTCTTAAAGGTTTCAAGAAAAACAAGCAGCTATCTAGCTGAGAAGCAACAAAGCTCACATGGAAGAAGCACACCAGCCTGTGTGATCATGAGGTATCAGTGGGATCAGGTATCAGGCATCAAAGAACAAAAAATCAATTCATTGTGAATGAAGGGGAGTATGGAGTGGGGACCCAAAGTCCATCTGAAGGAAACTGGACATCCCCTTACAGAAGGGTCGCAGGGAGGAGATGAGCCAGTCAGGGTGCAGTATAGCGCCGATGAAACGTACAACTTTCCTCTAGTTTTTTAATCCCCCCCCCCATCATGATCCCATTCTTACCTTACAAATCTGGCTAGACCAGAGGATGTACACTGGTACAGCTACATATAATCTACCTATAACCTACTCCCTGGTGGGCAGACAACAGAAAAGTGGGTGAAGTGTAAGACATGATAAAAATAATAATAATTTATAAATTATCAAGGGTTCATGAGGGTGGGGGAGGGGGAAATGAGCTGATATGAAGGGCTCAAGCAGAAAGAAAATGTTTTGAGAATGATAATGGCAACCAATGTACAGATGTGCTTGACAGAATGGATGGATGGATGGATTGTGGTAAGAGTTGTACAAGCCCCCAATAAAAGTTAAAAAACAAAAAGACACTTTTATCTACTTTTTAAAAATCTACTATAAAAACCATAAATTTCTGGATATTTATCTTACTATATCCTTTGCAGTTCCAAGTACACATTATGACCATTCCTGTATTTATAGCTCTTGTTCCTTGGTTGACTGCATTAGCTAACACTCTCGTGCTAAAAATAAGTGAAGGCAGCCACATCCTCGTTAGAATGCATCTAATGTGGCTCAATTAAGGACGATGTGGTTTTTTGATTCTGCTTAATATTATTCCGCATTTTAATTAATTTGTTTCTACCCACTGTTTACCACAAATCCTTATCTGAATTTCACAACTGTCATTTTTACTTCTCTTGAAATAATTATATGAAGGGGTTACCCACCAAAACAGATTTTTTTTTTTGGTCAAAGCTATATTAAAAATTTTTTTAAACAAAATAACCCTATCACCTTCAAAGAACACTCCATTATACTTGATACACTTGTCAAATCTGAGGTTCCATTCTTGGAAAGATTTTTCAAACTCATCTTTTTGGATGGCTTACAACACCTTCCTTATTTTCTTCTTCCCTTCTTCCACATTGTCAAATTGCTATTCTTCACATCCCTCTGCATTTGTGGAAACAAAAAGAAGCCGCACAGAGTGATATCAAGTGAGTAAGGTATGTGGGAAAAGAGAGGCAGGCTGTTTTTTTGTTGTTTTTTTTTTTGCCAAAAACTGGCACACCGAGATGGCTACGTGAACAGCATTGTCCCAGTGGCAAAACAAGTCCCCCGCTTGCCACAAATCAGGCCTTTTTTGTTGCACACTGTTATACAATCTTTTCAGAAGCTCAAAATAGAAAACTTGAATAACAGTCTGACTTGGTGGAATGAACTCCAATTGCACTATTCCCCTCACATCACAAAAACAAATGAGTATCGTCTTGATCTTTGATTTCATTTGATGAGCTATTTTTGGGTGTCTTCCACAAACTTGCTTATTGTTTGATTTCAGGGTCATAAGATTAGCACTATGTCTTGTCACTAGGAATGACTTTGGAAAAATATGTCTGGGTGACTTCGAAGCTATTCTTTCAAAGCATGGCATGTTTCCATTCGATTCCCTATTTCCCGGGCAGTCAAAAGGCCAGGCACACAGTTTGCAGCGACCCCTCACATTCCCAAATCTTCTGTTCAAATTCATTGAAACGAGCTCTAAGATACTCCAGATAACTTCTCCATCTCTTCAATGAGGAAGTCCATCATTGGTCTTCAAGCACAATATGCACAAATTTTGTGAAAATTTGGGAAGTTTGCGGACAACCGAAACAAGGTTTGTCATCAATCAACACTTCACCTCTTTTGAAATGAGAAAGCCATTCATACATAAGGTTTTCCCATAGGGCTGTCCTTGTAAGCTATGTTCAGTAACAGAACAGTTTCTGTGGCATCTTTCCCAAGCAGGAAACAAAAATTCACAGTCCCATGCTGTTCTCTGAAATTGGCCATCACAAAAAGCGAGGATAATGCGAAAACTGCTTTTAGGAAAAAATTCACTGTGACCAGAGAGAACCTTCTCAGGCGATGCCACTGGGTGCAGTGCATTAACTCAGAGCAAGTTGCTTGATGCTCATCTGGCGGGAAACATGTGTACTACACAAGCTCCACCCAGCAGAGTTTTCTGGGTTTCTTGGATGTGGTTGTTGTGCTATTTTGGGGGGGGGGAGGGGATAATCCCTTCCTATAATCATACTTTTAACCAGTTGGATGCTTTTTTCTATATTGGAAAATGAATCATATCACAAGTCTCCAGGTGAACAAATAATATATATTTTAAAATATGCTAGCAAAGTTCTCTCAAAAGTTATCTCTGTGAGCTACATATAACCTCCTCTCTGGGGGATGGGCAACAGGAAAGTGGGTGAAGGGAGATGCCAGGCAATGTAAGATATGATAAAATAATAATTTATAAATTATTAAGGGTTGGTTCATGAGGGAGGAAGAGCGGGGAGGGGGGTAGGGAAAAAAGGAAAATGAGCTGATTCCAGGAACCCAAGCAGAAGGCAAACTTTGAGAAAGATGAGGGCAACAAATATATAAGTGTGCTTTACACAAAAGATATATGTATAAATTGTGATAAGAGTTGTATGAGTCCCAATAAAATTATCTAAATTAAAAAAAAAGTTAAAGGAAAAAGTCCCAGTGAACATGAAAATCTCCACAAAAGCGATGTTGTATTATTAATGCTTTAGAAAAAATTATACATTAATATTAATTTTGTGTGCCACTGTTGTACATACTTGGGACACACAGACCAAGAATCATTCAGGATCATGTGTGAAGCTTAGCTGCTGTGAATATTCCGTATGTAGATATGCTCTATAAACACACAGGCTATCAGCAGGCCAGGCGCAGGATGAACAACACGTAGACTAGGATACAGGGCTGTGGGCTCCTGGGGAAGGCAGTAAACTGAGGGAAGAAGTCGTCTGGATCGCTCCTACTGAACAAATGAAATGCAAGCCTAGGCCTGACAGAATGTCAGGGGAGAGCCACGCTGGTGGTGTGGGAAGGACATTCTAGCAGGAGGCAGCCCTGGAGGGCTTGAGAAAGAACCAGAGTCAATGGATCAAGCAAGGTGGGGACAGAAATGTCGTCTCAGGGAGTGCCTTTTAGG
The DNA here is from genome assembly GCF_050624435.1 of Tenrec ecaudatus. Taxonomy (NCBI): domain Eukaryota; kingdom Metazoa; phylum Chordata; class Mammalia; order Afrosoricida; family Tenrecidae; genus Tenrec; species Tenrec ecaudatus. The sequence goes on from NC_134544.1 coordinate 19,672,075, forward strand.
ACATTGTGTAAGGTCTTGGCTCTTGAACTGCTGCAAGCTTTTAAAAGTCAGTGAGCGCTGTGATTTGACTTCGGTTTCTACACGAACCACCGCATGGCAGCGGTGCTGAAAATGCGCTGTAGAGGACAAATGTACGATGTAGAAGCAGGAAGGCTTGGCAGTTACCCCATGAGAAAATAAGCCAGTCAAATAAGGTAGATGGCAGATGGTAAGATAAAGTGGAATTTATTAGAATCATAGGACTTTCTCGTGGTTGTATAAGAGAAAGACAAGCATTAGGAATGACTAAGTATACGTGGAAAGAAAGCATGGTCATCAGACTGAAATTAGCTGAAATAAAACAGATTTAGTTGGAAAGATTAAAAATGTCTTGATTACAAGAACAAAAATGCAGGCATACTGGTTAGAGCCAGGTGGAACCTAAAACCATGGCCTCCCCAGTATAACATTTCAGGTCGAAAAATGAACTTACTCCAAGAATCAATTCTCAGCCAAACGAAAGCTAGGTCTAAAAGGGGTACAGTAACACTAGAGAGGTATACACACCTAGGACCACCATCCGTTTGCGATCCAAAGGGCAATATTTACCCAAGGACCAAGGTTGGAGCACTTAGTAAAAGAAGGAATGAACATAGGGAAGAAGTAAGATGTGATGTTTCACTGTGGAAATAGCAATCAACGAGATGAAACAAAATGTTTAAGAATTGTTGAGTGGACAACCAATCTGGCCATGTAGATACTACCAATTCAGAATAATAAAAAAAGAAAAATCACCAAAATTTTTATAAAACAATTTTAATTATCATTGAGTTTTGAATGATAGGTTTCTATATCTTTTTAAAAAGTCTAGCTCCTTTCAAATAGTTTCTTTCCATAGATACAATGTGACACCAGACTTCAATTTCTACATCACACAGAAATCTGCTGTGTACTTGTACTTGAAGTAGTGTTAGGTCTCAAGTAGTCACTGAACCATCTCCATGGAGCCTCGGGGCTCTGCAGATGGTTTAAAATGTAAAAGGAAGCAGCTCTGCATTTATTGCTTTCAGACTGTGCCTAACAGCGCTGCACCCCCGGCATCTACCAGGTGAACGGGGTGGTTCAACACTATCTGTCTGGATCACCACGCAGCCAAACTATAAAGAAGTAAAATACTCTACCATCCAGTGGTTTTACAAAAGTGTGGCTTCTAAAAGGCATGGCAGGGCATCAAACAAATCCACAAAGTATCTGTAGCCACTTTCAAGAGAAACATTGAAAGTTCTGCAGCTCTTGAAGAGATTCAAGTAGATGTTACCCATTGTCCCTTTCTGATATGAAACTGCTAAAATTTATAAAAACACAGTAGGTTCACTATGGGAATTCTAGAGCATACATATATTACGGTACACAAATGAGATGGAATCGTTCTGCGGAGCTGTCAGAAAACATCAGAGCAAGATTATTGAAGAAGCAGAGCTAGAAAGGTCTTGAACAAAACCAAAAGTTCTTGGCAAGGTAATGCTAAAATTTATCACGGAATCTCCAATCCAGGCAGCCAGTATAAGGCACTAAGGAAATTGAAAGTTTCTCTAAAATTGAAAACCAAGTCAAGTAAATTAAGGGGACTTCAACAGGTTTATGAAAAAAAAAAAAGGCAATTAAGAGCCATAAACTTTAAGCTTGATCAAGGTCAAGACGCCTTTGTCAACAATGAATGGCCATTTAGATCCATCCCTAAACATACTGATGGTCCTGGACTTTTTACATTAACCAATTTTTAAAATTTGGACCAAAATTGTTAGAAAAAGTCAAATCAAGATGTAAGATGAACGCTTAAAAGATTTCCCATTGGCCCTCTCACAAAGGTGCCCTGGCTTGATGAGGGGAACAAACAAGAACATTGTCATGCTTGAGAAGGACTCTCTAGTGAAGCTTTCCTGCCCACTTTCTACTAAAGTTGGGGCTCTCTCAAAACACTCTTGTAAGGAAATGTTACTGTAAGTGGCTCTCTACTAAACCAACACGCAAGATGCCTGGAGCGTCTGAAAACAATACAACCCGGTGCTGTGACCTTGTTCTTGACTGGTCCCTGTCTGTCTGTTGGAGCACCCCCACCTCTTGGTGGCCCTTGCTTTGATTTTGATTGTCTTCAGGATCTGCTGGGAAGGCCCTGTTTCAACTCCTACAACAACTCTTCCAAGAAATGCCTCAGGGTTTTGGTATCACTTGTTTGAAATTTCAATCCCAAAGTCTGCCCTTCTGCAGCTGATCTGGACACAACAGTTCTGTCTTCCATCGAAGAGAAAATTTCCTTGCCTTTAATTTTTCAGTCAGATTTGTTTTAGCCAATCCAACTGAAATGCCCATGATGTTGGCTATTGTTTCAGCTGTTAATCTGCTGTCCTTTTCAAAAAGCGCACAGATCGATTCCTTACTAATTGATGTGGATGATTTGCAGTTGTAGATTTAATCAGCACAGTCTTGTCCCTTTTTAACACAAGTTATTTGTAAATCGTTGATTTCTTTGAACCGCTGTCCCTTATAACCTTTTCATAAAGCAACGCTGATTTTGTCATTCTCCCACTTAGGCTCCATGTATTGGACACGTGCTGTGAAAGTTCTATGGAACTCGTGCTGCTCTCATAGGGGCTCTTTTGGAACTAAAGTCTTATCCTTCTCAGTGTCTCAAACTAGATGCAGTTCAGACACGGGATAGCAAGCTAGTATGCGTTTATTTTGGTGCTAAAAAAATTGAAATTCACGTCTTGTTTTTCATAACACATGTTTTATGTGAACTTTTGGAAGACCTCTCATTCTCTACTACATGGTTAGTAGAAAGAAACTTACATCACTGCTGCAACACATCCTAGACCAAAATTTGGCTAAAAAAGACTTGGTGCTACTTAAAATCATAAGGATATAACCCCAAACTACCACAGAGCAGTATTCAGATACTGCTTTTCTGAGTCACCCCAGAGCCCTGTTATATGTTAAATGGCAAAGAAGGCCGACAGGTTTTTCTTATGGGTTGACAAACTTCGCCTGCAAATATCCAGACTGGAAATACTTTCAGCTTTGTGGGACATCATGAAGATAGAGTTTATATTGCAGGTGTCAGAACTCAGTTAAAAATGGTGAAGCTATTATACACAGATTTAGTAGTGAAATGTGTAATTAAATTTTCCATTTGATCTGAACTCAGTATTTACATGTAAAATGGGGGAGGGAGGAATGTCCTACTGAAAAATTTAGATAAAAGCAAATAAAAATATTTAGCATTTAAGCTTATATCTAATATGGTTAAAGAAAAATATTTTTATCTAAGCCTTCTAGGAATAAATGTGCTTTTACTATAGACAGTGGCAATCAGTATGATTTGCAGAAAAAGGCATAATGGCGTTTAGAAAGAAAAACACATTATGGATGCAAATCCCATACAAAGGAGGTGTGTTAGTCTTGGTAGACTATAAAAAAAAATCCAGACACTCACATATGTGTTAGAAAGAGCTTTATAAATTTTTTTAAAAAGATCTTTATGTAAAAGAGTAATTGTATGGCATTTCACGATGCTCACCTTCCTACACGATCGCTGAGGACAAATGTGTGCACAGGCAAATGTGGTGAAGAAAGCTGATAGTGCCTGCTATCAAAAGAGATAGCGTGTGGGGCCTTAAAGGCTTGAAGGTAAACAAGCCCACATGGAAGAAGCACACCAGCCTGTGTGACCCCGAAGTGTCGAAGGTATCAGGTATCAAAGAAAAAAAAAGTCCTATCATTGTGAATGAGGGGGAATGCAGATTGGGGACCCAAAGCCCACCTGCAGGCAACTGGATATCCCCTTACAGAACGGTTGCACGGAGGAGACGAGCCAGTCAGGGTGCAGTGTAACAATGATGAAACTTAATTTTCCTCTCGCCCACTATCATGATCCTAATTCTTCCTTACAAATCCAACTAGACCAGAGCATGTACACTGGTACAGATAGGAACTGGAAACACGGGGAATCCAGGACTGATGATCCCTTCAGGACCAGTGGTGAGAGTGGCATTACCGAAGGGTGAAGGGAAGGTGGGATAGAAAGGGGAAACTGATTATAAGGATCTACATATAACCTCCTCCCTGGGGGACGGACAACATAAAAATGGGTGGAAGGAGACATCGCACAGTATAAGATATGACAAAATAATAATAAGTTATAAATTATCATGGATTCATGAGGGAGAGAGGGGAGAGTGGGGAGGGAAAGGAAAATGGGGCGCTGATATCAAGGGCTCAAGCAGAAAGCAAATGTTTTGAGAATGATGAGGGGAACAAATGTACTTGACATACAATGGATGTGTGTATGGATTGTGGTAAGAGTTGGACAAGCCCACAATAATATGATTTAAACAAAAAAGAGTAATTGTATATTAAGAGAACATCCCAGCCCAGTCCAGATCAAGTCCTTAAGTCATCAGACTCACGCAACACATGTAATGCCACCAAATGCAGGAAGATCTCAGGCCAGTGGGTGGAAAGTCTTGTGGATCCAGTGGCAGTGGAAGCACTAGCACTGGCGTGGGTCTCCACATGGCTCCTCCAGCTCCTAGGCTCTATCCAGCATAGCTCCCTGTGTCTTGTCAACAGGAATGTTCAGCAGGGAGTGAGCGAGTGTCCCAACTCCAGTGAGCTTTTGATCTCCTTAGCGCCTCCAAATGAGGTCATCAAGCTGCGACCTGATTGACAGGCCAAACTCCACCCCTTCACCGTTAATACTCTCAAACTGACAACAGATTATGTAACTCCCACAGGAAGTAATTAAAAATTTTTTCTCCAAGAACCTTAACCCTATAAGGCTGAGTGCGACATTTTCATAACATTTAATTAAATGTATATATTAATATATATTGATGGCAATAAAGTAAAGAATAAAACCAAAATTTTTTCCCTTAAATTAAAAATTCAGGCGTTATAGGGCTACGAGGTAGATATAAGTATCATTTTATAGATGAGTGGAAAAGCTAACTTCTCTAAATTCTCACTGCCACTGAGTCAATAATGATTCATAGGGAGCCCCTGTGGGTTTCCAAGACTGTTTATAGGAGTAGAACACCCCCCCCCCATGTCTCCCAAAGAACTACTGGTGGTTTCAAACTGCCAACCATTGCAGCCCAATGCATAACTACTACACCACCAGGGCTTCTAATGGACTTAAAGTTACCTGTATTTGCAGGCTTGGTACTCTGTTCAGGTTTTGGAGATTCTGATTATCTTTTGGAATATTGATTTGAGCTTTTGCTGTCATGGTACTCTGGGATTACACTTCTAATGTTGGGTTTCTTATTTAATCCCATATCACCATTAGAACTTGTTGGATTTTCTTTGTCCTTTGAGCTAATTTATTTTTGTCTTCTAATTTCTTTTTCTGCCTATTCAGTTCTATTGTTTCTTTTCCCATTCTAATTCAGTTGGCCTTATTCATGTCCAGTAGTTCTGTTTTTCGGTGGTGGTATTTTTTATTATGTTTTAAGGTGTTTATGTTTCAATTTCCTTTTTGAGTCATTTTGTTCAATTTGTGTGTGTGTGCAATTTCAGTTTTCTTTAAACATATTTGACACCAAACTTTGATAAATATCTATTCATTCCGTTAGTTTGGCCTCTATATAAGAGAAAATTTCCTTTGTATTTTGCTTGCTTTTTTGTGTTTTTATGTTTTACTTCTTTTGTTGTTGAACTTAGGTCTTTTAACTTTAAATTCTATATTCTGGTTTTTGTAAGAAATTTTTCTGATTGGAACCTGGGTTAGGCTTCTCTAGAGAAGCAAAACCTGAGACAATTGAGTGTGTATATAGAAAGATGGATATCAAGAAACAGATCACATTGTTGTAGAACTGGATAAATCCAGTCTGATTCAAGTTAAGGGCTCTGATGTCACATGAAGCCTTCTACTTCCTGTGGCTACAGGAGCTCACCAATAGGAAGCAGTGGAAGGAAGACCACCGGCTGGTGGATGCGTAGCTGGCTGACTCTGAGATGGACCGGCAGGCAGTCTGCTAATGGTCCCTGGGATTGGCAAGTGATGTAACAGGGTTGAAGAACCAGATCCAGGATCCAAATCCACACACTGTCCATTTAGACTAGGAGTAGTCTACTCTCTGAATGAAAAGTCCCTCAGTCATGTGATGGCTATGACCAGATTAATCAGGTTGTCACTTCTTCCCACCACTGTGTGGTTGCTTCCCAGGAGATCCCATCATGGAGTTGACTACTATGCTGGATCAAAGCATGGGAGAATACTGGCCCGCCCAAGCTGACATCATACCGAATCATCAAATCATAAAAGCACCCTAGTGGCCAACTGTCCACTGACAGACGAGCGCACACCCACCAGCCACTGTGATAGAAAGATTTGACAGCCCACCTCCAGCAGACTCACAATCTTGAAAGGCACTTGACCTCACAGCATCTGTAAGTCAGAACTGACTCAGGAGTGGAGGGTCTTCTAGTCTTTTGTTTTTTTTCAGGAGTTCAAGTGATGGATGTTTGAGCTACGTGATCCAATATGCAAGCTGAGGAAGGGTGAAGTCTAACTGGTTACAGGTGTCGACCTATGTGCGGTAGGGCTCCACTTCCTTGGCGGGAAGGTGGGTGGTTCTCTTCGCCTTTCTCTCATGGGCACCCCTGCACAGGCTCTTCCATGATGCCCACATATGGGCAGGGAGCTAGTAGTTACCTTCTGGATTGCACACGGATCCCCAGTACTCCCCTCACCCTGCTCCCTTTGCAGTTCTCCTCCCTGGCCTGGTGCCCGTTCATCTCAGGCTCAGTCAAAATCAGCAGCATCCTTACAGAGAGGGCCACCATCTCTCTTTGCACCCACTCCCACCGTGGGACGTTCAAACTCCCATGGCCACTTTGCAATGCCTTATATATTGGACTGTCATCTCCCTCAGATTAGTTCCTTTTCGGAATTCCAAGTTTGCAGTACTGCCCAGCCCAGTCCCTAATGACTGCAATGAGTGTACGCACTCAATATTAGTGGGTAGCTTCTCCCTGCTTCTGGGAGGCCATCTCTGCTCCTCCTCTCCCTGGCTCCTGGCCTTACCCCACTCTCTAACAACTCATCCACCACCTGGAATTGTGGTGTCTTATTCTGTTCCTGTTTTTCTTCATTGTTCAGTGGTTAAGGTGCTGGGGATGGGAATAAAGAGAGTCCACTCCCCTTCCCATCTTGCTCCACACTCTCGTTCTGAATTTTGCTGTTTAGAACATAAAGGGGCAGGGGTGGTTTGGGAGCTTGGCATGAATAAACTGAGTTAGAATTGTGAGCTTATCCAGGCTGGGTACTTCCTCAAAGTATAATCAAACAAAGCGTTTAACCTGTGCCTGCAGTTTATTGGTACTACAAATGAAGATCAACTTCACAAATGGTTCACGCATGTGCTTGGTACTCGGTACAGCTTCAGTTTCCTCATCTGACAAATGAGAATAGGACTAAAACTTATCTGATTAGATAAGATGGCACAATCATGCTCGATAATTAACCCTAGATTATACTAGGTGTTGGATAAAAATATCTAACTCTAGGGTAACAAGAAATATCGATGGGTTAGGTAAGATGGGTATTCAGGACATGGTAATCACTTTCTCCATTTCTGCTGTGATGGGAGCGGGGTCTGGGACACAAGCTGGTTGACTGGGACACGCCTATGTTACAGTGGAAGTCCTGAGGTTGAGCTGCTGCCGCTGCCCAAGCAGCACTGAGTGCTTATCCTCACCACGCCTGGGATGTTAGCAGCTCCAGGTCTCAGCTGAGTTTGCTGAGGAACACTCTGGGCTTTGCTTAGGATTGAGAATGCTGCCTTAACCCAGTGACAGCCCATTATCAGGGTAGCGCCCCCCACCTCCCAATGGCTGAACAACATGGGGACACAGTGGCTGAGCCCAAAGCTAGAATCTAGGACAATTCTGAAGGACCACCCAACTCCAGTGTCTCCCAAGGATACCAACTCAGGCTTTCATGCAATGGAAACACAAAACCATGTTCCCTGCTCGATCCTAACCTTCGATCCCCTGAAGGCACTATTCCAGAGGGTACTCCTGGACGCAAATCTGGCTGAATCTGTGACCAACGGAAATAATGACCAACACTTGCCCGAAGGAAAAAGGCGAATTAGAACTCGACAGGGTTAACCTAGGACATGTCAGCTGAATTCTGCTGTTCCAAATGAGATGATGAGGCCAAATGAAAAAATGAACCCAATGACCTGAAAGGTGGTCTTCCCAACATCACACTATCCCGATGCCTGTGTGACTGGAACAAAGTGAGGGCACCTACCAGAGGTGACTCGGTGTGAAATGGGGCGGCAGCAACGCTCTGTGGGGCGCAGAATAGGATGGTGGGGAGCAAGGGACAAGGAAGCTTTCTATTTTGCTGCAGAGGTAAAACGACTGGTTGGATCTAGAGCACCCCCCAAAAGCCCATGAGTCAATTCCGACTCAGAGTCACCCTACACAGGGTCGACAGAACCAGAAAGCCTCATCTTTCTCTTGTGCAGCAGCTGGTGGGATTGAAATGCGGCCTTTGCAGCACGCAGACCAGTACTTAACCTGTTATATTGCCAGGGTTTCTTACTGAACCTGTCCCCACCGTGTATGTTATGTGAGAGGAAACTGATGCACAGGGACACTTAGCACACGCAAGGGTCCAATCTCCAGGGTCCTCTAATCTTGTCTCTAACATGAGGGTTTGGAATATTAGGAAAAGGGCAACGTCCTCAAAAGATTCATTAAAATGTATAAGAAAAACAAGCCTAGCGTTTGAATTAGGCATCTGTGTCATTTGACCTTCTGCTTCTGTGGATAAGTGAGATCTCACGTAAGTACCTTATAAGATTTCACAAAATGGCTTTATGAGGAAGGCTGCAACTTTATCTACCCCTCTAGCTATATTAGCAGGTAAAGTTAATCAAATACAGTATCTTAATGGCCTTATCTCCAAATGAGCATAATTATCTTTCACAAGGATGCTATAGCGAGTAAACATTTCATAGTCGTAACGCATTCTAAAGGAGCCCTGGTGGTGCAGTGGGTTAAGTGTTCAAACGCAGCCTGAAAGTTAGCTGTTTGAACTTACCAGTTACTCTGTGGGAGAAAGAAGTGGGGATCTGCTTCTGAAAACTGGGACGCCTGGGAAGCACGAGGCACAGGTCAGCTCCGTTCTATATGGCCTCTGAGTCAGAATCAACCCTACAGCAACGGCACGGGGAATGGCGTGGAAATGCCACACAAACACAACAATACTAGAGGGTAGCTTTTAGCTTATTAACAATATAACCGGCTAATCTTATGCATGGCTGATGAAAATGAACCCATACATCCAACCAAGAGCGTACTAACAATATTTAAAGAGAGAATATACATGAGATCAGGGTGCCTCAATTCACACAAGAAAGATTTTGCAAAGCCCAGTACTGGGCAAATCTACCAACCAAACCCCCTTAGAGCTAAGCTTATTAAAAAAATGCAAAAGGGGCATATGGAAAACGCTACTGTATACACACACTCCTGGGGTGAGGTCCAGGTAGTATGGCAGGGGCTGGACCAAATCCAAGGACACACATGGTAGCCAAGTAAAAAGGAAGGGAGGGGGGAGAAGAAATGGGTAACGGGGGAACAGGGCACTAACCCATGTAAGGGAAGGGTATTGCTTATGTCTCCACGGGGAAAGAGGGACCAGATTTCAACCCAGTGCTCCAAGACGTGAATGCAACATACCTGCATGAAGCAGGGAACCAGTAGAGGTCTGAGGGGCTGGCCCCAATCCCAAGTACTTGGACAGCCACCCCTCCCCCCAGAAGAACTTACTTCAGCGGACAGCACTGAAGCTACAGCTCGGGGAGAGGGTCATGTTTGATCAGAGCATATGGGAGCAAATGAAGGGGGAGGAAGAGAGAGTGGAGCACATCCTGGCCCACTAAGCTTAGAGGACGATATTCCCGCTCAGAGCACCCAAAGCACAGAAAGGACCATAGGGCCGGCCTTACTACAAGACACGATGTCACTCACTGACCCATAGTGCTATGGGGCACAACACTGGAGACACAGTATGTGAATTGCGTCCAATCTGACCCCACCACACTGAGGAAAAAACTAAGGGTGTGCAACAGAACAGGACAGGGAGCAAGGAAGTCCTGAGGGAATACCAAGAATAGACTTTGGGGCCAAGGCCTGGCACTCCATCAGACTCAACCGGAAAACACTCCTAAGGGTCAACAAACAGACCTTGAATTATTTACAGGCTTTTGTCATTGCTGTTTTCTTTTGTTGCTTTGTCTTGTTTTTATGCATATTATTATCTCTGGATAAATAATTTGGAAGAGAAAACAATGGGACCAATGGTTCTGAGAAAGGGGGACACAGGGGAAAGGAAGTGGGTGTTAACAAACCCAGGGACAAGGGAACAAGTGATCCAAAATCGGTGGCCAGGAGGGTATAGGAGGCCTGGTAGGGCTTGATCAAGGGCAAGGGGACCAAGAGGAATTACTGAAGCCCAAATGAAGGCTGAGCATGATAGTGGGACAAGAGGAGAGTAAAAGGAAATAGAGGAAAGAACTAAGAGGCAAGGAACATTTAGTGAGGTCTAAATACAGGCATGTGCATATGTAAATATATTTATATATGATGACAAGGAAATAGATATATGTGCATATATTTATAAGTTTAGTATTAAGGTAGCAGGTGGATATTGGGCCTCTACTCAAGTACTCCCTCAATGCAAGAACACTTTATTCTATTAAATTGGAATTCCATGATGCTCACCTTCTTGACACAATCGCTGAAAACAAAGCGGGTGCATGCGCAAATGTGGAAAGCTGATGGTGCCTGGCTATCAGAAGATATAGCGTCCGGGGTCTTAAAGGCTTCAAGATAAACAATCAGCTATCTAGCTGAGAAGCAACAAAGCTCACATGGAAGAAGCACATTGGCCTGTGTGATCACAAGGTGTCAATGGGATCCGGTATCAGGCATCAAAGAACAAATGATCGTATCATTGTGAATGAGGGGTAGTGTGGAGTGTGGACCCAAAGCCCATCTGTAGGCAACTGGACATCCCCTAAAGAAAGGTCATGGGGAGGAGACGAGCCAGTCAGGGTGCAGTATAGCAATGATGAAACATACAACTTTCCTCTAGTTCTTTAATGCTTCCTCCCCCCCATTATCATGATCCAAATTCTACCTTACAAATCTGGCTAGACCAGAGGATGTACACTGGTACAGATAGGAACTGGAAACACAGGATTCCAGGACAGATGATCCCTTCAGGACAGGGGTGAGAGTGGCGATACTGGGAGGGTGGGTTAGAAAGAGGGAACCGATCACCAGGATCTACATGCAAACCCCTCCCTGGTGGACAGACAACAGAAAAGTGGGTGAAGGGAAATGTTACACAGCGTAAGACATGACAAAGTAATAATAATATTGTGTAAATTATCAAGGGTTCATGAGGGAGGGAGGAGTGGGGAGGAAGGGGAAAAAGTGAGGAGCTGATACCAAGGGCTCAAGTAGAATGAAAATGTTTTGAGAATGATGGTGGCAACAAATGTACAAATGTGCTTGACACAACGGATGGATGTATGGATTATGATGTTATATGAGCCCCCAATAAAATGATTTTTAAAAACCCAATAATACTTTAAAAAATCCTCAGATCTTTGAGGACTTTCAAAATATAAAGAATACTATTGAAAAGTTATACAAAATATGTTGGACTAACTCAGTAGTCTTCAAAAAGTCATTGCCCCAGAAAGTGGACACATTAAAGCTTTCCAAAGAACAGATAGTTGTAAAAACACAAATAGCTTTAAGACACAGGTTATTTTAATGGAATTGATTTTCAGAATCTCAATTTGCAAATGAAGTCTTTTCTCTAAAACGTAAAAGCAGAAATCTCCTCTTTGAGGAAAATAACCGGGGTATAAGATGTCTGACTTTTAAAGAAAAGCTTGGTCATGGGTTCTGTTAATAAATTATGTTGGGTTTCACATAGTTATAGCACATATTTTATTGAATACATTTAAAAGAGCTACCCAGCAATTTTATTTTTAAACACCAGTATTCAAAATATTCTCAAAACTCTCTTTTGGATATGTTAAGACTACTAAAAAGTTTTTGTTGTCCAAAAAAACCAAGTTTTTATTGTCAACAAAAAAATATATGTGAAGAGATAGTTCTTGATACGGAATAAAGGAGATGGTGGGCAAAATCTGAGCACCGACCAGATAGAATCATGGCAAAATGTCATTAACTTCCAATCGCTGGGTGGCAAGATTCTGCGTCAGGCTGTCTGCATGCAATGGCCTGGCTCTTTCTAGGATGACATAGGTGGCCTCCTCTGAGAGCCTTTGAAGAATGGTGTGGAATTTGAGGAGCGTTTTGGGGAATGGAAAGCAGGACATAGCAAGGACAGGATGTGAGAAAAGATAAACCAGTGGACTGAAAAGGCAGGGCCAGCACATGTGGTGCTCTGCAGGGGCGGGAAAGCAGGCGTGTCTGACGGGAAACTGGAAAGGGAAAAGGACATAGATTTCCAGGTCAAGTTCAGGATTTGTCACTCTTTAAAGATGTCTTCCTTTCAGTTTGGCGAGCAAGCACACCAAACTCAAGCTAAAGCCAGAGAAGGGAGGGTGGGGGGGAAAAAAAAAGAGGACCTGATGCAAAGGGCTTAAGTGGAGAGCAAATGCTTTGAGAGTGATTAGGGCAAAGAATGTACGGATGTGCTTTATACAATTGATGTATGTATATGTGTGGATTGTGATAAGAGTTGTATGGGCCCCTAATAAAATGTTTGTTTTTTTTTTTTAAAAGCCAGAGGAGAATGTCTGTGCCCACAGGGTCCCAGACTGCCCCTCTTTACGGACACAGACTGCCCCACACCTTTCTCCCGCACGTCGTCCAGTGTGCTCAGACTGCCAACTACTGGGTAGGGGTCTAGTGCTTTAAACACTGAGCCACTAGGGATCCTTAAAGATGACGGGCAGGGATAGAAGAGAAAGTGCTTCTTATCTTACGAAGTGGTAGCGCACGTCGGATATCTCTACGTCTCTGCTGGGAGCCACTGGACGTGTAGCGGTTTACATCATGGTTAAAGGAACGGGCTCTGGAACCAACAGACTAGGCTGAGACAAAGCAGCCACCTTCTTCTGGTGCCCACTCACCTGTGTGTGTACAAAGTAATGACAGAGCCCCCCCCCCCCCACACACACACTGCAGAGTGCTCAGGATGAAGACTAGTGTGCGTGAAAGAACTTAGAACGCGGTGATCTCAAGAGGCAGCTATTTTATGGCTGTGTTCTCTGAAATGGATTCAATAGAGTATCATTACTCTCGGATTCTCAGTGTCACGTGAAGAGCAAGAGACAGTTGGCCTCAGGAAGTATGTGCTGAATTAACAGTCTTAAGAAGAAAGTTATAGAAGTGGCAGCTAAATCTGAGGATTTTAATCATAAAAGTCCCTAAAACTGTGGGTTTTACAACAAAAGCATGTGAACGAAATCTAATGGAGCTTTATAAGCTGTCCTAACTAACAAAGGAGCACGCAAGTATATGTCTATTTTCTTGGTTTCAAAGTCCCAAAAGAATAGATAGTTCTACAAAGACAACTTATATGCAGCTCATAAAATAACGGGAATCTGCTCAAAGTGATTTTACCACGTGGCAGAAACACGGAGACTCTTATATAAAGGTGTTTTCACACTGAAGCACCAGAAGAAGTCCTTATAAAACTGCCTCCCCTACTACGCTCAAGCCAAGCGTAGAGTGGCAGTGTGTGTGCACACCATTATTTTGAAGTTTCACCCTTCCCAAGTTTTGGTTAGAATCATGACAAAATATTAAGTCAGAAAGCTCAGACAAGTGTTATTTTAAGAAAAGAAATCTATAAAAAAAACCCTGCTTTACCCTTTCAAAGCAGATTTGAATAACTACAGACAAAAGCAGTGAGTTATACAGCTTGTTTTGCCTAACTTCATTTCTACATTGTAGGCGAGCTATACTTTAGAATAGGCCCAGGATATTGAGATTTTTCTGATTGAATCTGTACCATACAGCAATAAATCAGCATTAGCAATGTAAAAACGTACACGTGTGTCTGGCCAGTGAGTAGTTGGATCCACCGCTCGTCAGCCCGAAGCCCTCGGGGATCTGACTAGAGCTTCGAGGTCTGCTCAACAGCTTAGGCGGTTCAATTTCAGCGCCGAACTCAGCGCCGATGACACCCAGTAAAACGATAGCGGTGGCTTGCTTCCGTCTTTCCTCATATGATGTGGAAACTTTTTTCATTTGTGGAGCACTTGACAGGCAAGCTGAAAACATAAGAATGTAAATTAGAAGACTATCGAGACAAAAAGCCATATAGTTAGAAACACATTGAAGATTTATCATTCTGGAGTCTTCAACAAACGGTGCTGGGTCAACTGGTTATCCAATTTCAGAAGAGATAAATTGGTCCTCCACATCACACTATGCACAAAGATGGATTTAAACGGAACCACAGATCTATAACTTGCATATAGATCTCTTCTTCTAAGAGACCTATATGCAAGTTATAGATCGCTTAGAAGAAAACAGGTATAAATCTCATAACCTTAGGTTAGGCAATGATTTCTTAAACAGTATGCCAAAAGGATTACCAACATAAAAAATGCACAAACTGGTTTTCACCAATATTAAAAACCTTTGTACTTTAAACCACAGATCAAGAAAATAAGAAGACACCCTACAGTGAAATATTGTCAATCACAGAACTAAGAAATGACGATATCAAGAATATATAAAGAACACTTACAGCCCAATAATAATTCCTATAATTCTTACATTAAAAAAGGCACATGATTTGAATATACATTTTTTTCAAAGATAAAGGAACAGCCTACAAGCACATGAAAAGATCCTCAACATCATTAGTCATTAGGGAAATGCAAATACGGTCACTTCACATGCCTTAGAACGACTATAATCACAGGGCAGAACATCATGAGTGGTACTGAAGACGTAGAGAAAGTGGAACATTCATTGCTGGCAGGAATGCACAATGAGGCAGTTACTTGGGATAATAGATGATCAAGAAATTGTACTCCTAGGTGGAACAGCCATACACCAAACTTACACTTGAATGTGCATGGTATTTTACTTAATAGCCAGAACACCCAGCAACAACTCAAATGTCCAATTCATAAATAAACGAATGTGGGACATCTCCACAATGGGATAGCCATGAAAGAAAGAAACTGTTACTACAATGTTACAATATGGATGACCTCAAACACACACAGGGAAAGATGTTGGCCACACACAAAAATCATAGTGTATGAGTCCCATGCAGGATATCACCAGGGCAGGCAACTCCTTAGAGAAAGTCGGTTAGTGGTTGCCTAGAGATGAGAGCAATAAAAATGGGCAGGGAATGCTAACTGACATTAGGATTCTTGGGAGATAAAAAATGTTATGAAAGTATAGAGCAGTTATAATTACAGAAATAAAATTATTGTACAACTTCACGAATTTTAAGAATTATCCACTGTACATGCTAAGAAGGTTAATAACAGTGAGGTGGTTCATTTAATGATATGGAAGTCATCTCATTACAGTTGCTTTAAAACTATATAAATGTCTTTCAATCATTTAATAATTTGTCCATTAATTTATTAACTATTTACTCAGTCTCTACTTTGGACCAGGGAGTCGACAGTAAGATTAAGAAGCTCAGAAGTGCATGACAAAAGGAGAAATTGCTCACCAAGATGGACGTGCTGGACTGACGCATGCCCCCGGCTACACAGGAGGCTGCCAGCCCATAGAGGAGGAGGGCAACAAGGAAGGGTGAGCATTTTGTCTAGAGGGGTCCAAATGCAGACAATCTATCAGATCCTGGATGCACTTGTATGACACAAAGCTCAGTATAGTGTCACAGAGACTTCTTGTGCGTGCTAACCACAAAGTGAAGAATCAACTCACTTCGAGTATCATAAGAAAGAGTGATGGGCAAAGTGACACTGCTAACGCACAACTCTGTACTTATAAGTTTCCAATCTGTCACTGACCCAAACTCTACCTAGATTTGGTCCTTGGCTCCAACCTTTCCATTTCATTCTCTAAGTAGTGAATCCTGTGTTTTATTGTTGATTATTATGCAATATTATGACTATACAAAGACTATCACGACATGTAGATACACAACTAGCCAACTTCACAAAGCTTACTTATTTTCCCCATGCGCTTCAGAGTTTTTTAAAAAAAATGGTAATGTGGATGCAATTGAAGCCCACTGTGGATTCTGTCTTGACCTCATTCCCTTTGTTTTCTTCCATTATTGATCAGCTTTGCCTGATATTTCACAATATATTAAGAAAATTTACAGATAGGAGTCTTTCTACCATCAACGATTTCTGTTATTGTTATTACTTCTTCATTCTACTTTTAGGTTTTCTTCTTCCTTCCACCTCTCTCTTTTGCTTCTTGGTTTTCAGGTAGAACACAACTCATTTATTTTTATTATTTCCTATCATGATAAACAAGGAGTCCTGGTGGCACAGTGGATCAGATGTTGGGCTGCTCAGCACACGTTGTGAGTTCAAACCCACCAGCTATACCAAAGAAGAATGATGAGGCTTTCTGCTTTCACAGATGTCCATTTTCAGAAACTCTAAATAAAGTCACTGTAAGTGAGAATCGACTTGATGGTCTAGGTGTCAAGGCTAACAGACATCGTGGGGGCCGAGTCGTTCAGCAAGCACTAAGTTGCTGATCAATAGGCTGGTGATTTGAACTGAATAAGCGAACCGTAAGAGCAAGCCATACCATTTGGTATGTCTCAGACGGCTGCCTGAGATCTAATGTGAACCACATTTTGCGTCCAACTCTAGCTTGGCCCTTAAGAACTGCGTTCCTCCGGCTCTAGAGAGACAATTCCAGGTTGGGGGTGGGGGAAGGAGAACAACACTTCACTGCCACAGAGTCAAGTTCCAAGTCGTAGCAGCCATACAGAACAGAGTGGAACTGCCCTCTTGGTTTTCTGAGGCTGTAAATCGTTACAGGAGCAGAAAGCCTCTTCTTCACGCAAGGAGTGGCTGGTGGATTCAAACTGCTCAATTATGAGGTGAGTATAGCCCCCACTATGCTAACATTTCACTTGCCTATAATCTGCCATAAATGGAGCAAGGTTCAAGAGGTCAGCTTGTAGGAGGGATCACTTCTTAAAAGAATGTCTGGTCCACTTTTGTGTGTAGAGACTGGGGTCTTTGAAAGTTTGTATGGGGCTAAGGTGGTACCACTGTCCTCTCTAGATAGGGGAAAACTGAAGAATGAAGACAATTATAGGCACATGGAAATAATTAGTCCAAAGGACGAAGTGACCACACCAACCTCTTTCTACTGTCTTGAGACCCGAGGGAGTAGATGGGGCCTGGCTCCCACGGCTGACGGGCATCTGGATAGAGAGGGAGAACAATGTAGAACACAACTCAAAAGCCTACAAAGGCCGGGCTGACTGGGAGTGCCACCTGGAGAAAAGACTGCCCAGCAGAGGGCACCACCCGAGGAAGCCAATGAGCAGAGTTTCTAGAGAAGGTAAAATTCTCTCAGCCTTCACAAATTAAAGACACGTTGGGGGGGGAGGGGGAATTGGTTGTCCTTCTTTCCGTAATGTTACCCCAGGAGATTATGTTTATTGGAAAAGTCATCAACTAAAGGGGTTTTAGAACCCTGTGGAAAGGGGGATTTAATTAATTATAAATAACTAATCCTTGTGCCCTGAAACTAGAATGAAATAACCGCTGGGTTCGTTTGCCACAGTTAAAGAAAGTTACAGCACCTACTGAACTTGTCAGCCTTCCAGAAATCTGAGATTCAGGCTGAAACGCCCCAGCAAGCAGAGACTAGCAACTTCAGAGGCAGTTAACCCATTACAAGATTGTGAAATCTGATTGAATGTAACTGCTGTTATTGAGTGACTGGCACGATGACTGCTGTGACTATTTTTGCACATTTTTGGAATTATTTTTTATATTTTTATTTTGCCATTTCTTTACTTTTAATCTAGGTTTCATATTTAAAGCAGTTATCTTATAAACAACATACAGTCTTGTGTTTTTCTTTTTCCTTTTTTATTAAATACTTTTATTGAAGATGGGATTATTTCTTAATGATCTGGGTAATAATCAAATTATTACCTTTAACTTTAACCTAGTGAGCTTTAACACATTAAAAATTATTGTACAATCTCTAGTAATCAGCCTTTGAAGCACATTTATTAGACTCATCATTTCTAATTAACCTATCTTCCATTCTGAAATCTTAATTAGTATTCTATTTATGTTCATTATAACCATTGCTGGTGTTTAGAAGAAAAGTTTTTAAAATTAATTCAACCAATGGGCAGTGCCAGAAATTTGAATGTTGAGTGAGTGTATCATTCGTCTCATCTACACAGGGCCATGCTGAGCCATCTTAGATGATAAAAACCACACCCATTTTACTGTTGGTCTTTAAGAACCATTCACATGGGTCATTCAATGATGTCTGTCTCATCACAGCTCCCTGTTTCAAGTTTTTTGGACTTGGCTCGACTTTTATTCATTGCACACCTTGTGAACTCCTTGTTAGAAATGCTTGATATTCTACAGTAGCAGATCACGTTTTAAGATGACAAAATCTGGTTGTTGCCCCACTCTCAGATCCCCTAGAATTTGAGTTATTATCCACTGTGGATGGGCTTGAGAGAGTCAGCCAGCCTAATACTTACCCTGGGGCAGGTCTGCTGTGTGCCCCTTTGGGTGTGTCTTTGCACACGGGGGATCTGCTTACTCAGAGGAAAAGTCCAAGGAGTCACCCTACAGTGGATCTTCACCTTGTACGATATTCGCTTAACGCACCTCAGGTGCTTGAAGTTTCTGTGACCGTCCACGCACACCATGGCACTTACTAGGAAACAGTGACTTGAAACTCATCTCTCTACAGAAAAGGGAATTTGTACTCTGAGGTAATTCCATTGCTGACAGATCTGAGTGGGACTAGTTGTTCCTACTTACAACATATTACAATTGGAATAGAAAAACTACTCATACTGGATCTGCCATCATGCCCCAAATTCCTAATATTGCTGATGGCAAGGCAGCTTAACAGAAGCCCTTAAATCCCTTTGTTGAAATAATAGTCCTTGGTTTCTCTTTCTAGCTCAACCAGGAGTGCTTTCTGTCCATACCTCTTGCGGTGCACAGAAAAGTAGACTAGTACATTCTTTTCAGTCATTTCAGCTGGTCACCCCATAGGATCAGAGATATGCAGTGCACTTTCTCCTACGAGCTCGCCTCTTCCTTTTCATCAGGGTCACCACAGAGCTTATACATGGAGCATGCATTGAGCTTACTGCCACAGCCAACCCTCAAGGCATGTAGCCATGCAATGAATCACATGTATAGGGAAAAAAACATTTTGCTAAGGAGGATTAAATTTAGTTTTGACACTGAACATTTTTGGAAAGCCAATCTGTTCCTCTAACATGATGCTGTTTGCAACACCCTACCTGAAGAGAACCACCTTGTGCTGAAGAGAAGTCCGCGCAATAGCAGGTGAACACCAGACGGTGGTGGGCCACCTCTAGTAAGAGCTGCCATGTTGACCTTCAGAGTTCAAACTGACCGTCTTGTTGCGCGGAAATAAGAAATCCGTGCAGAACATGGCCTGACTCCTGTGTGGGTGGGCGAGCTGCACCCCTGGCCGTGGCTTGATCCAAAGGGCAGAAGGAGTCAACAAAGCTCAAAACCGAGGCACTTGGCATGACTCAAATGGCTTCCCCAATGATAAACTGAACTCCATTTAAAAACCATGTTTACTCCATTTCATTCCATGTTCTAACTATAGTTTGGCCTTTAAAAAAAAAATCCCTGTTCTTGCTACTCTAAGGCAATTCAATTTCTTACAAATGGTTCACTGGTGTGACCCTAAAAGGAGAGTCAGGACTTTAGCTTATGTGAGAAACTGTTGGATGGAAGATGTTTTTTAGCAGTGTTTGTGTAATCTGCTCCAAGAAGAGTTTCTTGCAAGATCAAGAAATTCCTGAAGATGAGAAAACAGAACAGATAGTGTATAGCACTGTCATGCAGCCCCTAATGCCTGTGAACATGCACCTCCCCAAACTGCTGTTCCTCTTGAAATCTGTAATACGAACGTGCCCTGCCTGGGTGCCTCCTGACCCACAAATCTCTCTTCCAATACAATTCTTTCTTTTCACTTTGAACAGAAGGCTGGTGCTACACTATGACAGAGCCAACCCTGATTCTGTGGGAGAAAGATGAGACAATCTGCTAACATAAATATTATATTCTGAGTAATTTGATGGGGTAGTTCTATGCTATAGAATTGTTGAGTTGGAATTGGCTTGACAGGAATGGCTACTGTTAATTATTCCAGATATACCAATCGCCATTTTTATGCTCTCTCTTAATAAAGCTTAAGTTTTACTATGGGTAGCAAGATCCTAAAATTGTTCTAGAAACTGAAGTCATAGTTTAGCTCCTAGCTACGAGCTTTTGTTAATGGCACTATTTTAAGTACGGCTTGCCTCAGGAAGCAGCCCAGGGTTTCCGCTATTCCATTACTGCCCCACAGACAAGTCTTTTGAGTCCTTTGTCTCTTTCGTTTTCTATTTGTATATTTTATCAATCACAGCTATTTTGTATTTGACCTGAAAGTGTTACAAGGTAAACTTCTGGAATCATCATGATTAGAAGTCAGCTTTCTCCTCTTTCCAATATTAATCCATCAGCTTCTCTGCACTCTTTCAGTTCTCTGTTCTATATATTGATTAGATCAACAAAACAGATGGCCTGCAGAGCTCAGAATACCAACTACCGTATATACTCGAGTATAAGCCGACCTGAATATCAGCTGAGGCCCCTAATTTTACCACAAAAACTAAATTAAAAATGGGCTAAAAACCCCGGCGTGTACACGAGTATATGCCTATGAAAACACCTCTGAATCCCTGTGCTTTGTTGTACTGTGTTTCCTGGCTTTGTTCATGTTTTATCACTCCCTATAACTCATGGCAGAAAAATGAAAAGTGACCAGCAGAGAGGCTAAAATGGCATCACACAATGGGCAGCCTGCTAAGGTGTGCTTAAAATTCAACTTTAACTTTGGTTTATGGAACGAAAAGAAACAAAAGACACTGAATAATCTGGCTTAAGATGGTGGCATCAGTCTCATTCCCTGCTAGAATGCATTCTACGCGGCAGTATGGGAGGGGAGGCGCCCTGGTGGCATAGTGGAGGCTCGCTGGGCTGTGATCCGCAAGGTCGGCAGTTTGAATCTACCGCCTCTCCTTGGGAGAAAGACAGGGTTTTCTCCTCCTGCTAACAGCTATGCTGTCGGAAACGGACCAGCCGGTTCCAGCTTGTCCTACAGGCCTGCTATGAGTCGGCATTGACTTGACGGCAGTGCGATGGAAGATGGATTAGGAGATACAACAATTGGCAATGTGCAAGGGATCAGTTAGGAGATACGAAGTACAACTGGTGGCGGTAGCAGTTCACTGTCAGCCACTCGGTGGTTCGCCATTTAAGAACGGAAGGTGTCGCGTACGCCTGGCATCCTGATGCTATTGTTAGTGCCATTGAGAGTTGATTCTGACCCAGAGCGACCTCTACATCCAATAAGATGGGACAAAACCCAGTCCCGTGTCATCGTCACCACTGTCCTTATGTTTGAGCCAACTGGTGCCACCACTGTGTCCCTGTGTCCGGGATGGGTTTTTTCTGCATTCTGTTTAATATCCATTGGGGTGAGAGAAGCACCGTCTTTGCCCTCACGGATCTTAAAGGCCATTAAAAAGGAGCCCGAACTGGATAGAGTATAGAAGCCATGAGAACTTTCTGGATAGACTATTTAAGACCACTAAACACGATCAAACTTACTAGTTATATTCACATTGACAATTTCAACACCCCCCTTGCCCCACCCCCAAGCAGTACCCTGAGAGAAAGGCCTGGCTAACTGCCTCCATAAAGATTAAAGTCAAGAAGACCCTGTGGGACAGCTCGCCTCTAACATACGGGGGCCACCCTGAATCAGAATCAACTCATGCAAGTGTGTTTTAAGATTTGGCAGGGACTCCATGGCTAAGAGAAAAGCAGTGGAAAATGAGACTCCTGTTTTCATTTTTATCCTGAGGACAATGGGAGGATACCAAAGATCGGCTCTAGGCAGTGGACTAAGAAAGCGCTGAGCACAGTGGGACAGGTGGATACAGTAGACAGAGGAAGCGGAGCAATCATTTAGTACAATACTGCAGCAACTAAAGTGAGAGATGAAGATTGATTTCGTCTTTGGATGTTAAGCAGGAAGATGCAGAGAATGAAGAGCTGTAAATACTGTGAATCCTTGAAAAAAATCCATATTGACCAAAATAACAGTATCCTGCTTCCTCACTCCTCCACTCCCCCATCTCTCTCTCTCTCTCTCTCTCACACACACACACACACACACACACACACACACACACACACACAGAGAGAGAGAGAGAGAGAGAGAGAGAGAGAGAGAGAGAGAGAGAGAGAGAGAGAGAGAGAGAGAGAGAGACTGTGTCCTTTTCAAGAAGCTGAAAGAAACAACCCTGGAACACATCGCATTTTACCAGATACTTTGCATTCAATTATTTAGCTAGGTTTAAAGATTCCAGATCTGGGTCAAGATCTGGTTGAATCTCAGAAACAGAAATGGCAGGCTATTATAAAGAATGCCAGAGATGGTAAGAAGCAATTGAGTAAGACAGTGGCATTAAACTTAAGGGGAAAAAAGATTTTAACGTAGAAAAATAATATCAAGAAATGGTTATGGTTTACTTGGATTCCAAGGAAATTTGTAGTACAACCGTGATAAAATTATTTGTTGTTTTTTTTTTAGGATTTGTTGATTTTTTGGCAAAAAGTTCTAAAAAATTTCCATTAGCTTTTAAGTAGTGTATGGCAGACAAAAATCTACCAAGAGTCCAGAAAGGACAAAGTTACCCCCAAATAATTCTAATTCTTCATGTAGAATTTCAGTTATCATCCATTTTTCTAATCTGTTTAATTTCAGATAGTATTTTACAAAGAAAGCAGGCTACTTTGTACAGATGCTCCTCCACTGTTACCAAATGATAGCTTGACGATAAAATCTGATGAGTTCTATTTCTTAAAATTATCCAAGATTAAATGTGCTTATGGATGTAATTAGTATCGAGAAAGCATCTAAACTGATGCCCCAGTATTCTCTCTTCGTGTAAAATTTCAAGTGTTTTAGGAGAAAGAGCAAATTTTAAGAAGTATTAGTTTGGAATGCTATCATAGATTCAAAGCATAAAGTTGATCTGGGATAGAAAGAGCAACTAAACAGAGAGGAAAACCCTAAAACCTTAATCATCCCAAGATGTGGGGAAAGAAATCAGTAATCCCAACCTTTGTGATTAGGAGGATGAAGCTGGATCCTACCTTGGAGAAAGTGATAGTTAACAGTTTGATTCATTCTCTCTCTCTCTCTCTTTCACTCTCGATGCATTTATAAACAAAAGTATTTGTGTAGAGGACCAAGTAACAGGAGGGACCAGAGCCCTGAGCATCTGCACCAATTCAGGGGGAAGGTTTTACTCTTTACCCAGTAGTCTCCAAACAGGAAGCCAAGCCAGCCTCCCCTCCCCCGCGTCTCAGCAACAGCATGCTCCCTAACAATAGTTCAAAGGAAAGCTCTATTCCGCAGTTGCACTGATTGTTCTGTCAGCTGACCTCTGCAGAAGGGAATTGCTAACCGCTGCCTTGCTCCTTTGCTGACAAATGAATGATTGCGGCTCCATCTATTTTCACTATGGCTGCCTCTAGCCCAGGTGCTCAGGCAGAGAGCCCGGTGTGACATCTTAGATCAAGATGAATTGGCACAAACTCCTGATCCAAGATTGTTTTATACCATTTAATTTAGTTTCTTCCCCTGCTTGGATGAGCACAGCTCTGGTTATGGATTTCTATTCTAATGTACTGAAGCAGGCCCTGAAAGCAGCCAATGAAGCAGCTGCTGGAGCAAGGGACTGCAGGGATACTGATCAATAGGCAAGGCATTGACCCCAGCCGCTCAGCCAGCAATGGCCAAGGCAGGGAGTGGGGGAGGGGCGCAGAAGCACACAAGGGCGGCTTCCGAAGGAAATTAAACAACGGGGGCATTTGGAGAGCTCCACCTCCACCCCCTTGTCCCCACCTTCCCTGGGTCCCTTTTGTTTAATTACCTCACTCTTGTCTTAACCCCACACCCTACGAAATTAAGACTTTACACAAGTTTTAGTGATGTTCTCTAAGACAGCCATTTGTAAATTTTATCCCTTAATTACTAGGAGGAATCCTATCAGGTGCCCTCGGCTAAGTGGCCAAATATGAAATCTTAATTAGCTGTCAAGAACATCGCTTGGTGTAAATTCAGGTTGGGCATGAGCGTACACTCATCCAGACACTGCCCTACTGGCTCGAAATATGACTAAAGCTGAAATTCTGGAGGCTTGTAGTTTATTGTCGTTGTTGTTTTAATCAGTCCAGGGATCTGAAAAGATGATCACTCTTTGTTAACAAGGAAAGCGGTAGGAGCAAGAAAGGGATCCACTGAAAGAGACACTGACTGATGAGTGATTGCCGAAGGTGCCGATGCCCAGTGCACACAGCCCCTCTCAGCGCCAGCCCTAAGCCTTAAGCCTCTAATTCCTCACATTTGGAAGCACCGTTCAGTGATCGGTTTTGCCTGTGTGTTCTCAATAATAGAAGACACAATTAGCTGCTGTGTATCCTGCCAGATGCACTGAGGCACAAATGGGGAGATATTTTGAGATATTAAAAATGAAATAATTCTGTAAAAGTAGACCTTGCCCCAGTTTCATTTGTCTCATGAAAATTTGGTGTTTTTTTTCACAGAGACATGCCTCCATTTAATCATGCTAACGGGTGACATGGAGATCCATTTTCCTGACAGGACGGTTGATCACCCTATCACAGTAAGAAAATTAATACCTTCAACTAGCCCTGTGTGGAAAACAGAAGCTGCCTGAAACGGTACGGGGCATAAACGGTCTACGTGTTCAGTCGCAAACAGCATTCATGTTCTGTGTGAGAAAGAAGTCTCTTCATTACGAGGTTGCTTTCAACAAAATATGACCCTTTGATTTCATTAAAGCAGCCATTTCATTCATACAGTGTTCCTCAAAAGTACATAATTGTCTTTAGATTTAGCATAATTGACTCTGGATGTACACGAACGGAGTAAACACGTTAGTTACTGCTTAACGAGGACTCCGGTAAAATATTTGAGAAGTTTAAGCTATTTAAAGGCTGGGAGATATTGATTACTGCATTTACAAAGCAGTCAGAGACTGCAACGAAGAGGTCAAGAAATATTTAACAGTTTGAAGCACTTTACTAAATAACTCCAAAGATCATGTTAATTGGCTCTGTGCAGTTCTAGGGTAAAATTAATTTTATCTGAGCTAACAATAAAGGGATTAAAAGACATATTAAGTTCTTCAGTCTTAACTGGAATAGGAATCAATGGATTTGAATTAAAGCTAAAGGCGGTTTTATGAGAGATGGACAACCAGTGGATACACTTTATATCTGCTATTAGCCACGTATTGATGGCGCTCTGTTATTGTAGGCATTAAAACCTTAGATAAGTAGATACCACCAATTTACCACTCTGAGACTATATTTTAAGAACAGTGTGGCGTAGCTTAGCCTGAACGAAATATAAAGCATATCACACCCCATCTCAAAAAAAAAATACACAGTACATTTAGATGGGCTGTAGCACACTAATTTTAAGCCAGAAATTTCTGGCGCAATATGGTCTAACTAATATTCAAGATGATATGAATATTTTCTGAATTTAACATAAATTTCAGTATACCCTAATATATCACTTTGGAAATTCATAGCTATTTGATCATGATAAATTAAAATGAAGTTTTAAATGTTGTTCTTTATTCTTCCAATAGTAATCTTAGAATTTAATGTATCTAGAAATGAGTTTTTATGTGTGCTGCCTAGCAGAGCAAATAATTTTTGTTTAATAATGCACATATTTTACAAATGAATCATCATCTTGAAAGTTATTTATGAACGATAAAGGGCAAGTTGCAGGGAGAAAGCGGAAGGCTTTCTATACCTGTCAAAGTTACAGTCTCAGAAACCCACAAGGACGGTTCTAGTCTGCTTTGTGGGGTTGTTATGAGTCAAAACTTATTCTATGGCAGCAACTTTGATTTTTGGTTGGCAAGATCTTGCAGAAAGTGAAATGCAGCTTATTAAGATTAGTTACAATAATATGGATTAAACAAAGATTTTTTTTAATCACTTACTGATCCAGTGTGCTATAACAAATAGCACAGGTGGCTGCCTTAAATAAAGTTTCTCTCCCAGTTTAGGAGGCCCAAAATTCAGGAAGCCAACTCTAGAGGATGGGATGGGTTTCTCTGTGGGTCCTGAGGCAAGGTTCTTGTTTCCCAACATCTAAGGGCCCACCATCTTTTGGAGATCAGACTCTGCTCTTCCTGGCTTTTTGGCCAATCAGGTCTTCAGCACCTTGGGCCATCCAGAAGGCTGGTGTTACAAAGATCTTTAGTTCTGCTCAGAAGTTCCTGGAGGCACCCTGTCCACAGGTAAGCCTGGCCCAGAAGGTTCTCAACTCTCTCACTCTTTGGGATGACAGGTGCCTTGAGGCAATCCACTCCCTCCAGCAAGCCTCACACCCCAAAGCACACAGTCCTCTCATTCCATGGGTTGGCTCTAGCGCAACTCCATGCTGGTCTCCTGGGACTGCTTCCACAGTTTCTCTTTAATTACGATCAGGTGCCTTCAAATTCTTACAGCTTCTACACTTTCCATAATTCTAATCCTACACTCCACATGTGAGGTATCAGTTAGAGCTGCATCCCACTCCTGGTACTAGATTTCGTCTTATCTTTACCCTAAACCATTGTCAATCCCAACTGACAGTGACCTTATCTAGTGGAACCATAACAGAAATTACAGTAGTGGATGGCTATAACAGAGTTTTATTCTGTCACAGTTTTGGAGGCTAGAAGTTGAAATTCAGGATACCAGTTCTAGAGGGATGGCTTTCTGTCTATCTGCTCTTCTTTCAACAACTATGAGCCTGGTGTTTCCTGGGAAACATGCGTCTTGACATCAGTCTTCTCCTGGTCTAAAAGGTTCTCAACCCCGAGGCCCCGGGTAGAAAGGACTCATCTGATTTAGGCTCTTGGTGATAGTCCCTCTGTCTAGTCTTGCTTCTCTCCTTTTTATCTATCATAAGACAGTACACACTCCAACAAAACTCCCCCTTCCATCAAATTTGGGCTATTATCTGAGTAAGTATGTTTCTAATCTACTCCAATCTCCTTACAACTGATGTGCTCTTATCATATCATGGTGGGGAGAAGGGGGAAATGATTACATCCTATAACTGTCAGACCACTGAAAATCATGACCTATCCAGTAAAAAACAAACAAACTCACTTTGAGTAGATGCTGACTTATTGTGACCCTACAGGACAGGACAAAACTGCCTCTGTGGGTTTCTGAGACTGCAGGCCTTGACAGGAGTGGCGAGCTCTTTCTCCCATAGAACAGCTGTGGTTTCGAACTGCTGACCTTCCTTGCAGATGGCAGCCCAGTGCATGACCACTACTCCACCAAAGCTCCTTTCTTCCAGTACAGTACCAGAGGGCTTCAGAAAGTGCATGGGATTAAAAAAGGCCACTGTCTCGAACTTGTTGAAACCCCTTCATATTTGGGGGGGGGAGGGAAGAAGAGGCGGAAGAGACAATTGAATCCCTGACACTATTAAGGTTTCTTCCCAGAATATTTTAAAGGTCCTGTGGTACTTTCAGCAATTACAATGAAAAAATATAAATGTATACTGATGAAAGATGAGCTTAGAAAAGACAGTGAAATTTGTCCAATAAAAATATTTTAATACACTCCTGATCATAAACTGAATATTAAAGTGAACTAGAAGTCTTCTAAAAACAAGCTCCAATTATTTTGTAAATGTATTTTAATGACGAACTTAAATGTCCTGATTTATCTAAATTGATGTACTTCACCACCTAATATTAACAAGGTAATTTCAGTATGTGCTCTTTAATAATCATAGGATGCTGACCCAATATGCTAACTTTACCTCTCTACTAAACATGCACACGTGTCTGTATATGTGTCTGTGTGTGTGTGTGTATTAAACTGTAGACCCAGCACAATGGACACAATATTCTCATTTTAAGTACCAAAATATTCCACTTCTGTAAGACAGAACTATGTGTTAGATGTCTGAGGACAGGTTACCATATTGCAGAAAGGCAGCGAGGCAAGGCTAGCTGCCACTAGTTTCCACAGTGAATAAACTGTTTAACCCAAATATTTGCCCTACCTACTTGTTATCTGTTAGTTAAGACTAATAAAACAAAGCCATAAGACATCAAATTTTATCAGACACAAAATAACAGTAGTTTCAACAAGATTATATCAATGGAGATTTTAAGATTTGAAAATCTTAAAAGTGAACAAATGAAAAAACTATATGACTTTTTAAAACAATCTGGGTTTATGAGCCTAAAATGCTACGGTACTCTACAAGTTAAATTTCAGTTCTCCAGGATACTCCAATTCTTCCTCAAAATTGTTGAATGGGAACACAGACAGAACAGGGTGCTGACAACCTGTGGGACAAAACAGGACCCGAAGATCTTGCTTTCCTGGTAGTGAGCCAGTCTCTAAAGCTCTTGGAACATTTGATGGTTTTTGTCATTGTAAATATATCCAACTACCATATATACTCGAGTATAAGCCTAACCGATTATCAGCCGAGGCACCTAATTTTATCACAAGAACTGCATTAAAAATATGCTGGACTAATAAAATGATTTTTTAAAGGGAAATTAAAAAAATGTGGTGGACAAACTCGGCTTCTACTCGTGTATATATACAGCAAGTTCCTTTCACTATGTCAAGCGCTCTCGTGTGAATCTCACAGGCGATCTTAGTTGTTGGCATAATTTAGATATTTGATAAGTAAATCTTGACCGACTGGGGAAATGGGCAACATGCCGATTTCTACCTGTGCACCAGTAGTAACTAACACCTAGCACGCACACGTCCTGCATCTCGGTGCTCTCTATCTCCCGGGGAAGGACGGGCTGATGAGAGATGCCCGTCGCATCGCGGAGCACTCAACACTTCTCTGCAGACCTTCGCATCGTTACCAAAGATGGGTGTGCATGCTCGTTCTCAGCATCCCCTCTCACTAAGCAGCACAGGAGTGCTCCTGTCAGGCACGTCTGTAACCTGCTCTGCAACAACTGGCCAGCATTTTCTTCGCACCTCCTGACAGAGCATATGCAATTTGCTCCTAGGCCCCCAAAAGCCTTTTCCTGCCTGCGGCTGCTGCTGCTGCTGCAGAGACTGTGGAAGGAGCCTCACAACCCTCTGCCCTTTGGGAAACTGAAATCCACACACAGGCGGTTCATTTGTGTGTACGCAAGACAGCCCCCTTCTGGAACACCATGGGTTCTGCAGATACACCATGTGTCTTTCTGCTGCTGATTGAGCCATCTGGAAAAGATGCCTCTTGCACAGTGTTAAGCGAGCGAGTACCTTTGACAATACACTCTCAATCTATTTCCCACGGAATCACATAAAACAAGTTACACCAACACTCCAAAAAGATTCTCCTTCTCCAAAGGAAATTTTATATGTCCACGACTCTGGGAACGCGTCAATTGTTTTGATCATTAGAAACCATAAACTCTGAGAGCAATATGCACGTTTTCTAGATAATGTCATACTTTCATATTCTTCAGACATATACTGTGTGTATATCCATTTTTCACGCTCCACATTACCTTATATTTCCTTTTGTAGTATAAAAACATTCTCAACTCAGTTTTGAGGGGGAGGAGGAGAAATGAGATTTTTAAGTATCTTAATATAGAGGAAAACTTCATATATTTTTACCAGATTAAAGATTCTGCTTCTAGACTAAGCTAACATGTCTCTCCCAGCCCCACAGCACCTACCTACAGCATCAAAACTTTTAAAACTTACACCCCGAGAAGAATGGCTGATAACCTCAAGGCCAGCAGATCAAAACCACCAGCTGCTCTGTGGTAGAAATATGAGGCCCTTTCACTCCTAAGAACAGTTATAGTCTGGACAACTCCACGGGCAGTTCTAGCCTCTCCAATGATAGGGTTGCTACGAGTCAGAATCAACTTGGTGGCAGTTGAGTTGAGAGGGATGCAGTAAAACCAACCAGTCAAAACAAGGCTTACTTGTACTAATTGGTAGCCAACAATTTCCTGTGGGCTTCACCATAAAGCATGTGGAACTGTGCAACTAGTGATTAGTCAGCTCACGTCAGCCATGCTGATCTTGCTTACTGGGCAATCGCACGGCTCTCAGGCAATAGCCATCTTTCCAAAGATTCAGTTCTTTTCAGAGATGAATCTGAGATGCGTGCCAAGTTGTAAAGTCTGCACAAGACATTAACATTAGATCATTAGATTTTTCATATGGCAAGAAGTGTTTCAGAAACCCAGTCGCTAGCGTCTGTGGAGTGCCGTGTACATCTAAAAGCACAGCAAAGCATTCTTGTAGATACATTCTTCTCACACGCTTTACTATCAGGATACTGCTTAGGAAAACGCAGCTCCTGTAAGGAGATGTGACCGTCAAAATCCTGGAACAGACGTGGCAGGCTTGTTTTGAAAGACCAAATCGAACACAGGAGACGTAACATTCGGTGGCGTGTTTGTTAGAATACAATCTATGAAGACTTTGTACCTGTGCACTCTCAGCACTGAGAGAAACAAACTCTTACACCTGCGGTCATTTTTATTCATAAAATGCCAAATCAGTTATTGGATTCACTTCAAAATATTTTCACCTAGGTAATTATTGCTACCCACTCAGTGACAGAGGGCAGATCAAAAGCGCTAACTGCTTCACTCTACTGCTCAGGAGGGAGCAAGTACATCTGCTTCTTTACAAGAAATACGTGTAGTAGTCCTGTCTCTGGATAGTGTGCATCAGGTCATCGTGATGAAGCCAATGACCAACATGTGATGGAACGTTATCTCTGTTTTGTCGTTTACTTGGGAATAAGGGACTTCTAAGGCATTTCTAGCTTTGATTTTCTTAGACTACTTTAATATCGCCTTCTAACTTTGAAGAATTATCTTTATTTCATTTTTGGGTTTTTTTTAATCGCCCTCCTTCTTCACTGCAAGTGAAGATTCTCACCTGAAATAACGAAGTGACATAATACCTTGGGAATCAATGAGGTAACACCAGTATCATAGGAATCCATGGCCAGACCTTCATTGTGCTAGCAGAGCTGAGAAACGACCGGATGATGAGGCTCAGCCCAAGGTCACGTACAACAGCCATCACTCAGTGAATGCAAGCAGAGATCCATGAGTTTACAGGGGCGGGGTGGGGGAACAGCTAGGGAAGTGGGAAAATGGGGGATCTTATGAGTCAGCAGATTTTGAGATCATGTAGCATAGGGCACAATCCCAAAACACTACTAAGTATCTGTGTAGATACTTACAGGTGAAATAAAAAGATCAAAGACAACCAACTCTTCCTTTAATAATCATATGCATAGGCAATGAACGAGGCAAATAAGGTAAACGAACAAGTAAGCCTTAAAGTTTAAAAAGCTGTTGGTAAAATAAAATACAAACTCAAACTACTAAGTCTATGCTAATGATCAGCCCCATACTCTTGGCATAGCGGATATTTGTGGGGCCGCTAACCTCCAAGGTTAGCAGTTTGAAACCACCAGATGAGAATCTTTACTTCTAACTCCTATAAATAATCACAATCTCAGAAACTCACGGGGGCAGTATCCTCCCCTGTCCGACAGGATTGGTTCAAGTTGGCATCCATTCCATGGCAGTAAGTGTTGAGTGATCAACCTACAGAGAGTACTCTGACAGCATCCAAGAGGAATGAGATGTGTGCATGTACGTAATATGTCGAATGAGATGCGTGCATGTACGTAATATGTCGAATGAGATGTGTGCATGTACGTAATATGTCGAATGTGATGTGTGCATGTACGTAATATGTCGAATGTGATGTGTGCATGTACGTAATATGTCGAATATGATATGTGCATGTACGTAATATGTCGAATGAGATGCGTGCATGTACGTAATATGTCGAATGTGATGCGTGCATGTACGTAATATGTCGAATGAGATGCGTGCATGTATGTAATATGTCGAATGAGATGTGTGCATGTACGTAATATGTCGAATGAGATGTGTGCATGTACGTAATATGTCGAATGTGATGTGTGCATGTACGTAATATGTCGAATGAGATGCGTGCATGTACGTAATATGTCGAATGAGATGCGTGCGTGTACGTAATATGTCGAATGAGATGCGTGCATGTACGTAATATGTCGAATGTGATGTGTGCATGTACGTAATATGTCGAATGAGATGTGTGCAAGTACGTAATATGTCGAATGAGATGCGTGCATGTACGTAATATGTCGAATGAGATGCGTGCATGTACGTAATATGTCGAATGTGATGTGTGCATGTACGTAATATGTCGAATGTGATGTGTGCATGTACGTAATATGTCGAATGAGATGCGTGCATGTACGTAATATGTCGAATGTGATGCGTGCATGTACGTAATATGTCGAATGAGATGCGTGCATGTACGTAATATGTCGAATGTGATGTGTGCATGTACGTAATATGTCGAATGAGATGTGTGCAAGTATGTAATATGTCGAATGAGATGCGTGCATGTACGTAATATGTCGAATGAGATGCGTGCGTGTACGTAATATGTCGAATGAGATGTG
This sequence comes from Tenrec ecaudatus, assembly GCF_050624435.1. Classification (NCBI taxonomy): domain Eukaryota; kingdom Metazoa; phylum Chordata; class Mammalia; order Afrosoricida; family Tenrecidae; genus Tenrec; species Tenrec ecaudatus. Next base: position 19,704,988 of record NC_134544.1, read on the forward strand.
TGCATGTACGTAATATGTCGAATGAGATGTGTGCGTGTACGTAATATGTCGAATGAGATGTGTGCATGTACGTAATGTGTCGAATGTGATGTGTGCATGTATGTAATGTGTCGAATGAGATGTGTGCATGTACGTAATATGTCGAATGAGATGCGTGCATGTACGTAATATGTCGCAGTATCCAAAGTTGTATTCTACTACATGTTTCCATGATGCTCCCATTAGAATTATGTGACCAGTTTTCCCTCCTGCTCTCCTCTTTGGATCAAGTATCTCCAACTAATTGAATGCATTTTCATGCCCGGTGAAGTTTCAAAATCCTTGTACCTGTGTCCTTTCAGAAAGCTTTAAGAAACAGTGTGAGTTGCCATTAGATAACCATATCTTTTCATTCCTGCTCTGGAGGTGTTTGGACTTTTCTCAGTTGAAGCTTCTTTAGAAGTGGATGAAGTGTCCCTTTCAGAAGAAGAGAGAGGACGTTAAATTATTTGACATCTCTCCCTTCACGACAGAGGCAGCAGCCTCTCAAGGTGCTCCAGCTGTTGTTTGACAAATGTCTTTTGCCGACATTTTTTCTGCTTTTATGGCTTCTTTCACTGTCTGCCATCTCAAATAAGCACAGATGCCTATGAGCATGTAATATGAATCTCTCTCCAATAATAGCTTTATAGAACTCTCTGGTAAATAATTCTATTAGGAGTTTGGAACTGCGTTGCTTGTCTTGCACATATCAGAGCCAAAGTGGCCTGTGGATCTTGAGTTTTCCCACAGCCCTTCTAGTACATAGCCAGAGAAGGCTCTAGTACATACGCCTACAGAGAATGGACATCGGACTTGCCAATTTCTCTGGCTGTGACCTTGGAAAAGCTACTGCTCCTGAAATGGATGCTTAGAGACAATTCTGATATGTTGGACGATCTGTGTGTCTGGTGAGGCACTCAAGTCTGTAACCTGTGTCACACTCTTCTGCACTACTTTATATGTTTCTGCCACATCTGACGAATTTGAATCAAGTTACTTGGCAGCTGTGAAGAAGTAGCATTGTCACCTTTATCTTTCATTACATTGGATTGTTAAATTTGATATGCTTCCAAACCTAGACAGAACATGTATGTGTTGATGACTGATATATGCCACAGAGATTTTTTTGCGGGGGAGGGGTCATAAAATCTAGTAAAAATTCCTAACATGGACAGATGACAGGATCCACAGAATTTAATGAATACGGTAGCTTGCTCAAATATAACTTGTTTCTCTTTATTAGCAAAAAGGAAAGAAGTGATTGTCTAAAGTTTTAATACTTTAATTGTTCAATTTCTAGAAATAATAATATATACATAAGAAAAATAAACAGTCCCTCTAAATACATTTAGGATGGTTTCCCCCATTTAACAAATAATCGCATACATATACACCCACAAAGCCTGGAGTCCATCTTTTAAATAATTAAAGAACACTAATGCTTCTTTAACACATGTTAATGCTACACAGCATCGACTACACTGTGCTTGTTCTAATGAGCTGATCGTGACTACAGTCACCGCGCTCACTTTTCAAATGATTTTACAAAAAAGTTAACTACCATTAAGGATATAAAAGAAACTGCAAACAGACTGCATTAAAAAAAAAACAACCACCTCCAAAGCATACAATTACAACAAAACAAAAACCCTTGAAAATTCCGACGTACAGCAACCCTGTGGGGCAGAGAGCTGCCTCAGAGGGTTTTCCTAAGAAATAGACAGCCCCGTCTTTCTCCTGCAGAGGGGCTGGTGAATTCAAACTGCTCACCTCTGGCTAGCAGCCAGGTGCTTAACCACTGGACTGCCAGGGCTCCTAGTCCAAGATCAAACACTTGTTTCTCCAAGCTATTTAAGGAAATGAGGATCATCGCATTATAAGCAAACCAACACCCATATTTGAAGCTGAGGAATGTGATATCAAGGATGTTCGGTGGGCAGGTGAGAGGTGCAGGGCACCGGAAGAGTAGGTACCCACGGCTCTAGCGCTGCGTGCATTTGCATCTTCTCTCATCTAGGAAGTCAGCGCTTACTGCATAAACACTGCTGCTACTGGCACCTGATTCCAAGATAATTATCCATTAGCTATCTTTTGAATACTATATAATTGTGTATGCTTCCTGGAAAAGTGAGCAAATTTTATAACTTGAAATATTTTAAATAAGTTTTAGTCTCTAATAATTTAGTTAATATATATATATTTTCTACTGAATTGCACATAAAAAGTTAGAAAAACTGGAAGTTATTCTATCAAGGAGGTATTATATAGTTGATAGTAACTAGACTAAATCATTTGATATGGAATCTTGGAAACGACACAAAGCAAAGCCCATAACCAGTGTTTCCACTCAGAGACTAAATAATTAAATATCATCCTTTAACAGGGTGATAAAATCAGTATGTCGTCCAATTGCGACATCAAGAGTTTCCAGAAAAGACAATTTCCTTCCAACTCGATATTCTAATTGAATTTCAAATATTAACACATCTACATAAACCTCCCTGTAAGTGACCGTCGCCTGTGAGCTCCCATGCACAGGTAATTTCAAATGCATTTACTGAATACCAAATAGGGTGGCAGAGGTTCCTGATGCTTTCCGAGGTGCACGCCGTCGAGTCAGAGACTGGCCACGAGCCCGCACAAGGGTTCAGCAGTCGTTTTCTGCTGCGCACGAGTGCTATTCTAAGCCGATGGTGTGTTTAAATCCGCACCAATGAAATCAATACAGCACTGTGCTAGTCAAGGTGAGACCAAATCAACCTGTCTGACGCGTTGAGAAATAGGCTTTGCAGTCTACTTTGAGTGCTAAATGCCTTTCAGTCCCGAGATCTGTCATTAAATAATCATTAGCCATCATTCACTCTTCCTAAAAAGCTTAACATCTAAACTTGTTCAGCATCCACTAAAGCATTAGGATAGACTACCAAGTAAGTACTCATTAGCACTTAGGGATGCTTCAACCACTGTTTAACCATGCCTCACTGTGTAAACAAACAAACAAAAGAGCCCAAAGTATCACACCATAATAATCACCGAATTCGAGTGCAATGTATACAAATGAGTAGGTAAAAAGGATGTCAATGTCATAATGGTCAGACCAGTTTGAATAACTCACCACCACCTCACAGATGAACAATTAACTCTATCTGACCTAGCCAAATACAACTCCAGCGTCTTTGCCTAATTTTAATATTCAGGATCAAAGATTGCAAAACTTATCGAAGTTAAAGAAAATGAATGTAACCACAAAATTCTCTTGGAGATAATCTTGGATTACCTCTGATCTTGAATGCATTTCAACATAACCCTTCCTTTATTCATAACTCTATTTCAAATTTGATGTTTATTGCAGAATATCTATTACTATGGGCCCTGCCTTACTTTAGCCATCATGCAGCAGAGACAGACAACGAAGACACCGTTATCTTCTATTACCCAAAAAGTTAATATAGAATGATCTTTATTTAGTGATATTATTGGAGCACATGAATAATTCCGACGGTCAAGGTAACACTCTCTGCACTTATAAGAACCTACTTTTTATATGCTATTACACAATCCTCTCAATTTCAAACTAATATTAATGAAAATGTCATCTCTGAAAGACATCAATTTGTTCCTCATTTTTAAAAGCTCAAATAAAAATAAATGGCCTGGTACTTATGATCTCATTTACAGTTTTACAACTTACCACTTTCAATTTACTTAATATAGATTTGAACCTAAATGAGTGCCGTGATATTATATGAACATTTTCTTTAACTGGATTACACTGAAATTTTCCCAGGAATATTTAGGTCCTTAAACATAAAAGGATTTTTTTGGTTCTTTGTTTGTTTGTTTGTTTAGCTAACAGGTAATTTAAAATTCTAAACTCACTGTGTGGCTATGACCTGTAACATTCAGTAATTTTCTATTGTATTCTAATTATCAATCCATTCAATTTATGACTTTAAAAAAATCAATATCTGCAACATGAGACTGCTGTTACAAGCAAGTAAAATATTACTTGAATAGTTAGGTAAATGTAGCATCATTTTGTAAAACATTTAGTTAAAGCTCAGAATTTAAGGAAGCAAATTCCTTTACAGACAACTTTTTTTTTCACAGACATCTCTTAATAGTCAAATTTCCCCTTCTGTGATGCTTACAATGTCTTAAAAAAATAACTTGCTAAGGTCTATCACGATTTATATTAAGGTCTATCACTATTTACATTGAACTGGTCTAATAGTGAATGACGTCGAAATAACAGTCCAGTCATTACAAAGACAGTCTTCAGAGTAAAAAAGACAACGATAAAACAAAACTCATTTACTTCTGTGCAAACTATGGGTTTTTAATAAATGAAAAAAAGTTTCACAACTGAAAATTTTCTCTAGAAAATGCAGTGCATGTATTTTTAAATATATCATTTATAAATTACGTCCACTGAACCCGATTCTGGCCTTCCCGTGCAGAGAGAAACTCTTTCAGCATCTGATGCAAATGCTCACGGTTTCGTCTACATCAGCAATCTAGTATAGAGTTTTCAACTCTTTCAAAAATTGGACCTTCTTGCTAGTCTCTTTTATATATTTATAACATCATTCCTAAATAAGTCTTCTCTACTGCAATTGTTTAATTTAAAAAGATTTTCTTAATTCTTCAAATGAAATGTAACCTATTTTTTCTTAAGGGGGAAGAAATGGGATTTTGTTTGTGATGTTCTGATAATATGGTTGTACAGACTAAACAATCGTGTTATGAAAAAGAAAATATTTTTTAAAATTTTATGCCTTTAAAGATATGTTAGATTAACTGTTAATACAAAAACATGATCAATAAAAGCAATTCATTCTTTAACTCTCAAATCTCACTGGGTATAGGTGAAATCTCAATAAAAACTGGTATTCTGGATTTTACGTTTTGAAGCATGATTACTATTTTATTGAAGAGTATATAGGGGTAACACACAATTTTCAATTATAGTCATTTTGAAACTGAGTTGCAACTTATCTTGATTCTTTATGAGTAGACTGGGTTCTTATTGGAAATCAATTGGAAGGCAGGTAAAATTAGATAGCCATGGTTTACCAGAATATCAATAAGGGATAAAGTGATATCACATTCTCACTCATATACTAACAAACAAAATAACCTAAAAATTACATTTTCTGCATGTAGTTATTTGAGATGCAAAACATGTTTTCAATGCTAAAATAAAATCTAAAATTTGCATCAATAAAGCATGATCAAATTCACTATTTTAAAAAATGGATTTGAATTTATATCTATCATTTTCATGTCCTAACTGTTAAGGTATCTTAAAGCAAAGCTATAAAATAGGAAATTAAGTCTATCACATCAAATAATAATTTCATATAGAAATACTGGATAAATGGGAAAATATTTCTTAAAGCTAGTTGCTAAACTTAAGACTTGATTGTATACAATTAAGATTAAAAATATAGAAGGGAGGCTAATCACAAATAGATCTAAATAACACTATCTGTAGAGATAATTTTAAAAGGTGAAAATCACAAGCAATCTTATGAAATTTATTCATATAGCACACTACATGGTCCATTTATATTTTATAAGTATTTCAATTATCAGATCAAAATCTTCACATTAGATAATAAACTATGCAGAGTTTCATGATATGTAAAACTAATTGCTAACAATATTAAAGTGCTTCTGAGAATTGTTTTAGCTACATTTTTGGGTTTATCTTTCTTTGTAAATATATCTTTATATATGCATTTCCTTCTACTTTCTATACAGTGGAATCAGATTACTCTTATTTGGAAAAAGGCAGAACTGACCTTTTATAGAATATACTTGCATACACAAATCCATTTATCTATTCCTTAGACATCAATTTAGAAAAAGAAATGCACATTTCTCTCCAATAATCACTTAACTAACCTTTTGTGTAAAACTACTGAAAGAGTCAGATAGTCTAATTGTTAGCGTTTAGCAAGGATTACACTACATGCCAGGCTCTTAAGCATGCATTGCTTATCCTAATTAAATGCCTAAAACGGCTAGATTTCATTTTCATACAAGACAAATCAATAGTATAGTACTTGCTCTCTTAAAATCTTTGTCCAAAGCCCCTCAGCTTAAACCCCATGCTCATTTGTAGAATGACAAATACAGAATTTGGTAGGCTTTTGAAATATGCTACAAACAATTATGCCCAGAGATGAAAGGTGAATACTTTATTAAAGAAGGGGAAAAATGGAGCCACAAATAAGTAACAGAATTATCGCAGGCCCCACAGCATCGTAGGAGCTCTGCCGCTGGAAGAACTCCAGCGAGAGTTAACCTGGTGTGATAAAAGACTCCACAAAGCCATTCTGACTGTGCGGCCAAGCTAAGTTGCGGACTAATACAAGAACAGGCGGCCCAATCGCTGTCTTTCACCATGCGCAATTTACACTCGGCTTCATCAATAGCCTTGGTGCTGAATACAGAACACACTCTATTTGGCTTTCAGTCAATTAAGCTTTAAGCTGTCAGCAAACAAGACTTTTAAGTTAATTTTGAATCACCACGAATCAAGTTGAAGGTTGTGAAAGGGCAGCTCACATGCCGGCATGAAAAAAGGCAGTTTAATTGCCTCTGAATAGCTATTAGATGCTGCAATTGGCCTATTGAATCTGAGATGATCTATTTATTTATCAAAGTGCAACCATCAAAGATGAGTAAGAGAGTGAGTAATGTGTTCTTGGACTTGCACTATTTTGCATAAGAAATTGATACTGCATTTGCCAAGTTATAAAGAAATAATAGGCATATTTCAGTATTTTTATGAAAAAAAAATTGTGAAATGGAAAACTATCAGAAACAAAGTAATCAACATACAATGGAGAAATCAGAGTTCTAAGATACACTTTAAACAAAGGAACATTCTAAATAATAAAATATGTGCCTGTGTCAATGAATATAAATTTGATGATATAGACTGTATATGCTTCTTTAGACATGCTCGTATTATAAAATTTCACTGGATAAAGAGTCTGAAAATGAATTACAGAACAGAGGCACAACAGATTAGAAAACATCTTCATTTAGAATGCCTTGGATTAATTGTATCATTAATTGTGGAAAGGGGAAGAGCACTAAACATATCAATTTAATAAAGATTTTTTAAACTAAGACTAATGATTTCTCGAAAAACAGCACAATCAATTAAGAGGATTATATTCCTAATATCACATAACATCTATATCCCCCCCACCCCCGATGCCACAAAAAGACTGTGGTTAGCCACTATCCTAATCAGCTTTTTCCTGAAAAAAAAAAAATTTTTTTCCCAACTGCATGTACTTGGGCTTATTATAGGGTTACTCATGAATGCTGGATGCGTATATTGATTTTTTTATTAGAAGCGAGCACTGAAACATTAGGTTGTGGGGGGGGGGGGCGGTGCTCCGATTCTGTAAACAGATGTTAACGTAGATCAAATTTAGGGGTTGGGTAAAGCCGAAACAGTTTGCTTCTGTGGGAATGAGCTATGGTTCTTTTTAACAATTTTACACGCATTTGAATACATTTTTCCCAACAGTAAATGTATTGATCCATACACTTGTGTTGATTTACATAGAGAAGCCATCTGGAGATTACTGATTATAAAGCATTATTGGTTCTAAGAATTGTGACAGAACACAGGTCAGGCGCAGTGCCCCTTGCAGCCACCTCGTACGTCTTCTTGGAAGCGTGGGCTCAGCCGTCTGTGCTTCCAGTCCGCAGGCGCGATGGGCTCGCAGTCAGTACTGACTCCCATCATTCCAGGAACCCCAGCACATGCACAGGCTGAAAGTCAATGGAATCTTTTCTCCTTCCCTCTTCTCTCATCCATCACCATAAAATACTCTTCTTGCATTTATATTCACAAAATATCTTAGGATCATTTACTAGTTAACCTCACAAAAATCGATGTGATTAAAACCATAAATATAAAGACATTAAAGTAGAGGGTGCCTACACCGCTTCCTAGGGAAACACAGGAAGGAAGCAGATTACCCTAAGTCTCAGAGCCAGACTTCCCAGGATAAAACTTCGTACATCCCAGACAAAGAAAGGCTATTTTTCTCAACAACAAAACACGTCTTTGTGTTCGATGACCACAAAACAATGTGACCAGTGCTCATCTCCTCCTGTATTTGTGTACTTTTACTCATGCCAAGACTCTTTCAAACTGGGAAGGGGAAGTGATAGGGAGCAAGACAGACACGGTTTCCACTCTCCCGAAATTCACATTCAGGGAAGGAAGGCAAACACACAAATGCAAATTACAAGGTGCAATAATGCTAAAAAAAAAGAAACAAGGCAGGAAACAATCAACTTTCCACAACACTATCAGACAGAAGGAACCTCACTGAGGCACCGTGGCTGAGTAGTGTGCCCGAGTCTCACAGCTACTAAGTGACAGAGCCGAGATGAGAACCCAGGGAGAATGGCTCTAGCGTCGATGCTATGTAACTTTAAAGAACCTATACAAATCAGGTCCAGCCAGGCATTCCGTCCAAGGTTTCAGAGCCCAAGCAGGAAAGCAAACATAAATTCAATACTTGCTGCAGCAACATTTAAGCAGCCCGTGGTTACGCACTGGGTTAAGTATTGGACTGCCAACCACACGATCCGCAGCTTAAACCCAGCAGCCCTGCTCCTATAAAGAAACCTCCGTGAGGACCCCACAGGAGGTTCTACTCGATCCTGCAGGGCAGCGATGCGCTGGCATTCACCTGGTGGCATAAGACAGTAAGAAAAACAATTGAATTTCAATCAGAAACGTCCTTAGGAGCGAGCATGGTGAAATTCTGACTCACTCTAGGCAAATCTTCAAGAAAGGCCAGTGGATAGAAAGGGGCATGTGGTCTGACAACAGCCCCCAACAGTGGGCTCCGAGCAGCAATCGTGAAGATGCACGAGAACGGCACTTCACTCCACCACACGCCAGGCCACCATGAGTCAGAGCTGACTCGATAGCCACTCAAAGGCTACAGTGGTGAAGTAGGTTTAGAACACTGACGTCATGAATACCGGGCAAATATGAAAACAATGGGGGGAAACATGAAAAACTTTGAATCACATGGTGAGCAGAAAGACGCACCTGGTAACTGCATTGAAAGGGGAGAAATGAGAGTCGATAACTATGAGGGAGCACACATCACTGTTAACGGGTACTGCCAAGTCCGCCCCAGCACCGAGTGACCTGACGTAAAACAGAATGAAACAGCCCTGCACCATCCTCACACCTGTTGCAGCCACAGTACCAAATTCACTGCATTCATACAGTGGTCTTCTTCACTGACCTCTGGGTGTTCTGCTCTAAGGACTGGTGACAATGGGACCTCCTGGTAACAGGTTCACGGTACAGGACAGGCAGTCAGTCCTACCATCCTGGCTTCTCGGGAGTGTTCTGGCTCTACTTTTTCTCACTCAAGGTGTCCATTCTTCTGGAAGTCCATGGTACATTCAATGACACTTTCACCAACACCATAATTCAAAATGCTTCAATTATGCTTCCATCTTCCCAATTCATTTTTTACCTTTTCACATGCAAAGGAGGAAACAGAAAATACCATGGGTTGGGTCAGGTATGCCTTAGCCTGCACTGTGACATCTTTCCTTCTGAATGCTTTAAAGAGGTCTTTTTGCACACTTGCCAAATGCAATAGATCACTGATTTCTTCACCGCTGCTTCCAGGGGAGCTGACTGTGGAAGAAAGTAAAATGGAATCTATAATAACATCCATTTTCCCCTCTCAATGTGTCGAATACTGCTTATTGGTCCAGTAGTGAAGATGTTTGGTTTAGGTTGTGTGCAGTCCACACTCAAGGCTGTAGTCTTCTGACTCTCATCAGTAAGGGCTTCGCGTTCTCCTAGCTTCCGCCAAGCAAGGTCGAGTCATCCGGCCCATCAAAGGCTGCTAACGAGTCTCCCTCTCATCCCGATGCAGAGTTCTTCGTATGGCTGAGCTTCTGGGATGGCATTCTCAGCATCCAGGCTGATTAGGATGGGGAGAACGCCGACGCACCCCCTGGTTTAACAGTGAACACTATCCCCCATTCTTCTGTCTGAAAGACTGCCTCTTGGGCCATGTACCAGTTCTTTGCAAGCACAATGGAGTGTTCTAGCGTTCTCTTCTCAGCAATAATTCCTTTGATCCATATAGTCCATCCAGTGATTTGCATAGTCAATAAAACACAAGTAAACAATTTTCCCGGTAGTTTTACATCTTGTTTGTTGAATTGAACGTCATCCTAATGTTTGGGGAATGGGTGAGTAGCACGATTAATGAAAAGCAGTTCAGTTTAAACGTAACTGGATTGGAAGTAACTAACAACTATCCAGCAGCCCAAAATAAAAGCCTGTAGCTCAGCCGATAGATAAAAAGCTGGCAGTCCTTTATGTTCAGGTGAAACAGGCTGGGAGCTGACCGAGAAAAGAGCTAGCCAGAGACAAGAGCTGAACAGAGAAGTGTGGGAAAACCTAAGTACACGCTGTGCTTTAGGACAGAGATGGAAGCGACACTGTATGGAGCAGAGGAAGTTCCTCCTCCCTGCTTTCTTCACCTGACAACCTCTAAGTGCACCACAAAGACCGTGTGTGTGGCCTGGCCCATCGTCTATCCTCCCAGCGTGCTTAGCACAAAGCCTTACTGTGCGCTATCAGGCTGCACTATAAATCAGTATTTCCTAGTTTTACCTCTTACATGACAAGAGCTTGTTCGAGGATGTCCCACGCAACAGATGTATACATGTGTGTTAGTGTGTGTCTAAGATTTCACGCTGTGACTTTGTATATGGATGAGTATGTGTATGAAGCTTCATGTGACCAATACGTTCCTGGTCCACTTAAAGATTTTATTTCCTGAATCAATCACAAGGATCAATCTAGAACCGTTTCCCAGGGGGAAGAATAACAGGGGAAAAAAGTGGGTGAGGGGCGATGGAGGACAATGTAAGATATAGGAAAAATAATCTATAACTTATCAAGGGTTCGTGAGGGCAGGTGGCAGGGAGGGAAGGAGGGAGTGGGAAGAAATGGGGAGCTGACATCAGGAGCTCAAGCGGGAAGAGAACGCTTTGAAAATGATGGCAGCATATGTGCAAATGTGCTTGACACACTGGAGGAATGTATGGATGTGATAAGAGGTGTAAGAGCTCCCGATGAGAGTATTTTTTTAAAAAAAGATTCTATTTTCTGCATGAAAATTACCAAGTCTGAAACTATTAGCTGGTACTTTCCATTGTTGCTCAAAGGAAGATAATTACTACCGCTCTATGTTGGCCCAGAAGAAGATTCCAGTACTAGAGGGCTAACCCTGTTCACAAAGCTCGAGTCTTGTTCCTAGTGAGGCACTGTGCGCACTGCGAGCCACGGGGGCTAGCTTAAGATGGCAGAAAAGTCACTAGGAGAAAAGCAGACACCTCCCTCACGTTACACAGCTTTGTCCTTCTATTTATAAAGATTATATAAATATTAAAATGATATCACTTATGATGATATAATTTGATAATAATTATATAAAACAAAGGGGAGTCATTAGTTAAAATTTGAGGATAGCTGCGTGGTCTCTAATCTCTACTAAAATTTTTATAGAAGGAAAATGAAGGAAGAAGAATGTAAAATGACAGTTAACTCTTCTTTGCTTATTGGAAAGTCAGTAATGTCAACACCTTATTAAATGACATCAAGTATGGGAAATATTAGTAATTTCATCATAGCCTGGAAGTACAGACTGTGTCTTTTCCTTAAATAAGGTTGAGTTGGTCTTCTTGAGATCTTAAAGGATGTCTGAAACTACTGGATCTTCAGGAAGATGAAGAAAGGGGATTTCTTTGGTAGAGAAACTATACACAAGGACACATCTGTCAGAGAAGACCTCCTGTTAGGGCACACTGACTGGTCCACTCAATGTGCAGAGTTTAGAAATTCACTGAGGGCCAGGGAGTGCTTTTCACCCCATCATTAATTTCCCTAAGAGATTGTGCTAAGCTCCGCTGGCTTCCTGCCTGACAGATCCTCTCCCCAATCTTCTCCCAGGAGTTCTAGAATGCTTTCCCCTAGTGATGTAACTGAGGTCGGGACCTAATCATGAATGGCTCAGACTGTCCCTCACTTTGGAGAGTATTTACTTGCGAAGAACATACTGCTAGGCTCTCATTTCACAAGTTTAACAGGAGCTGTGGAGCAGAGAGGCAAAAGCTTCTGGTGAATAATTAAGCTGACTGCAAGTGTATTATGGAAGACCAAAGGCCCAAGAATAGCCAAGACATTTAGGAGGAAAAGGAACGTGTGAAGATGAGTCACACTGGACATTAAAACTAATTATAAAGCAACAGTAATTAAAACAGCATAGCATTAGTGCAGTTATAGATTTACAAGTTAGTGTCATAAACAGTTCAGATACATATATATCATGAAAAACAATCATTTTCATTGGGCCTCCACTCAAGTACTCCCTCAATGCAAGAACACTTTGTTCTAATAACCTAGTAGTATGATGCTAACCTTTCCTGACACGCTTTCTGAAGACAAAGCGGGTGCATAAGCAAATGTGGTGAAGAAAGCTAATGGTGTCCGGCAATCAAAAGAGAGGGGTCTTAAAGGCTTGAAGATAAAGAGTAGCCATCTAGCTGAGAAGCAACAAAGCCCACATGAAAGAAGCACACCAGCTTGTGTGATCAAAGACCCAAAACAAAACAAAATCTTATCAAGGTGAATAAGGGAGAGGGCAGAGTGGAGACCAACGCCCACCTGTAGACAACTGGACATCCCCTTTCAGAAGGTTCACAGGAAGAGACAAGCCAGTCAGGATGCAGTGTAGCACCAACGAAACACAATTTTCCTCTAGTTCTTTAATGCTTCCTCCCCACCACTATCATGATCCCAATTCTACCTTATAAATTGGCCTAGACCAGAACATGTACACTGGTACAGGTAAGAGCTCACAAGATCGGAAATCCAGAACAGATAAACCCCTCAAGACTAATAATGAGAGTAGTAATACTAGAAGGGTAAGGGAAGGTGGTGGGGAGTAAGGGGGAACCGATCACAATTGACATATAACCCCCTCCCTGAGGGATGGACAACAGAAAAGTGGGTGAAGGGAGACAGCAAATGATGTAAGATATGACAAAAAGAATAATTTATAAATTATCAAGGGTTCATGAGGGAAGGAGAGTGGGGAAGGGAGGGGAAAAATGAGGCGCTGATACCAAGGGCTCAAGCAGAAAGAAAATATTTTGACAAGATATGATAAAATAATAATTTATAAATTATCAAGGGTTCATGGGGAAGGGGGAAGCAGGGAGGGAGGCGGGGGAGGGGGGAAGGAGCTGATTCCAGGAGCCCAAGCGGAGAGCGAGTTTTGAGAATGATGGGGGCAACGAATGTATAAGTGTGCTTTACACAAGTGACGTATGTGTGGATTCTGATAAGAGTTGTATGAGCCCCAATAAAATGATTTAAAAAAAAGAAAATGTTTTTTAAAATGATGATGGCAATATTATGTACAAATGTGCTTGGCACAATGGATATATGTATGGATTGTGATAAAAGCCCCCCTAAAATGATTTTTAAAAATCCAATAGGACTTTAAAACATGATTTACATGACTGCAGAACTGGTATTAAAACATAGATCAAAAAAAGGAAAAGAAAGTCATTTTTGTGAATAAATTTCAACTTATTCCATGCAGAAAGCTCAACTACAGGTAGATTAAATACCTGTATGTCAACAGCAAAATAGTAAAAACAATTAGATCATAATAAGGAGATTTAGTGGATTTTTAGGAGCCCTAGTGGCTTAGGGATTATGAGTTGGGCTGTGAGCCGGATAGTTGGCAGTTCAATACCACTAGAAGATCCCTTGGAGAAAGACTGGGTTTTCTATCCTGTACACCATTACAGTCCAGGAAACCCGCAGGGGTCACTAAGAGTCAGCATTGACGCAGTGGCAGCCAAGGGCGGACTCGTGGAGTTCAGTGTCCAGCTGGGAGCTGCTCCCGGGAGCAAGGAAAGAGCACCGGTTCCAGAAGGATGCCGTCTGTGACACGCAGTGAGGGGGCTGTCACTCGGCATCGCTGTGGTTGCGTTTTTATAGATAACATGGGAAGGAATTTCTAGAACAAGGTCCTAAATCCACCATCCATGAGAGGAAAGATGATAAGCTACATAAAAATTAAGTTCTTTATATCCAAAGCACCTTTCAAAATGAAAATTTAAGATACAAACTAAGGGAAAAGTTTGTCACACAAATAACTGTTAAGAATATTAGTGTTCTGCATATGAGGAGCATCTACAATTAGAAAAGGAACCAGCCAATTGTGGAGGGGGGGGGGACACAGGGGTGGCAAAAAGACTCAAACAGGCCATTTCATAAAGAGGAAAGGAGACAAGCTCAAACTCAGTGAACAGGGGTGGGGAGAGGGCCCAACACGAAATCCCCTTTCAAGGTGCAACACTTAAAATGACAAGTGTTGGGGTCGCGGGGAGGAAACGAGCCGATCAGGGTGCAGGGTAGCAACGATAAAACATACAACTTTCTTCTGGTTCTCAAATGCTTCCTCCCCCCACCCCCACTCCCATGATCCCAATTCTACCTTACAAATCCAGCTAGGACCAAAGGATATACACTGGGACAGATAGGACCTGGAAACACAGGGAATTCAGGAGAGATGATCCCTTCAGGACCAGTGGTGAGAGTGTCGATACTGGGAGGGTGGAGGGAAGGTGGGGGCAAAAAGTGGGAACCAATTACAAGGATCTATATATAACCTCCTCCCTGGGGAACAGACAAGAGAAAACTGGGTGAAGGGAGACATCAGACAGTGTTAAGATATGAAAACAAATGTGTGGATTGTGATAGGAGTTGTGTGGGCCCCTAACAGAATGATTAAAAAAGACATGAAAAGAAACCCAATAATTTATAAATTATCGACTTGATGCAAAGGGCGTAAGTGGTGAGCAAATGCTTTGAAAATGATTAGGGCAAAGAATGTACAGATGTGCTTTATACAATTGACGTATGTATGGATTGTGAAAAGAGTTGTATGAGTCCCTAATAAAATGTTTTTTAAAATTTATAAATTATCAAGGGCTCATGAAGGAGAGGGGGCAGGGATGGAGGGGAAAATTGAGGAGCTGATACCAAGGATTCAAGTAGAAAGAAAATGTTTTGAGAATGATGATGGCAACACATGTGCAATGGATATATGTATGGATTGTGATAAGAGTTGTATGACCCCACAGTAAAACGATTTTTAAAAAGTGTTAGAAAAGATGTAGAGCAACAGAATATCATATACACTTTAGATAGGGTTTCAGTCTATTTGCAAATACCAAGAGCAATTTCAGTCTTAGGTGCACATGTCAAATAAAACTGCATGCATGAATTCAGAAGTAACCCAAACATTCATCAACAGAATAGTGAGTTTTCTACATAAGTAAAAATGACTGCACTATAGCTACACACAGCAACACATATGCATCTTTCTACAATGATGCCAAATGAAAACAAAAATAGCAGGTATCAAAATATGGCACATACTGTGACATCATTTTAAAAGTTAAAGCGGGTGGAGCCAGGCGATACATTGCTCTGGCATTTCTATGCAGTCGACAAAACAAATGATAAGTCTACAGGTAATAGAATGAGTCCACCAAATCAAAACTAGTGGTTGCCCATAGCAACAGGTTTTTATTGATGATTTTAGAACAATAGTTCAAATTCCAAGTAGACCAGAGGTGGCGGCAGTTAACTCTTTTTTCTTTTTTGAATGAAAGAAACATTTGTAGATTTCAAGCAGAACATAAACACATCACTACCCTGCAACCTTTCTCCCGTCTCCAAAATTTTGTAACAGCATAGCTATAAAGCTACAGCCATATAAGCAAATCAAATGCTACATAAAAACATTTAGAGTTATTCTCAAATATTAACTATTTCTATGGCAGCTTAGGCATTTCATATTTGCGTTTGGCGCTGGCCACCCTCTAAGTGTATTTAAGAGAAAATATGAGCAAAACACTGAAAGGCAGGGTGCCAGGTCCTTGGTCCACCAATTCCAGCAGCCAATCTTCTCACAGGCTCCACTCTAGAGCCTGCAGTGAAATTACTCCCAACCACGAAGAAATGGACTGAATGCTTGAGACGAAGTTAATAACCAGGGGGAAAGAGCAGTGGTGGCGGTAAATAGTGGATTAAGTAAAAATGAACATTGTACAGAGAAATGTTCTTTTCACTGGTGCCGATTCTCGCTAGCATAATTGGACTCTGAATAGGCTACAATAAAGTGTCTTTTCTCCCTAACTCATAGTCTCCACGTACTAAGTTGTAACTACCTAGGACAGGAGCCCCCCTCCATCGTCTTGTGCCCACTCTAAGTTCCCGCCGAGAGAGCCCTCAGTTAGATGTGCAAATGAAAAGGACGAGGCCACAGGGGATGTCCAGCCACGGGCCGGGGAAGATTAGGTGGAGAGGAAAAATACTTGCTCCATGAGAAATAATAAGCACTGAGTAGGACCAACCCTTGCCTAACTGCGAGTCCTAACGACTAGAAGGTGAGTATTCAACATTTTAGTATTTAAATATGAACGATTTGGTTAATGACTACATAATAATAAATTCTTATTTGTTAGATGCTAAGCCAATGTCACTGGAGATTCTCTTTCTGCTAACGCATTGCAGACCTGCTTATCCCTCGAAAGCAATGCTTTCGCATTGCGGTGCTGGTGAACATTCGAAGTACCACAGCCAGTCGAAAGAACAAATCTTTCTTACAAGGTGTACACTGTACATCCAGAATGCAAGGAGGGCCAAGAGTTGGCCTCACACGCTTCGGACACCCTGTGAGGAGAGATCCGTCCCTGGAAAAGGACCTCATGCTTGCTAACGTCGAAGGGCAGGGAAAGGAAGACGCTCGAGGACACAGACTCACACTGTCTGTGACAAGGGGCTCAACCCTCGCAGTTACTGGGCAGTGTTTCGTTCTGTTGTGCACAGACTTGCTATGAGTTGACACTGACCTGGCAGCTCGAGCCGGGCAATCTTTACAGAAGTGGACTGCCACAGAGCCACTGGCAGGTCCGAACTAGCTATCTTTTCCAGGTTAGCAGCTAACCACTGTGCCACCAGGCCTCCTTCTTGAGATCTCTCTCCATCTTCTCCTGTCTGTCTTAGGGTGACTTTCTCCCTCTCGACTCCACGGGGCACATCTTCTTTGCCATAAATCCCTTCAGGTTTATAATTCCACATGCTCATTCCATCCTTTAAAAACATTTCACTGCACCATAACCACACCAATTACATCCAATCAATCATAAGCCATAATAGTTTGCCGGCCACAGAGGGCAAATGGCTAAGTACAACAGCTTCCTGCTTTCTACTGTTAATTGTCATCTCTAATAAGAGTGTCAGGTACAGAAGAGCCTAGAATATTACCACTTGACCAATGTGGAATTGGCCGATTGAATGACAAAGTAATAAGGTAACAATCATTTTAAACAATCAGATTATAGTTCAGAGTCATTGTCAGTAAGATAGGCAGACTGAAGGACATACAAGAGGCTTCAGGGTGTTGATTGGAAAATGGAATGAAAGCTAATGGGACTTCCCCATAAATGAATCAAAGTCCCTCCCTTACTAATATGATGGAAAATCTGGCATTTGCTTGGAAATGATCCAGTGAGGGGGTAGAGAATAAAGCAGGAATGACTGTAGCTAGGGAATCAGTAAAGAATGTGCACTGTACTTTTTTTTTAGTGTGCCAGAAAATCGCCTTAATAAAAATAATTTGTGTGGGATCAAGCTGGAAACTTTTTGTGACTACAGCTTTGCCTAAATGGTGAATGGTCAAGAAGTTGAGGTGTATATGTAAACACACGTATGCCAACTACAGAGAAACCTATAACCTTTAAAATAAACATATACACTGCCTGTTTGAGAGTAATGCAAGCCCAGCTTTGAAATATTTCATGAAGTATTTATATCCTTTGTATTTAGCCCTGGTATCTATGAA
The DNA here is from genome assembly GCF_050624435.1 of Tenrec ecaudatus. Classification (NCBI taxonomy): domain Eukaryota; kingdom Metazoa; phylum Chordata; class Mammalia; order Afrosoricida; family Tenrecidae; genus Tenrec; species Tenrec ecaudatus. The sequence continues at coordinate 19,723,029 of NC_134544.1, forward strand.
ACAAAAATGTCAAGGCTGACAACTTAAACCACTAAAATGATATCTAAATTATGTTGTTCTACAGACTAAGCACACCCCCCCCAGCCCACCCCTCCCCCACAAAAAATGAGAAAAAAAACCCTCTGCTGGGCAGAACTTTCCGATTACACATTTTTCCCACTAGGTGAGCATCGAGAAACTCGCTTAGTGCACCCGCCCAGTAGTGTCTCTCTGGTCACAGTGAATTTTTTCATAAAAGCAGTTTTCCTTGAACCCCTTTTTTTGTGATGGTCGATTTAAGAGTACAGTGTGTGGCTATGATATTTCGTTTCCTGCTCAGGAAAAATGCTGCAGAAACTGTTGTGATGTTGAACCCAGCTTATAAGGACAGGGCTAAAGGCAAAACAGGTGTACATTTAAGAGTGTCTTTGTAAGTTTGGAGAAGGATGAGGGCAATGAATGTACAAATGTGCTTTACACAATTGATGAATGTATGGATTTTGATAGTTGTATGAGCCCCTAATAAAATGATTTTTTTTTTAAAAAAGGTGAACTGTTGATTGATGACAAATCTCGTTCTGGGCACGTCAACTTCGTGCTCAAAGACTGACAGTGGACCATTCAAGAGATGGGGAAGTTATCCTGAAGCTCAATTCAGTGAATTTTAACAGATTTGGGAATGAGAAGGGTCACTGTGAAATGTGTGCTTCGGGTTCTGACTCACCAGGAAAAGCGTTGAATGGAATATGCCATGCTTTGAAAGAACAGTTCAGAAGTGTTTTTCTAAGGTCTTTACTGGTGATGAAACATGGGGCTATTGTTCTGACCCTGAAAGCAAACGTCAGTCAAGCCACTGGAAGATGCCATCTCCACGTCACCCAAAAGAAGCTCGTCTAGTAAAATCAAAGATGAAGATGGTGCTCATTTGGTTTTGATGTGAGGCGGATAGTGCATTTGAAGTTTGTTTCACCAGGTCAGACTGTTAACCAAGCTTTCTATTTAGAGGTTCTGAAGAGAGTGGGTAACAGGCCTGATTTGTGGCAAACAAGGGGACTGGTTTTGCCACCACAACAATGCACCTCCTTACTCGGCCATCTCTGTGCGTCGGTTTTGGGCAAAGCACAGCATGTCTCTCTTGTCCCACGCGCCTTACTCACCTAAGCTGGCTCCATGCAACTTGTTTCTGCAAATGACGAGGGACACGGCAGGACAGTGATGTGACGACAAAGAAGAGGTGAACCAAAAAATGAGGGAGGTGCTGTCAGCCATTCAAACAGATGAGTTTGAAAAACGTTTCCAAGAATGGAATCGCAGATTTGACAAATGAGTTAAGTGTAATGCAAAGTACTTTGAACGCGATAAGGTGATTTGGTGTTAAAAAATAAATAAATAAAATACATAGCTTTGAAAAAAAACTCCATTTTGGGGTACCCCCTCATATGTCAAGCATCTCATGCCACAATTGACTTATGTCGCTTTGCATAGCATAGTATAGGAATGCCACTCAGGCTTTCTTTGAATGAATCCCATTCCAATGAGTTCTCAGCCACATTCGGCATCTCTTTTTAAGATATGCCTATTGAAATTAGTGTGCCAAAGTTTCACAGTAAACACTTTTCAAAAGCTTTCTGCTATGAGGGCACAATTTTGATACAATGCTGCAGGACAAAAATATACCACACACAAATGTAGATAGGGTAGAAATTAGTCATTAAAACCTATCATTGTAATCAATGGGTATTCAAAATATTAAGGAATTAACTTCCTCATTCCAGGTAATCATTCAAAGGTAGCAAGTCTGGTTTGACACCACCAGTCTATACTGTGCCCTAAACAGCGGAGGAGCTGAACTTACTCTCTGAGCTATGTGCCCTACTTTAGGAGAATGCACCCGAGAACTTAGAGAAATCCAAGAACTCTCGGGTGTAGGTAAAAGGCAAGCAAAGGAAAATTGAGTGACAGAAATTTATATGTTGGTCTGCTAACCTATAGGCCAGCAGTTCAAAACCACCAGCTTCTCCAAAGGAGAAAAAGGGAGGCTTTCTGCTCCTGTAAAGATTACCTTGGAAACTCACAGGAGAACTTGTGCCCTTCCCTACAAGGAATCAACGTGATGGCAGCGAATCTGCCTTGGGGTTATTGTTTTCTTTTAAAATAGGTGAAATATTTAATAGTTTAATCAAATAAAATATCATCCTGAAATCACATTTTTAAACATATGGAACTTTTTTTTTAAATTTAAAAGATCATTTTTTATTTTAAAAGATCATTTTATTGGGGGTTCTTACAGCTTTTATAACAACCCATAAGTAAATTATAGCAAGTATATATGTATATATATGCTTGCCATCATTACTTTCTACTCGAGCCCTTGGTATCTGCTCTTTTTTCCTCTCCCTACCCATTCCCACCCCCTGACCCCTCAATAAGCTATAAATTATTTTCAAATTTTACACCTATCGCTCTCCTTTCCCCAACGGTTTCTGTTGTACATTCCCCGGGGGTGGGTGGGTGGTGGTGGTAGTCGTGGTTGTGATGTGTCCATCATTTCTATTGGTTCCCCCTTCCTCTCCCCACCTTCCCCCTACCCTCCTGGTATTGAAACTCCTACTTCTGTTCCTGGATTCTGTGTGTCCTGAGCTCTTATCTGTACGAGCTCCGGTCTAGCCTGCAGTGGAAGGCAGGGCTGGGGTCATGATAGTGGGGGGTGAGGAAGCCTCAAGGAACCGGAGGACTACTGTGTGTCTCCTCAGTGCTGGACTGCGCCCTGGTTGACTCAGCCCCCTTGCTTGCCTTTCGGTTCACTTTCAGGAGCCCTGCTGACTTAGTGGGCCGTTAGCTGAAAGATCCGAGGGTCAAAGTCTTCGAAACTCAGAGGGGAAGTTCTCATAAGTTGGATGATGATATAGAGTTTGCTTTGGTTTCATTCTAAGGGCTTGCTGAGTTCAATTTTCACTGATACAAATCCAGGACTCTTGTTCATCATCACTCGTGTTTGTAATTCTGTTTATCATGTTGATTATTAAAATGGAAATGTTTCCATCTCTCAGAACTCTGACTAGGAACTTAAATTCCATTTTATGCTGAAGTTTAGCCATATCAACTCTTAATGTCTCGATTACAAACAAGTGATTCTTTTTGGAATTTTGTCCTGTGAAATTTCACACACACACACGCACACACAAATATGAAGCCTTTAAAGCGTAAATCTAATTCTTGAACTATTTATAGGTGGCACTTTTCACACACAAATCAAAACTGGAGGTTATAAAACTGGTTGGAAATTTTACAGTAGAAAATTGATAAACAGATTCTACTTGTGACATTTTTACTTAAATTTTGCTGGTGATTCCAGCTGATGAGAAACATTAATGAAGCCAATAGCAGTTTTCTACATGGCCATTTTGAAATGTCAGCCTTTGCTAATCAATAAACTCCCCCATCCCCAACTTGTCACAATAGCTAGCAAAATGGTCACGATGACTAATTTTTAAGATCACTTTCCAGGTCACACCCAGGAAGCCCATGATCCAAAGAGTAACTGGTTGTGTGCACCACAGCCTCTCAGCTGAGGAATGAATTAGTTACGTCAATGGCGACCATTGCGCTTGGTTTTTAAGTGCTACTGATTAATAAGCCTTGAGCCTCCTTTGCAAGGCCACTCCCAAATTCGATTGTACCTTAGCTGCACTGACATCTGCCATTCACACAGATGTCAGCTCATAAACCTGGCAAATGACACACGGGCGTTTGTGGTGCGGCAGATGTTCTCCAGTCTCAGCTCCGACCTGTCACCTTGCACTACAACTTAACAACTTAGAAAAAAACCACTCAACGGTATGTCCTGACCCCCCGCCCCATCACCCAAATGAATACACGACGATTATGCTCCTATCAAAGTTCTAATTAAAAATAGTCTTAAAGGAAATGACAAATTATTTTCATTTGAGATTATGAGTCAACAAAAATTTCCATAAATGGGCTTGAAAGTATTGGAGAAATTTCAATGAAATAAAAATGATAAAGTATCAGTAATGAAATGAAATAATCCTTTCTGCTCATCTCAGCTTCTGGTAATTATGATTTTGTGCAGAAGATGGCAGGAGAGAGGGAGACAACATCTGAAGCAGGTTTCAAAAAAGCTACTTTTGTGGTTGCTTTTTATACAATAGCTATCGCTGGATGTGGTGGACGGCACTTCAAGAAGTGATTAAATGCAAATTAAATGCTTCTTTGATCCCTGTATGACTGGCTGAAAAGGGTCTCCCACCCCAAAATGTATGCTGACAGTCTGCCTAACCCTCAGAAATGAGGCCCAACAGCAGGAGTCCAGTCCAGGGGCGGAGACACACACTGGGCACCCCCTTTGTCCCCACCAGGGGTCAGGGGCTCCTTGGTGGAGAGTGGCAGATGGTTCCATTTGTTGCACATTTTCACTCCATCAAAATGTAGGTGCATCTTGGCCAGAGCGGAAAGGGACTAACTGCACCTGTTGCCTTTCCTTCAAAAGGAACCAACTGCAGTTGGACGAGACTAAAGGGAAATCTGTTACGTCTGGACCGAGTAGCGCACTAAAAGGCTCTGTATAGGCTGTATGCCTCCACAAAGCCTTCAGTTGGTCTCTGCATTTTCTTTTCATTTAAACTTGAATCCTCGATGCTTACCAAGTATCTCATTTTTAAAAAGTTATTTTCATAGAATGCAGACCAGTATGACAGACTCCTTTGCTTCACTGACCAAAATTTAATACCAAAAACATAAATACCAAAAAGGATCAGAACTCTAAGACCTGAGAGGGCTGGATTCTTAGTTTTTGACCCCAAACTTTCTTTTTTTAAGCGGCATTTTAAAAGAATGTGACAAATGAATACGTAAGGTTCATGTTATGAGGCAGAATTGACTTAACAGTGGGCTCACTTTGAGTTTTACAAACTGGAATCACATTGAGGGCAACAGGTTTTGGCTCTGTGCCACGTTCAAAATAGTAAAAAACAAAACCCCTAACCAAACCCATGATCCCCAGTCCATTCCAGTTGAGGGCAACCCAGGAGAAGTGCCTCACAGCTTGCTGTCCTTCTTTCTCCCACTGCCAATGGCCAGTTGGATGACCTTTAACTTAGCAGCCGAGTATTGAAATCACTGCTTAACTAGTGCCCTTAAAAACAGTAACATAGACGTAAGCTTGAAATCGAAAGCCCATTTTTATAAATACGTTATCAATAAAGGTGTCATGAAAATCATGCATGCCTAGTGAGAAGGAGGCTGCCACATTCTGAAATGTGCTTGACGCCCCAACACCTATGGACAGAAGCTGGTTCCCTCATCATGTGACAAGCATCCTGTCAGCAGCCCTCTCCAGGGGACCCCTGAAAATTATACTTGTTGTTGGTTAATTAGAAAAATACCTCCAATTTTTGCTGCGACTCAATGGATTTCAAGCAGCTTTCAAGCCCCCTTACCTGACTGTACTTAGGCCCAGCAGCACTGTGCGTACCATACTGGGATGGTAACTGTGGCGGGGATTCCAGGGCAGGAAGTGGAGGCTGCGTGCTCCAATAAAGGGTGAAGTCTCAGACATGCTGCATCGGGTTGCTATGAGAGGGGAGCAACTTGATGGCAATAGGCGGGCTATCTGCCTTAAAGATAACCACAAATTTAAACCCTTTGTCAGACTAGATGGTTCATACATGCAATCTATTCTTGGTTCAACAGGGCATTTGAAGAAGGTTCCTGCAGGATTATTGGGAGGATGGAAATTTCTGAGCTGTGTGAAACTGCAAAACAAGGTTTGTTTCTACTGAGTTAACTACGGGAGCCAGTGAGTGATGTGCGGGTGGCTCTCTACCCACATGCTGCAGGGGTGACCACAGGGCCTGGTGTGCAACTGACGAACACATGACTATGCGTAGGACTGGCTCATCACACTCAGGACACAGAGCTGGGAAGGAGTAGCTAATACACTGATGGCAGAAAAGGGAGACCTGAACGAACAGCACTTCGTATAAGAACTGACAGGTCAGGTGATAACATTTCAGAGCAGTCAAAATCATGGGATGCTTCCTGATAGAAAACAATGGGATTTGGGAAAGTATGCAGACCAAGGAGACCAGAGGTCCAATGGGCTTTGCACTGGTCTGCAAATGGCTGTGTGGTCAGTCTCGGCGACAAGATCAGAGCAACTATCACTGGCAAACTGGAGTGTGTGCACATAACCGGGAGAAGAGAGTCTAGCAATTAGGGCCTATCAGAAGCTGTTTAAGGGCAAAGAAACGACACGGATGCCGTCAACACCCAACAAGGCAAACAGGAAGGAAATGACAGAACCATTCCATGGCATAGGGGTGGAGGTGGGGGGTGTGTGTGCCTAGCGTGACCCATAAATAATCATGTCCCCTTGAGTGTGGGCAGTATCTTCGACTCGAATAAGCCATTTAGCAAAGACCCTGCAACATCACACTTCTATATAGTTGTGCTATATGGCATTCTCAAGACTGGGTTAGCATTTTAGGAGCTTCAAAAAGTCTGGAAAAATGGAATGAAGAGATAATGGGACTTTTGCACCATGCTCTGCACACGGAACGGTGCCAAGGGTGCTGTGCTTCAGCCTAGGCCCACGGAGGGCCACTCGCTCACTGGACGTGCATAGTTATGGAAGGCAGACCCCTTAGTCTCTCAAGCGCTGAAGAGAAGCCGCCTGGTGTGGTATTTACTGATGTCAGGAGATTTAACAGGGGAGCAGCCAGTTATTATCATGGGCACGGTTGGCTATTGTCCTGCTGGGTCTGCGCTGCATTACTGTGGTTTCCTTTATTTTCAGAAGTCTTCCTCGCAACCCCCCCAACCCCCCCCCCAACCCCCCGTCAGCCTTGAGAGGAGGAGGACACCAACAACAATGCTTGTGTAAGTAACGCAGCAGCACAGGGATTCACCAAGTTAATCTAAGTCCCAAATTCATCGGGAGAAGAGCCCAAACAGGAGAATGACCTCACACTCTATTGGAGGTCGCAGCAAGGGAAAACCACGGAAGGCGATAAACGTCATTTTAGGATGAATTGCACACATCTTACACCAAAACGGTTTAGGTGACACGTGGTAGCAAAATCAGCACAAGTGAAACACTGATAAAACTCAAGTGTGTGGGACCTGCACGGATTCTCATGTCTCATTCAGAAGTGTTTGCAAATCTGGTGCGAGCTTGGGGTATAGCTAGGTATTATGCTAGAGCAATTTATAGATTTTTGTTTTTAGATCCCATTTTAAAAAATAGACATGTCCAAAAATAAAGACCTGGTTGCAGCCACCCACTGATCTGTGAGCTTCAAAAAGTTTTCAAAAGAACTAAAGATAACATTTTTCCCATGAACTTTTGAAGGCCCCTGGCATTTTAATTTTCCATTTTCCCCCCAAATCAGCAGTGTCTGGTATCAAACAGCAAATTCTCGTTACCCTGAATACATATCTAGATAGAGGGAAATGAACTTGAAATATCTAAGTTCCCTTCTCTCTTCTTCTCAAATGTCATTTTTAATAGCTATCCTGTCCTTGTGTGTGTGTGCACGCTTTATTATTAAAAGATCATTTTATTGGGGCTCTTAAAGCTCCAATAACAATCCATATATCAATTGTATCAAGAATACTTGTGCATATGTTGCCATAATTTTCTAAACATTTACTTTCTATTGAGTTGTGTGTATCCGCTCTTCTCCCTCACCATTTCCTCTTGTGACCCCTTGATAAATGATAAATTATTATTTTCATATCTTAAACCCACCACTGTCTCCCCCACCCCCCGTTTCTGTTTGTCCCTCTGGGGGCGGGGGTGGCAGTTATGTGCCCCATCCTTTTTAACTTACAAAGATAAATCGAGAAGAATTGCTATAAAATTGTATAAACTGCTATTGACAAAATATGAAGCTATTGTTTAATATATCCCCCACCTAGGTCTATTCACTTCCGAAAGTGACATTTCCACCTTTCTAAACCCTTCCCCAAAGTATCCGGCACTCGACTTACACCAAACCCAAAACTCAAACTTGCCACCATTGCGTCCATGCTGACACCTGTGGGTTTCCGAGACTGTCAGTGTGTGGAATAGAAAGACCAGTCTTCCTCCCGCAGAGCTGCTTGTGGTTTCAAACAGGCAACCTTGCGGACTGCAGCCCAACACATAACCATTACACCACCAGGACACCCCCCGGTTTACACCCAAGGTTTCACAGTGAACTCCCAAGGCAGCCCTGGTTCCTCTTGAGCATGCGGAGAACATGCAGGCGCGCCATCATGAGAGAAAAGGCTCCTCCGTGCAATTTCCCCAGCCTTTTCCCCTTCAGTGCCATTTCCAATTGCTTACAACTTCTTGCCTCAGTGATCTTCTTGTGTCCTAGTAAAGTTTATCAAGATTTATCTTCAGCAGTCCCCCCAAAGCAGCTGCCGTGACCTTCCGAGCTGACCTCTCAGCCTTGTATTGAACTGACCCAGAAGAGCTCCTCAGAAGCCACGGACTGGAGGGGGGGCCGAAGGACGAGGGGGAAGCTGAGAGGCACCGATTACTAGGGCCTGGTTGCAGCCACCCACGGATCGCAGACATGCTCACACATTGTTCTTGCCATAAACCGGTACACGGATGAACCGGAACCCAGTAGCAATCCTTTTGACTTCCCCCCCTTAAGCTCCCTTTCCCCGATATCGAGTGGAGTTTTGTCTTGCCCTAGCCTGGAGCACAGTGAGGAACAGGAAGGAGGGAGGGAGGAAGACACCCTCTGGGGTCTCCAAGCACTCTGCATAGGACTTGGTGACCCCACGGGCGCCACCTCCGACAGTCACCTTTGACTATGCGTTCCCTGGTTCAATTGTGAACACGCACTCATAAAACTGCAGCTTTGATAAAACAAGCGGCCATCTAGCTCAGAAGCAAAAAAGCCCACATGGAAGAACACACCAGCCTGTGTGATCGAGTGGTCCCGAAGGGATCAGTTACCAGGCATCAAAGAACAAAAAATCATATCATTGACTGCACACCTCCATGATAGGATCGCTGAAGACAAATGGGTGCATAAGCAAATGTGGTGAAGAAAGCTGATGGTGCCCGGCTATCAAAAGAGATAGTGTCTGGGGTCTTAAAGGCTTGAAGGTGAACAAGCGGCCATCTAGCTCAGAAGCAAAAAAGCCCACATGGAAGAAGCACACCAGCCAGTGCGATCACGAGGAAAAAAAAAAACTGCAGCTAATAAGAACGCTGCGGTAAGAGTGGTCTGGTTCTTCCGAGGCAACATCATTCATGATCATGTGGCCAGGGGCTGACGTTACCCTTTTTGGTTGTTGCCCGGTTTTTAGAGTGCTACTGAGTCAATGCTAATCTACAGTGTCCCTATGCATGGCACGATGCAACGCTGCCGGGTACTGTGCCATCCTCCCAAATCTGTCAATCATCTCCCGGCGGCTCCACTTTTTCACTGACCCCGCCCCTCTGCCTTACCAAGCACAAAGCACTCATCAGGGAATCATCTCTCCTGATAACTCTTCCAAGTACCACATAGACTCGAGTATAAGCCAAGTTTTACAGCACATTTTTAATGTAATTTTTGTGGTAAACTTAAATACTCAAGTATATAAGGAGCATTCTGGCTGTACTTCTTCCATAACAGGTTTGTTTGCTCTTCTGGCAGTTCAGTTTTTTGTTTTTTTAAAAAGATCATTTTATTGGGGACACATGCAGCTCTTATAACAATCCATACATCAATTGTACCCAGCATACTTGTACATATGTTGCCATCATCATTTTCTAAACATTTACTTTCTACTTGAGCCCTAGGTATCAGCTCCCCACCACCAAGACCCCGCACAAACACCCACATAATCCCACCCTCATGAGCCCTTGCATCCACAGGACTTTCAATAGCCTTTGTCCAAACCAAAATTCAAATGCATGAATTCTTCGGTCTTCCTTACTCATGGTCCAGCCTTCCCTTGCTTATTAGGTGATTGAAATACTCTGGCCTGGGTCAGGCACACCTTATTTCAGACGGTACTGCCATTTAAAGTGTCTTTCTCCAGGGACAAAAGCTATCTTTTGCTCAGTCAACCAGGGCCTCTGAAGTGGCCACTAACTAGACTCTTCAAAAAAGTTATCCATTCTCTGCTTCCCATTCTTTACAGATCCCCACTGACCAGCACAAGCATCTCCTTATGTGAATTCACTCTGGATCAGCAACTGGAAAGGTCCTTACTTCCAGGTCACACAATCCCCTTCTGGGTCGGACCGTAAATGTGGTGCCTAGAAACCAATTCTTTAAAGTATTTCAGAAAATGCAATTCATCGGTACTTCAGGCTCCAGTTTATATATATATATATATACATACACATATATATATACACACATATATATATACATATATATATACAGAAGTTTGTATGCAGTCGATTTATCTAGAAAGTATACATTTGTCTGGCAAACCAATACTGTAAGCAATACCTAGAAGAAATGGTCAACCACATGGAGTAAGCACCATCAAGTTGTACCGAAAAGCCGGCATACAGGTGGTTTATTCCACTTGTTAAAAGGAATCACTGCAGGGTGCTGGTGGTGAGGCGGCATGGAGGAGCAGAGCATTTACTGAGTGCGTTCTATGTGCCAGCTCCTCGGCTAGAAGAGTGTAGGCCTCTCCCGCATCATTTAATCCTCACAGTCTTATGCTCACACTCCAGATGAGAACGCCGGCGTGGCATGGTCAGGGATCACGTACGTGCACGGCCCCCCAGAGAACGAGGAGGGTAGGAAATGTGAGCGCTAGTTATGAGATATGTAGCGCCTGGCTACGTATGATCTTTTAAAAAACCCTCTTACTAATTCAGACCAGGTTTTACCAGTTGTTTTGAATCTGCTTCGACCTTTCTCCATGTCTAGGAAATCTGTTTCTACTCTCATATGAACCGGAACAGAGGGGTTGTGTCTCAGTGACATGGATTTGTTAAACTCCCAGGAATATAGTTAAACACAAGTTTGCCAACTAAGCACACCAGCCATGTGTCCGTGAGCGCATCACGTCTATTCCAGTTAGCAGCGAGTGAGTCAGCCTCCAGCCGTGCTCAGAACCAGAGCTCGCTGCTGCCGCGATGATTCTAACTTATCGTGGATAAAGGGGACGCTTTCCGCTCCCATAAAAGTGACAGCCTCCTCTCTGGGGGATGGGCAGCAGGAAGGAGGGGGAGGAGAGATGCCGGACAATGTAAGATACACTAATAATTTATAAATTATTAAGGGTTCATGAGGGAGGGGGAGGGAAAAAAGGAAAACGAGCTGATTCCAGGAACCCAAGTGGAAGGCGAATTTTGAGAATTATGAGGGCAACGAATGTACAAATGTGCTTTACTCAATTGAAGAATGTATGGATTGTGAGAAGAGTTGTATGAGTCCCAATAAAATGATTTATTAAAATTTTTTTTAATAAAGTGACAGTCTCGAAAAGCCACAGGGGCAGCAGGCTCTACCCTGTCCTTTACGGTCGCGATGGATCACAGCTAACTCTATGGCAGTGAGCTTGCTTTACGTGCGTCAGGGATATACATGAAAGAGCTTCTCTGGAATTTTCAGAAGCAGACCAGCAGGTCTCTCATTTGGGATGCCTTTGGTAGACTCAAATCTCCAATTCGTTGGTTAGCAAACAAACACGTTAACCTTCTGCACCGTGCAGGGGCTCCAACTGAACATTCATGAGGTTTCTCTCAAGCATCGCCAACCACCACAGAAAATGTATACACCGGCTCCCCGAAAAAGAAAACCATAGCTAACTGGTTCAGTTTCCCTGAATACAGGCAGGGTGGGCTGGCTTCAATTAATTCACCCATGTTTACAGAGGGGAAGTAGCTCTTAAAACTAAGAGGCAATACTCTTGGCTTCGTCTTTATGCTGCTCCTGAGGCAGGACCACTCCCCGGCTCTCACCAGGGCGGTTTCCTGACTGCTTACCCTCAAGGATTAGATGGCAACTTCCTTCTTATGGGAGAGCTTGATGGAAACAGAAAAGCCTTTATGACTGACAGAGAATTCAGAGAGAAATTCAAGGATGTTAGTCCATTTAATTATCTACTCGGTGCTGTAGATCACTATAAAATATCAAGAAGAATTCTTCAGCTCCTGCACATCCATTGAAAACCTGCCTTTCCCCTTTACCAATGGTGTGCACAAGGAACTGCAATCGCTCACAGGTGCGACATAAAATCTGAATTATGGGGCTTTGTTGTCATTACTTGTGTGTGAGTCTGAGATCAACTGTCAGGGCAATCCGTGTCATATACAGTGTGCCGCAATCTAATGCAATCCACTCCTGCCCATGAGGTATGGGCACCAAGCTCACACAGACAGACAAACGGATTCCATCCTGAAGGTTACTGGTTCGCCCTCCTTAACCCCACCCCACCCCAAACACTGCCCATCACTCTGACCCAACTAAAGAAATCTGCTTTTGCCAATTAGTCTAAGTCCCACAAACAGAAAACATTTAAAGGAGCTTCAAAGTCTTTGAAAAACAAAGAAAGGATAATGAAGTACACCCACAGTATTTTTGAAGCCCGATACAGTATTAATCTGAAAATCAAACCTTACTCTTGCTAACTAATGTGCTCTATATGCTTTAGTGTACTCGTGTAATTTTCTACGAAGATAATTCTATCTTTACCTAAAAATGTAGGTCACTTTCACATCTCAAGCTATGTTTATCGATAAAAGAAAATGGCAAGGTCTTCACATTTTCTCGATTTTTCTGCATTTCTGTATTTCGATGTTAGGAGAGGAGCCTGGTGCCACAGTGGGTCATGCAGGGGCTGCTCACAGACAGGTCAGCTCCTCAGGTCGCTGCTACACTCGACGAGTGACGTGTCTGGGAAACCCACACTGAGGGCGCTACCCTGTCCTTCTGAGGTGCTGCGAGTCAGATCGACGCTGGGGCAGCGAGTTTTGAGATATGAAAATTTGAAGTAGAAGTGTTTTAGGTAACATGGAGTGCCAAAAGGACAAACAGAGCTGTCTTGGAAGCACAACCAGAGTGCTTGTTAGAAGCAAGGATGGCGAGACTTCATCTTACTGCTTCAGAAGCCTGAATGAGGAGGGTAGGTCCCTAAAGTGGAGGGGCAACAAAAAAAAGAGGAAGGCGCTCAATGAGGTCAACTGTCACAGTGGCTGCAACATACACTCAAGCATCAGGACAACTGCGAGAGCCCAAGACCAGGCAGCCTTTCCTCCTGTTGTGCGCAGCATCGCTGTGAGCCAGAACGGACTCCACGCTCACTGAAAACAAAGAACATCCAAGGAGCCACGGTGGATCTTTCCCACTGAAGAGGTCAGGTGTTTTTTCTCCCTACAATAAGCTGGTAACAAAGCACTTCCGCTGAACAGATAAGAGGTGGGGACAGATCACAGGAATTTGCTCTACCTCGGTCATTTCCATTGTGCAGGGGCTTTTGTGGCAAGTTCTGTGCCTCCTTTGAGTTCAGAGTGGGGGGACTTACTGCCATGAGCTGTGCGGATCAAAAAGGGCCTAGGGTCACCCTGCCCCTCTTTAAAGCACTCAATAAGCAGGCTAGAAAGTTGTTAAGAGGGGCATTTCAAGCCCCTCCTTTTAAATATGTCCATTTGAAATGAATGTGCTAAGATGATGACAACTACTCTATCTGGCCAACTCTCTACAAATGATTTATAAGCAAATAGCCTATATTTACCTTAAAAAATACAATAAAGGCCTAGTGATTGGGAAACAACATTATAAAAGATTTAGTGCCAGCGTGACAGTGGCATAAAGTCGTTTTATGTTATAGCACGTCTGATGAGATTAATTCATTTAAAGAAACAACCTCTTCATTGGTCATAAGACATCAATATTAAGCTTCCAAAATTCTTCAGAGGAGTAGCTGAACATTCAAATGCAATGTACGGGCTCTTTATGGTCACCTGTACTTGCTTTTAGGCACGCAGGAAAATGCAATGATTGTACATTCCGGAGCAGAGAAAAATCCAAGTCTGGACCTCGCTAGTTTGCTTGGGAAAGGAAAAGAGGAAAACCACTGAAAGATAAGGTAGAGGCCCTATATAACAAGAATCGGTACCAGCTGCATGCAGAACCTGGTGGGAAGTGGGAAAGCAGGATTGCTACTTGGTTTCTAATTGGAGACGTTCAGACACTAACAATACCACAGTGATGCTTTTACCCGAGATATGCCTATAAGCGGAGGCAACTTGAAGGAAGAGGACGTGAACTCACTTTGGAACCGATTTTCAAGCAGCTATGGGACACTCAGACCAAAGGAGAATATATACTCTCACCACTCCTTAGAGAAGCCTAGGTTCAAGATGGGGAGCAGGGGGTCATTAGCCCGTCAGGGATCCTTAGAATCATATGAAAGAGCAAGCAAAATCACCCTGAGGCAAAAAATGAATGGAGTCTACCACTTTTGATGTCTTGTGATATTGATGGCAAAACCTCTCAGACACCTGATTTAGAAACCTCAACTTCACATCCTTATCAACAAACCGAAGCCAAGCACTAAAAATCATTAATCAAGACGTGTTTTTATTTACATTTGCTTCTCTGACATAGAAAGTAAAGGAAGGCAAGTTACTTTGAATCAAGTATTCATTCGACTCAGATAGTGCAATGAAAGATTTTTCTTCCTGTTTGCATACAAACTGAAGGGGAAGTAAACCAGCTTTATGAATTGATTATCTGAGAGCCTCACCAAAGGAACCCCCTCCCCATTTTGCATAGTTCTGTAGTCAAAAGCAAGGGCAGCGCGGGCAATCTGGAACGAGTGACGGAGAATGCACAGAGATCTAGCGTTCCTCAGCTCGTCACGGTGCTAAGCTGAACGAGGAGAAGGCCCAGGGCAGAGGGGCCAAGTCCAGTGCCCAAAATAAAACACTGATTTCTGTGCACATAATGCTGTAAAGCCTTGGAATTGGTTCTTGGGAGTGTATGTGCACGTTAACAGGTTAAATTTCTTATCTTTCAGTCAGAATAAATATATAAACAACATCTTAGGAATCGGGTCTTCGGGAAGTGGTAAAAGGCACAAATCAATATTTAGTCTCAGACTAGAAGTCCTTATTCAGCTTAGTACATGAATATATGCTAAGGTGTCAGCTTTATATTGATGACTTCAAAAAGCTAGACAGAACAATGGACATTGCATTTTTACACAGGTGCAATGAAGTAACTGTTTAGTAATGAAAAATATTTATACTTAGAGCCTTACATGACTGTCGCCCAAAATAATGGCTGGAAATGGAAAGCACAAAAAGGAAATTTGATTTTTTTTTAAAGGAGACAAAGATAATACGCTTGCATTTTTGAGAATGAGTGTGCCATCAAAGTAATTACCCAGTATCTCCAGACATGCAGGTGGGTGGTGAAGTCATTTCACTTTTCAGGCTGAAAAGAAATCTTCCCAAACTCACAGAGTTGGACTGAAAATGCGGGGCAGGGAAGGGTGCTGCTTGCCACCGCACAGGCTTTGAAATCAGACCGGCCTGCCGGTGTATGTGATTGGCCCTGCGCAAGCTACCTCTTAAAGCCATCTCCTTGTCTAAGTATTTGGAAAAACTAGTACCAACCTCATAGAAATTTTGTTCTAGCCAAGTGCAACGTGCTTAGCACAAAACCAGTTCGATTCCTCTTGCCCTTCTCTTGTTTTTCTTTATTCCTAGGATTCATCTTCCAACACACTAGGTATTTATTATTAACATTAATGCCTCCTCTCTTACCGCTGGACTTGCTCCATGTGACAAAGCTCTGTTTTCTTCACTGGCAGACCCCAAACACTGAAAACCCTGCTGGCCATGAGAGCCCTGGATATATATTTGTTGGATAAATACTAAAAACAAAGACTGTATGCTATTCATGATGATGTGCCTAGTACTGTAGTCACCGCTAGATTTCCTCATGTGAAATCTGGCTTTGCAGATTCTACTTGAGAGGTCAAAGGTGTCCTGTGACCCTGGTTATCAGCTGTGTGTGTTCTCTAAGAAAGATTATGAATGGGCTAGATTGTAAAGTAAGAACTTGAGATACAGTAGGTCCTCCTATAAGAAACTGTAGGATTCCACAATCCAAGAAAATGCAAAGGTACACCTGGAGAAGTGCACCTTACACAGTATCCATAGTATGCTTTCCCGAAGTCTACAACGTGGACATCAGGAAAAGTCCCCAGCTGCAAAGATTCCATTAAAGACACATGTCTCCGAGGGGACCCGAGAATGAGAGAGAACGTGGCCAGGCTAGTTCCGTCAGCGCTGAGTGTGTGGCGCCAGTGAGATGCGTGCATTCTGAGCATCTATTCATCGACAAGAGGTAGAGGAATGCTTACCTCTGGATTACTAATTAAAAGGTAGTTACAATTTTACAAAACCATATCTCCGAAAGTAAACCAAGTACAGTCAATAACATATCCCTTCTGGCCCGGCTATCATCACGGTCTTTGTTGTAAGTTGTAGGCTCTGTCAACTGCACTGCTGATGCAGTGTCTAGCTGTCTCCTTGTGACCATGGCAGTGACTTCTGACCCTTGATCACAGTAACATGGTCAGGTTGTGTCCTTGCCATATTGAACCAGAGGCAGGAGCACTGCAGTCTGACACTCAGAAGTGATCTTCTTAAAGGGCCCATACAGATCTGTGAAGGAAACCCTTCCCAAAGTCCTTGTAACCTGCAAGCATGGCAAGGTTGCTTTAAAATGTAGCATGGGGGCTGCGGTGGGAAATCTTTTATATATATCATTTTATTAGGGGCTCATACAACTCTTATCACAATCCATACATACATCAATTGTGTCAAGCACATTTGTACATATGTTGCCATCATCATTCTCAAAACACCTGCTTTCTATTTGAGCCCTTGGTATCAGCTCATTTCCTCCCTCCCTCCCTCCCTCTTTAACCCTTAATAATTTATAAATTATTCTTTTGTCATATCTTACACCATCTGACGTCTCCTCTCACCCACTTCTCCGCTGTCCATCCCCAAGGGAGGAGGTTATATGTAGACATTGTAATATGTTCCCCCTTTCTCCCTCACCCTCTCTCTACCCTCCCGATATCGCCACTCTCACCACTGATCCTGAGGGGCTCATCTGTCCTGGATTCCCTGTATTCCCAGTTCCTATCTGTGCCAGTGTATATCCTCTGGTCCAGGCAGATATGTAAGGTAGAATTGGGATCATGATAGTGGAGGAGAGGAAGCATTCAAGAACTAGAGGAAAATTGTATATTTCACCGTTGCTACATTGCACCTTGACTGGCTGTCTCCTCCCAGCAGGCCTTCTGCAAGGGGATGTCCAATTTCCCACAGATGGGACCTGGGTCCCCCACTCCGCACTCCTCATTCACAATGCTGTGATTTTTATTTATTTTTTATTTTTTGGTCTTTGATGCCTGATACCTAATCCCTTCAACACCCTGTGAACTCACAGGCTGGTGTGCTTCCATGTGGGCTTTGTTGTTTCTCGGTTAGATGGCCCCTTGTTTATCTTCCAGCCTATAGGACCCCAGATTCTATATATTTTGACAGCCAGGCACCATCAGCTTTCTTCACCCCACCGAGAATGCAAAAAAAAAAAAAAAAAGGCACTACTCGAAGAAAAATTAAACTACCCCAAAGGTCTCATTTAAAAAATAAGACCTACTGAAAATTGATGTGCTTTATGCCTATCTTTAGTTAAGATTTACTCTGTGAAGATAACTTAGTGTCCTGATGAAAATGGCATATTGTTTATATTGGTTACATATTGACATGATTTAAATTGCAGTGATAAAAATAAAAGTATTTATGCAAAAGCAAACAAACAGGCATAAAGTAGCAATCTTTTGATTCTGAAATTAATAACCTAGGAACACAATGCTGTCATTTTTACTTCAAAAAAGCACACAAACATGGTTGGTGAAGAGACAGATTTCAAACATACAGAACGTTGTAAAATCTGAGGCAAACCTGCTAAAAAAAAAAAAGCATATTTCCCATTTGCACTCTCCCATTTTCTTTTAAAAATGTGGAACACAAGTTTTAGTATTTTTATACATACCAAAATGAATTCCACCAAATCTCAACGCTGATGATGATCTATAATTTAAAAGGTGGGACCCACAGAAAGAATGTGGACCTTAAGATAGAATGCTAAGCAAAAGCGGAGTGTGCAGGTTGGCCAAAGCAGACCGGCTTTACTCTGTAGAGCCGATCAATAGAGATTCGCTCTAAGAAGAGAGAACGAGGCTGCGGCATATTTTCTAAATGACAAGGTGAAGGTTTAAATTGTCTCAATCAAGACTCAATTTTTTTCTCCCCATTTTTCCAGCTGTTCTCTTCCCGTTAAGACTATTCATTGCAAATAAATTCAATTAGTTCCAATTGATCATCACCAACATTTATGCATCATAGTTCTTTACCTTTTAAGACCAATACTAACAAAGACTGGGAGGCTCCGCTTCAGGTGTCCTAAGGCAAACATTCAGAGCTCATTCATTCCCAACCAAGAGGAAAATTCCAGAAAGGATCAGAGGATCATCCTGCCTCTATACACACACTAAGACCTCCACTGCATGTCACCTTTAAATGTGCTCTTGGTCAGAGCGGTTCAAAGCATCAAGTTCTTGATTACTAGCAAATAAACCGCGCACGCAATTATGCACATTAGCCTAACCACAGCTTCCAAATACGGGCTCACAAGAGCAGGTACGTTTCTGTTGCGGTGGAATCTCTAGTTGCTTTATAGAAATGCTGAAGGGGGCAATTCTTTGTTTCGGTATCTCACAAAAGGACACACCAGGTTTCTCTCCGAGCCAATGGGCCAATGTCCCCAGGTGGCAGTGTGCGCACCCCGCATGAGATTGCTGTGCGTGAAACAGGTTTCTCCCAATGCAGCCACCGTAGTTCTCCTAATGCAATTTATACAGGACTCTAGTCAATGAGACGAAATATGGTTTTCTTCTAAACATGCACAAAAATCCATACCACCGCTTAATCAAGTCACACACCCGAAAGGCACCCAAAGCAAGCCACAGTCACACACAGACAGACAGACACACACACACACACACACACACACACACACACACACACGAAAGACACCCTAGACAAGCCACAGACTACAGCATGCAAGCTGCTTTGGCAACATGCGAAGGAAGCCTTTTTTTGGTTATTTACACCGGCAGGATATTGCCCTGCCCTGCCTGGCGTGCCGTGGCATGAAAGAATAACTCAACTGGTCAGAGACATTCGTCACACGTTTAACCACATTCTTACAGATTAAATCTCGTTTATGTCGCATTACTGCACTCTTCTCCACCCTGGCCTCGCACGGTCTAGCCTCGTGGATTGTGGAGTGCACCGGACTAACCCAGCAGTGCTCTCTCAGACTGGAAGCACACAATTGCTAACGTTCAATGTCCTGCTTTGAGAATGCTTGCTTACTCGAGGGCACACGAGCCCACCCTTTCTTCCAGAGGCCATGTGAGCTACTCTACTTGATTTGAAACTCAAGAAGAAGCGCCTTTTTTTCCCCCTGTGAATGAAACAATTTACTTTTTATAGAAAAGGCATTTAAACCTGACAAGGGGAATGAAAACCAAACAAACATTTATAACAGTAAAAGGACAGCAATGAAGTAGAATAAGAGAAGGAGTACCTGTAAAAAAATCCACAAGTGAAATATAGCCACTGAAACAATTTCCCGAATTATGAAGGGCTAGATGACTTTCAGAAAGGCTGAAGTTTCTGAAAAGATGTGGGCTTGAGTTGGGCAGCTGTTTTCTCACCCAGGAACGCATACACTAGAATGAAAAAGTAACAGGTAGCCCCCGCCACCATCTCTCCCTTCTACTGGGAAACAAAGGCGCCCACCTTGGACAGCTGCTTATTTGCATGCATGGTGTCGCCAGTCGAGTCTGACATTACAATACCATACAGAGTAACTTCACTGCCTGAAACATTTTTCCCATCCTTCTCCTTAGCCCTCTGGCGACCTCTGATGTTCCCACTGCTTTGTCTTTTGCAGAGTGCAATGCAATCTGCACTGGGTGTGCGATACAGCCTTTGCAAGTGTCCAGGAGCAAAAGACGGTCCCTCAGGTCTTTCCACAGTGGAAAATGTTAAAGGCATTCGGTGGCGACAGTTTGACGTGATGCTCAGCTGACCTGGGCTGATGATACCAGGTGGGAATGAGTCAGCCAGTACAGGTGACTCAACAGGCTCCATCCATATACACAGATTATCATGTCTTTGCATTTGGAGACAATGGTTTCAGTTCTCTCCAGTCTTAAAATGAAGGCATATACATTGCGGACAGTATGGGGTGACCACGAACCAACTCAGCTGGAGCTAACACGAAACAATTAAAAAAACAAAACAAAAACACAAGCTCACGGCCACTGAGTCCATTCCGACTCAAAGCGACCTTCCAGTGCGTGACCCTATCCACTGGGCTGCTATCTGGAATGCCACCAGCTGCTCCGCTTCTGGCCGGTCCCAGAAACCCACAGGGACAGGTCTACCCGGCCCTGCCGGGTAGCTGTGAGTCAGCATCGACCCGATGGCAGTGCACTTGGTATTTTACAGGACAGAGCAGAACGCTTCTGTGAGTTCGGAGACGGTAACACTTGATGAGCACAGAAAGCCTATCCTGGGCCCAAGGAGCAGCTGGCGGATTCAGATCGGTTCTGTGGGTGCAGCCTAATGGGAAACCCACACGCCACCAGGGCTCCCTCAGCTAACAACAGCATATGAAAAACTGGAACTCTCAGTTTTCAATTTTCACACACACATGCATGGGAGAATCTATGTAGCATTTATGTAGAGCTTAAAAAAAACACCCACGACAGAGAAAACTTTCCTTTAATTGCTCCTTTGTCCTTTTAACCTTTTCTTGGCAAGTATCTTCTGAAAGTACTATTTGTAAGCTAATATTTTTGGCTTCATTATAATTACATGATTGCATTTACATTTTAACCATTTCTGCCAGATGTAAGTTTGTAAATCTTAGTATCAAGAAAAATAGGTACATTAGTTACTTTTTATCCCCTGCATTCAAAGAATTTGCCTTTGGATATCAAGTAATTGCAACTGATAAACTTTCTATAAATTATAAAAGCTGAAATACACATATATTGTGTATGTATCTATAGTTTCAAAAACAAAAAAATACACCAACCTCATTGCCATCCAGTTCAATGCTGACTCATAGCGATTCCGTGTGGTTACTGAGACTATAACTGCTTGTGGGAATACAAAGCCCAGTCTTTCTCCCTCGGAGCTGATGATGGTTTCAAACTGCCAATCATGCAGATCGCAGTCCAATGCATAGCCCCAACCCCACCAGGACTCCTACTGTAGTTTACTTCATGTAAATAAACATACTTGGCTTTATATGTACTATATAAGCATACTTGATATACAGTGCAAATATATATATAGGATTACTTCATGCTAATGTATATGCTCGATACAAATATGAATATCCAATAGGCAATTCAAATAATTTTATAAGGCAGCATATAATTCTAAGTTAAAGGTATGGGATATTTAAGTTTCCTTTTATAGCCTCTGTCACATATACTGTTATTACACCTTTGGAGCCCCGGTGGCATAGGTGTTACTCATCAGGCCACAATCCCCATGGGCTGCGATTCGAAACCAGCAGCAGCACTGAGGGAGAAAGATGGGGCTCTACCAGTTACAGGCTCGGAAACCCGCTGGGAGGCCCTGTGAGTCAGCACCGCCTCGATAGCTGCGAGCTTGGTTTTGGCTATGACAGTTTTAGTATGCTTCAGTTTGCTCTGTACTTGGAAAATCCTCCACAAATACTGTGTGTAAACTCTTTTACATGTCCCCAGGCTGTTGTCATGAACTGCCCTCTAAATCAGAAGGTCGGCCAAAAATCAAGTGCATAGCTAGTAGGCACATTGTTCCACGTGGTTCCAGCTGACGATCACAAAGGACAGAGAAGAGTCTCCTAAAACTGAACATGCCATCAATACATTTCCAATCCTTCCCCTCAGCACATTTATTCCTAGAGTCTAGTAAGGAGGTTTGTCGCTCCTTACCAGTTGTGATGTCATCGTCCACAAGGTCATGCTCTTCCTCCTGGACCTTGGTCTCTGTCCCTGAGGTGTCGGGAGCAGCAGCGGTGGTCTGAATGGCTTCTGCTGTGACTCCAGCTAAAACAAATGGAAAACACAGGGTTCACTTTTTAAAGGCTCAGGAAAATAGACCCAAGTCTTTAATGCTAGAATTTACTTATTGGATACAAATTCTTTAGTATTTCATGAATATTAACATGTACTCTTTTGAAAAATAATCATATTTTTAATGGCTACAGATGATTTCCTTCTAAACATGACCTGGAAAAACAAAAGGATACTGAAGCACATTTTTACTGAGCTTCCATGTTTTTGTGAGTTATTTTAGCTGATGTAGACAGAAAGCAGGATTCGTGAGTGAACTGCTGTAAAATTACGTTTGAATAGTAGTTTGTTTATAAATTGGAGATTGGAAGAATGGAGACAAAAGTGGGATTTACACACCGGGTGGAAGGAAGAGACCTTGAATATAGTGCCTGAAACAGTTCAGTACCTTCCTCTAGGAGAGGATTAGATCTGAAGTCAGATAGCCACCCTACTGGAAGACCCTCCTTAAAAGCAGCCATTGACTAGATCAGGGGATCAAACAATTCCACATGAGAACTTGATGTATGTGAATCTGCTTTCTGACCGCCCATTCGAATCTGCAGGCTCAATTTTGGATACAAACATTCTTTTGAGGGGAGCAATTAAATGGTCAAAGAAATTCTTCAGAAAGTAAGGAGCAGAGTTCTATTCACAGATAATTTGAATTATCTTTCAGTCTGGTAAATATTCTAGAGGTGACTTAAATGCAGGAAGAAAATTAAAAAGAATACAGGAGGATGTGCATGCGTTATATGTATGCTGTCTCAATGTTTTCAATTTTACTTCTCTACTTCATCTCAAGTGGTTCTAATAGCCACTGCAATAGCTACACTAGGCTCACAGACAAACTTCATGATTCATGGGTTTATTAAGGAAGCCAACAAGTTGTAATGCCAGTGCCAGTGTGTAAACTCAGGGTCGAGTTATAAGGATCTGTTACAAAGATCTTCCAGGTCTGCTAATTAATGCCCAAAGGGGCATACCACTCACCTGTGAGGCTCAACCTGCGGGCATTCTAGTTCAAGCTCAGCAGGTCAGCAAGCCCAACACCCACAATTAGGTACCCAGAGGCACCCCACTCCTCTGCAACTAGCCTCCCCCACAAAAGCACTCAGCTTACGTGCTCCCTGGGTTGAGAAGTCCACCACTGTTTCACCTTCTGGCTCCTGGTTCTGCTGCTGCCCTGACACTGCATTTCTGGGCTTGAAGACGGTCTCTGAGCAGGGATCTCAGGGCCAGAGTACGCACTGCTGGCTCTTACTTGTAATGAGATGGCTGCGTCTCAGAGGGCTCATTTTATATGCAGCAGGAGGGCACGCCTATTGGTAATTTCTCGCAGTGAGTCCTACTTGTCTCTTCCCTCCCCATGCAGGCAAATTTCCTTTGGTGGGAGTTATAAATCGGAGATGGGAAGAAAAGAGACAAAATTGGGATTTACACCCTGGGTCGAAGTTAAGAGACTGACTACAGAGCCATGGTAAATGATTCACTGCCCCCGCAATATGTGTACAGTACACTATTTTATAAAAGGGGCTTGAGCATGTGTGGATTTGGGTATCCCCAGGGGTCCTGGATCCAATCCCCGACAGATACCAAATAATGGCATTTCACTTTCCCCAGTGGTGACAATGGTTTGTGCTCAGCAATGACCAAAGCCCTACTGAAAGGTCATGGCCCTAACTACGCTCACAGGCTGGCTACTCTATGACACACGGTAGCCCCCCCAAATGTCTGAAATCCCAGGATATATGAACGCAAACGCTTCTGTGTCCAACTCAATCGTGCTGCTTCAGGATTAGCAACAGAGAAAGCGAAGGATTTTAGTAGTGAAGCCACCATTAGTGATTTCAAACTAGACCTACGAGTAGGCAGTCTCCAAGTCCTAATGATTGCAACCTGGGGAGAAAAGGCACCAACTTACTACGAGCACCTGTTCAGAGTGGCCCCACCCCAAATCCATCTATCAATAAGGCGTTGCTAAACCAATGCTCTATGTAGAATGCAAAATAACAATGCATCCCTTTACAAACGTGTTTGTACTTAATCACTTCGACAGAGGAGACCTCACCTCAGGTGGGCATGTTTTTCAAGATGTGGAGAGAAGAAGACCATTCAGTGGCTGCCATCCAACAATGTGCTCACGGTCACCCAAGTCCACAGACACTCGGAGAGAGGGATAAGCGAACCTTGTTGGAAATTCGAGTGAAGATGAGGAGGGGGGGTATGTATGTCTTGGGGAAGGCAATCACATTTCTGCTGGTAGCAAACACTTCACAATACTTATATAGAACACAAGGGGAGAACAAGCCCACTATTATGTTCCTAATTGGACACGTTTCTACCCAGCCCCTGGTGACCTAGGCTTGACCTCAAACCCACCTGTAGCAGGTTTAAAGAACAGGCATACTCCATCGACTGACGGCGGGACTGCCCAGTGCGAGCAGCAGCAGATGACTAATGTCCCAGTTACGAACTGACAATCGTATAGACTTTACGAATGGACTTTAGTCTGGAGCTCTTGCTTTGAGGGTGCCCAGTATCTGGAAGCCCAGAACCACCGTATATTTACTACTTTAATGCTCTCATGACATTAATCTGGCGGGAACGGGTCCACCTTTATGGACATTATTGAAAGTTATGCCCAATCACCAACCTCCACTGGGTGGTGTCCAGTCACTTACAAGTCGACAATTCATGTATTCCAGTCTGAAGCAGGCCTCGGCTTGTAAAATTTCCTTTTCTCAATTGTGTTTTAAATTCTATACTACTGGCTAAATTAAAGAATTACCTTATGCCTCAGTGGAATCATTTCTAATGTTCTCTATAATAAAATGGTAAGGATGTATCTAAAGGAAGCCAGAGACATATGCAAACTTAAGATATGTGAATGGATTTGGGGCTTGCACTTAAGTTCTGGCCCTAATCAATGAGCAATTAGCTCTTATGTCCTGGCCCTGCTCGATGCTTGCCCTCATGACAAGATCAATGAAGATATGGGCGCCATACCAAAGTGTGATGGTGAAACCAGATGATGCCCAGGTATCAGAAAGAATATTAGCTGGAGCTTAAAAGGCTTGTCTTAAAACAGCAGCCACCTAAGTCTACATGGAACAAATACACCAGCCTGTGTGATCCAAGGATTGTAAACAACAAAACCAAAATCCAGAGGAGGGAATGGTATCAGAGCTTAAATTGTGAACACGGGTTTGAAGAAGGATTGGATGATGGTGGAAGCCCCAGACCCATTTGCAGGATCCCCACCCAGATTGAGCCTCCTGTGAACCCCCTCGAGCCATAGAGGAGGGATGTGATGAGTCTTGCTATTATACATACAGCATCGTACATTTAACGGCAGATGCAGCGAGGTTAAAATGTAACACCTTATTTCATAGTTGTTTCACTTTTGACATTGTCTGCTTTCTTTTCAATTGAGTTTTTCCTACATTCTGTCTAGTCGTTGTGGTTGGTTTTATTTGTTTGCTTGCTTCCTGTTTGTGTTTTGTATGATTTTCTGTGTGTGAAATCAATGATAGGCAGTTCTGTAGAGATAGCGACTGGAGTGATAATTGCCCACGGGCATGGCAGAGGAGGATGGGGAAATGGAGAGCTAAACATGTAGAGTGTGAAAGAAAATGTTCTGAGATTATTGTGGTGATGAGTGTACAAATCTTAAAGACTGGATGATTTAATTGTGTGATTTATGAAGTATATGTCAATAAAATGCTTTTTAAAGTATTTTTAATTATTACATTTACAAAATACAATTTTAAAGTAGAGACCTTACTAGAAGAAATGTCACCCAGCTAATCACTTAATTAAAGATAGCAGGGCGTAAAGCCACCACAAAGTAGAAGAAGGTAGACAGGCCATTTCTAAATAGAGATTTGCTTTGTAAGTACAAAAATCAAAGGACATTATTTCATATTACTGAATCAAAATATAAATGGGTGAACTCTCCCAATCTTGTTCCTCCCTTGATCTTGGGTATTTTTGTAAATAATAACATAGACAGGGAAAGCACATTAAGACACAAGTGATTTATTTTCCACTTCCATAAAATCAGAGAGTCTGCAAACAATAAAGTTTACAAAACCAGGCACATTTACCCCAGTTGGTCAAACAGATTAAGTGACTGCTCAAAATACACAGCTACTGGACTCAAGAACCAGGACTGAATTGAGGATCAGCTACATATCCCAACCCAGTCAAAAGGCTGAGTTGGAATGGTAACTGACCTGAGAATCCTACCTAACTTTGCTAGAAGACAGAAAAGGCCATGAGACTGGAAAGACCAATGTACTGCACTCAACTCTCACATTGAGATGGTGTGGATCACTGGAAACTAATGTTTAACTGCTTTATCCTAAGGAAATAATGAATGGGGTTCTGAACTTCAACTTTTGAACAATACAGTTATTTTAAATTCAGCTAAGTCATTACTGAACTCTTCTACACACTGTGTGTGTGTGTGTGTGTGTCTTCAATTGATGCCATAAGTTGGTTATCTCTAGGCTCATAGTATTTGGCTACATGTTACCTCAAGATAACACGTAGACTCTACAGTAGACAGCCTAGGAAAGGCAAAGCTATAGGGGCAGACCCCAAAGCAGTGCTAGCCGGGAGCTAGGGGTTGGTAAAAGATTGACTGCCACGAGGGAAGAGAAGATAATAATCTGTATTGTGTTGTGAAGGCGGACACCAGAATCATAGAGCTGCTTACTAAACAGGGTGAGTTTTAATATGCATGTCTTATAACCTTGTAAGCCTCTTTAAAAAACGATACCATAACATCATCATAACTAATAAGAACTGTGAACACAATACTGTTTTCAAAGAAACAGAATATGCCAAAGGAGAAAAAGTCTGACTTTCTTCCTGGCATTTAAAAAAACAAACAAAACACCTTTCTATAGTATGAAATTTTCTATAAAAGAGACCAGGCTGACTGGTCAGATAGTCACAGGTGGGACCTTGGAAACAATGACCTTCAACACAGGTCTGGAACTGAATTGACCTCTGCGGGAGACTCATTAACCACTTGAGATCAGAAGGACAGCACTGACCCAACAACAAAGGTCAGAGGCTCACAGGAGGAACAAAGGGAGGAGGAAGCAGGAGGAGCAGGTGGGAACAGTGCCGGCACACAAGGGCCTGCAATGGATGAGCTGAGAAACCTTGTGCACGGACTGTTCAACGTACCCCTGATGACCGGCTGTTCCCCTTCACCTACTTCACATGAAAGGGGAAGGACAAAGATCTTCCTCACGGCCAGAGAAGAGGAAATAGTCCTGGGGACATGAATGCGGACTTCCATTTCTTGTGTACTGACCATCAAGAGCATAAAAACGAGTTACATGGTGGTATTTACTTGATGATATGTCAAAGCGTATCATAAAATCTAACAAGACGTAGTGCACTCTGCATCCGAATTAGGAGCGCTGGTGACGCAGCAGCTGCAACCCGCCAGCCACTCCACAGAGAAAGATGGGGTTGCCCTTCTGCCCGGACGAAGATGTGCGCGCAGCCTGGCAAACCGTACAGAGGCACCGTGAGCGGGTCCTGGGTCGGGTGCGTTTGGGTTTTAGGTTTCCTCGTAATTTTAAACTAGTAGCGTGATGGGCACCTCAAAAAGGTTCAATAAAGACATCTTCGGTAGAATTAAAAACCTTCAATGCCATGACACAAAGGATGTGATTTAAATATGTTAGAACAAAACACTGTGTGTTTGGGGGAAAGAGATTACTCATGTAACACATTAATGGAAAGTCCAGTGGCTGCAGCCTAAGAGCATTATGTGATGGCATGGGACTGGGCGGTGCTGCGTTCTGTTGCAGAGGGTGGCTCTGAGTCAAAGCGACTTGATGGCGCCTAACAACATCAAGAAGACACTGAAAGTACCTGTGAGTCCCCACGCCCAAACTTCTCACACACAAAAAAAGGGGGGCGGTGTTCTTGATGTTGGCTGCCATCCCTGATGGGCAGTGGTCCTTATATAATGTAACGAAACAGTGCTGGGTCCTGTCTCAGCCTTGGAATCAGTTGCAAATTAAAATCATATGGTCCGTGGAGTTTTCAACGGTTGCTTTTTAAAGCAGATAGCCAGGCCTTTCTTCCAAGTCTGTCTGAGCTTGGGTGCTCCACTGAGGCCGGGTCAGCATCCTCATAGCATGCCCCATCAGTGGGGTTCTACTCTGGCAGTGTGCCAAGACTGTGGTGGCTGGCATACTGCTGCGATCCTAGAAGCTACAAGCGGGTTTCAAACAGTGATGGACAAGTTCCCGCATCTTTCAACTCCATTTTTCCATGAGCTTTTTGAAGCTTCCTTATGTCACAAGGACATTTCAAATACCAGCAGTGTCAGCACCCGTGTTGGATGGGCATCAGCAGAGCCAACAGCCTAAGATGTCTGGGAAGAAAGGTGGGGAGATGGACTCTTGAGAAAGGAATCCAGGAAAACCGTTATGGGGGACAACAGAGTGTTGTCTAACTCACTTGCTTTGGCCACTTTGCAGGGGGGAATCAATCACTGACTGGATGTCCTGGCTGCTCAAGCGGAGGCCCAGGGTGGAGCAATGGGAAAATGCTGCGGGGGCTGGAACACACAGGCCAGGGGAAGGAAGCTGCAGGAGCAAGCAGGGTTTCGCAGAGATGAACGGGAGGGAGGGGGCCATGAGTGGTGCCAACATTCAGGCAGCTTTCTGTCTGCGCCCTGGAAGAGGTGAGGATACGGGGCTCGATGGCAAGGAGCAGAAAGGGGGTCTATGTTTGGACGTAAAAGCAAGAGGGTGGAGGGGTGTAGTGACGAGCAGCAGAGGGAGAAAAGGGGGAGGGGAGTATTGATCTCCCTGCCACTCACATTTCTCAATACTGAGGTCACTCTTCATGGACCGAGTTCTTGATATACGGAACTTTCCCCTTCATATGCAACAGTTTTAATCACTTTAGGAGGGAGGTGGATGGTGCACAGAACAAAATGCTGTTTTCCAAATCAGTAAAATCAAACTGTGCTTGCCCCTCCCCACCAGCACTATAAGCTACATCGTTGTAAACTTCCCTTCTAAAGCCTGCAAATGGCCTCTCTCCGTCGCCATCTTATCCCTACTGACTAATGCCATCTGAGCAATGGTAAATGGGAAGGCATTGTCTTCTGTGCTGTGGTGAACTTAAAAAGCCAAGATTAAATACCAGAACTGAAGCCGTAGCTTTTAAAAGGCAGCCCTCGAAGCAGCACCAAGAGAGGACAACCTTCCGGATCCTGATCATTTTACTGCTTGACGGAAGATTCGATGGAGGCAATAAACAGTAATACTGCTGTGGGCTGAAGAGGATGAATACATGAATGAAAGACTATAAAAGAAGACTATGCCAATGTGTTTATATTCATTAGTAAAAGGTAACAGGGATCTCCCCCGAGATGGAAAGACGGAGGTAAGTCCTGTCTCATCACTTGCTCCCCACTGGAGATTTCCAGTGGTCCAACCAACACAGGGGCGAGGAGACCATTTGCAATGCACCTGAGGCCTGCATCAAGCGAGGCTTCACAAGCAGGAGGAGGCAGTGTGAGGCTCGCGATAGCTTCTTTTCGGGCAGAAGGCTTGCATTTATTGGAGGCCGATCTCTGCAGTGACTGACCAGCATGGCCCACATTCACCGAGATGCTCATGACAGACAGACTGCCTGCCGCACATTAATTCACTTCACACCACTCCTATCGATCCGCAGCCGCTTCCCGAGTCTCTCTGCACACATTGCCTGTCTGGCTGCCTCCCTCCACATCAGCACATACACACAAAGGCCAGAGCCAGATCACCTCTGGCTTTCCATTAAAGACACAGTATCCATTTTTCCTTCTGGGATACCGTCAGAAAGGGGAACTGCAACAGGGTGGCGGGTGGCTGGTGGCACAGTCCACCTGTAAGACAAGGTGGGGCTTTGCTGTCCCCGATTAGGAAAGAGATCTGTTCCGTTCACCTGAGACCAGGCAGGCTGTGAAAGGCTGCGGAGCAATGGGAGAAAGAAAAACAGGATTCTAAAGAAACCAAATGTCTTCCTGCCTGGAGACGTCTTCAGAGTTTCGTGAGCCTCTCATGAAAGGAAGCCTTATTCCTCTTTATTTTTTAAAGAAACCTTCATTTTATTGTAAAAAAAAAAGTCATCTTTGTTTTTAACGAAATAGCATGCTTTATCCTAACTAGCGCTTGATTCTTATTATTTTAATAGTAAGCTGCTTCTATACCATGTGATTAAAGACTCTACTGAAGGGAACCGAGCTACTGTGAAATAGAGAAAGAACAGAGGACCCAGCCAGGCGGTGGCCTAAACCTACAGAATATTAATGGGAGACTATAAAGCTTTATTACTCCTTTCTCCTAAAAAGGGCCTGAAATGACACATGGTAAAAAAAAAGAAAACTCATCTAATACTTTTAATTCATTGCATGCACTTTTTCACAGACTTCTGTCTGATTTGCAGGCCCAGAGCTGACTCGACACCAATTTTGGTTTCATAAGACACAAATAAAGCGAGGATTTATTGTGCAACCTGCAATGGGTTGAGAGGAAAAGCCGATCTGGCTTCACGCACCACCACATCCAAGGTCTGAGTTAAGATTTCAACTTCTGCCTGACTCAGGATGCCACATGATGAGCACAACTGTGGGCCCTGGGGCTACTCGGGGCTGCTCGGGGCTGCTCAGGGCACGGTCTCCCAAGAAGCCATCTATGGATTTTCCTAAAAAAAATTTTTTTGAAGGAGGGCTAAAATTATCCAGGAAGATGTTACACTGCCACATAGTAACCAATACCATTTACTCTATACCTACAGTACACTAAATATGCTGTCACTGCTCAGAACATAAAAAATTGTGTTGGAATTTAAAGACACAGAAACTGATGTAGGCCGGTGAACTGGGAGTGCTTTATACGGAAAGCTAGAATCTTCCTGAGCCTGAAGGAGAGGGGCGGGATTCTCCGGTATGGGTAACAAGCAAAGCAACCAGACCAGCAGAGACACTATGCAAAGCTCCTTCATTACCTTAAATATTTACAGAGAAGTCAGGCTATGATGTGACAGGATTTAGAGCAGATAATTGGAAAAACAAGTGACAAAGACATCGCCTTGACCTTCTACTGAGCTCCTGTTGTGAAATTAAGTCAATAAGGAGATCTGAGTTGGGGAAATCACTTGATTTGAATGGTGTTTTAGAAAGCTCTCTTTTGGAGGAATGTGAAGAAACCCTTGGAGAGACAAGAATGAAGACAGGGGTGAGACGAGCACTTTTGAATCGGCGTGGACTGGAGCCCGCGGGGCATTCTCTGGAAGTGCCAGAGGTAGGAAAGGGAGCCTGGCCGCTCTTCACCTCCACCACATCCAGAACTCTCCGGATCCAAGCGCGCACACAGGCACACCCTTTACAAACTGTCACGTGAAAAACAATGAACTACCGTTATTTTAAAAAGCAACAACACAACAGTGTAAGAGGGGGAAAGTCACGAACTCTTTTCAAGTTCACAGAGGAGAAGCCGAGGCATGAGTGTATTCATTAACTACTTGGATGGTTGGTGGTGCTCTTGCATGATGGGTGACTCAGGCCGGGTCCTGGTGGCAGAAGCGCACTTCCCCCGTAGGACTTCCTTGGCTGCAGTCCTTATGGAAGTCGACCTTTCTCTCTCCCATGGCGCCCAAAGGTGGGTTCATACCACCAACCTTAGGACACTGGCTGAGCACCAAATTGCTGTATCACCAGGACTTCTACACAGCCTCACAGCTACGTGGAGAATGCAGACTTGCGGAGCAAACCCAGTGAACAATGAACTCTGCTCAGGATGGTGAGGGAAGAGAACTCCAGTCAAAGAAAAGGTCAGTACAAGAAGAAGTTTGAGTTGGGCTTGGAAGGCTATATGGGCCTTTACCACAGCCTGATGGACAGCAACAAACCAACTGCCATCGAGTCACCACCCTAAAGGACAGAGGAGACTTGCCCATGATTTTACAAAACTGTAACTCTTTGCTGGAGTAGAAAGCCGCCTCGTTCTCCTGAGGAGATGCAACTGGTCATTTCAAACTGCTGACGTTGCAGTAAGTGCACAATCACTTCCTAAGCCACTACATCACCAAGGCTCCCATCTAGAGGGAGCATCAGCCGCTTCCTGGGAGAGAGATGAAGCTTTCGACTCCCATAAAGCTACAACCACAGAAACCCATGCAGGCAGTTCCCTGTGCTATAGGGTCTCTATGAGTCAGAACTGATCCAATCTATGGCAGTGAGACAGACAGAAGTAGGTTGGCAGATAGGTAAATAGGCAGACAGATTAGATAGGTAAATGTACCATATTTTGGACCCTGCTTTTTAAAACTTAGCTTGTTACAGCCATTTTGCATGGTCCACAGAATCTCTGAATTATTATATTCTAATGTCAGCCACTGCACATGCTACAGCATAACGTATTAACGCGGGGCTGAATACGACGCGCTTATTATCAGGCAGTGTGCATGTTCTTTTCCCTGTTATAGGAGAACCCTCCACGAGATGGACGGACGGACCCCCGGGGCCACCATGGGCTCAAGCACAGGCACAATGGTGACGGTGGGGCGGGGCAGGGCGGTGTTCCCTGCTGTCATGTGGGTTAAACGGACTACTGGATGGCACCTCAAAATAGCACAGTGAGATGGAGGTTTAATTTAAAGGGAGTCCATAGGTTTGGTTTGGTTTTTTTCCGGAACAAAAATTAAATGGTTGGGAATTCCTGAACTATTCTGACAAGAGAAATCAAAGTGATAAAGCGATCCATATTCCTCCCCAGACCGCAGACCGTAAAACGGTGACTTTCACTGCATAAGTACCACCTCTCTCATTCTCATGGTCGTAACTACCCACCTGTGAGCCTCCTTGCCCCCATCTTAGGCACTGGAGCCAGGTGCCTTTCTCCCTGGAATTTTCTTCAAAGCACCTGGCTCCAGTGCTGGCGATGGGGGCGAGGAGGCTCGCAGCTGGTGGCTACAGCCAGGACATGAGGACTGGTTACTAGGCAGTGAAAGTCAACAAACAAACATTACACTATCTGAGGCATGGGGAGGAGTATGGATCACCTTATCACTTTTATTTATTGTCAGAATAGTTCAGGAATTCCTAACCATTTAATTTTTGTTCTACAGAGAAAAACAAAGCAAAAAACAACCCGTGAACTCCTTATAAAATTAAACACCCATTTTCACGGTACTTAATAGAAAAAGGGAAACATACGATGCCCGATGACAAGGGAATACTATGCAACCTACTGTTAATACCTTATGCTGTAGCACACGCAGAGGCTGACACTAAGACATAACAATCCAAAGATTCTGTGCACCCTGCAACATGGCTGTAATGACCTAAGCTTTAAAAAAAAACAGGGTCTAAAATGATTCATCTATCTATCTATCTATCTATCTATCTATCTATCTATCTATCTATCTCACTGTCACTGAGTCCATTCTGACTCAGAGTAATCCTACAGAACAGACTACAACTGCCCCTGTGGGTTTCTAAGGCTAAATCTCAATGGGAGTAAAAAGTCTCAGCTGCTCATAATGTAAACTTGCTATCCTGATTATCTTCTATCGATATTAATTGTATTAAAAACACAGAAGTCTGTGTTTGGAGATAAAGAGAAAAATTAAGAATATGACAATTCCTGGTGTGGGTGCCCCAAAGTCACCATGTCTGTCTTATTTCCTGGAAAATCTTTCTCCAGCTTAACATTGGACAGTAAGTTAAAGGCTCTGGCTTAGGCTCCTTTTCAAGGTGAGGTGCTCAGGCCTGATGAGCACTAGTAAATTGACTGGCAAATCACAACTCAGACTGTTTCCATCACACTAGAAAGACCCCTGGTAACCCATACCTCTTACGCCCCATCTCTACCTTAGAAAAACGCCATGACCTCAGGTCTATTGCCCTCATTGCTTATTGTAAAATTTGGCATAGAACTCTACTTTTTAGTGTCCAGCTTCCTGTTGTTTTCCCAGTTGTCCATTCCTTTTAGTTGCCATCAGATGAATATCACAACTTTTTATCCAGCCAAACGCTGAACATCTCTGTTGTCCCCATGTTTTGGCTATTGCAAGTCTTGCAGCTATAAACAAAACTGCAAAAGCCTTTAAGTGGACTTATGTTTCCATTTCTTACAGGCAATATCGAGGAGCAGAATTACCGGGTAGACAAAGTATATATTTTTAGAACTGCTTTTATTAATGTTGTAGAGTGCTGAACATGCAACCCTATACTACAATTTCCATCTTTTTAGCTTCAGATAAAATTT